>NW_004443947.1:19242341-19298223 GCF_000243295.1 Trichechus manatus latirostris | reverse complement strand
GACTAATGAGGCACAGCAGTCCAGGGACAAGGACTAGAAGTCAGGAGGGGTCAGGAAATCTGGTGATAGGGAACCCAAACTTGAGAAGGGACAGTGTTGATGTATCATTGGGTTGTTAACCATTGTCATAGGGCAATATGTGTACTGTTTAGTGAAAAACTATTTGTTCTGCAAACCTTCACCTAAGGTACAAAAGAAAAAAAAAAGAATTATCTATGCCAGATTAAATTGACAATAGCAACTCAAAGGGTTTGATGGGAAGCCTAGGGGGCAGTGAGTTGAGGATAATGGATGGAATTGTTTGGGAAAGGATAGTGAGAATAGCAGTACAACTGGAAGGATGTACTCAATGTCACTGAGTTGTACATGTAGAAACTTTTGAAATGGTGTAACTTTGGCTATGTATATTTTCACAAAAAAAAAGGTCCTCCAAGGTCCAGAAGGGAGAGTGTTGACGTGTCGTGGGTTTGTTAACCAATGTCATAAAACGATATGTGTACTGAGTGTTTAATGAGAATCTATTCTGTAAACCTTCATCTAAAGTACAATTAAAAAAAAAAAAAACACAATGGACTAATTTACCACAGCTACCACGGCTTCCACCAGACTGAGTCTAGTACAGCTAGATGGTGCCTGGCTACCACCACTGACTGCTCTGACCGGGATCACAATACAGTGTCCTGGACAGAGTTGGAAAAGGATGTAGAACAAAATTCTAACTCACAAAAAAAGACCATATTTACTGGCCCGACAAACTGGAGAAACCCTGAGAGCATAGTCCCCAGACACCCTTTTAACTCAGTGGTGAAGTCAGTCCCAAAGTTCACCACTCAACTGGGGATTGGACAGCCCCATAAAACAAACCGGGAGTAATGAGGCACAGTAGTCCAGATGAGGACTAGCAGGCAGGAGGGGACAGGAAAGCTGGTGATAGGGAACCCAAGGTTGACAAAGAACAGTGTTGACATGTGGTGGGGTTGTTAACCATTGTCATAGGGCAATATGTGTACTAACTGTTTAATGAGAAACTATTTGTTATGCAAACCTTCATCTAAGGTACAAAATAATAATAATAATTATCTATGTGAGATCAAATTGACAACAGAAACTCAAAAGGTTTTATGTGAAGCCTAGGGGGCAGTGAGTTGAAGATAATGGTGATGGAATAACTTGGAAAAGGATAGTGAGAATAGCAGCACAGCTGGAAGAAAGTGATCGATGTCACTGAATTGTACATGTAGAAATTTTTGAAATGGTGTAACTTTGGCTATGTATATTTTTACCAAAAAGAAGAAAGGTCCTCCTAGGTCGAGAACAGAGGGTGTTGACATGTCGTGGGGCTGTTAACCAATGTCATAAAACAATATGTGTACTGACTGTTTAATAAGAAACTATTTGTTCTGTAAACCTTCATCTAAAGTATAATAAAAAAAAAAAAAAAGTGTAGTGCACACCTACTATTTTCCCCCAGCTTCCATTTCCCCTTCTTCTTGTAAGAAAACTCTGGTTTTATTTACGAAACTGCATGTTCCGCATTAGATAGAATCGTGATGGGACTGTCAGTTGAAGATCTTGTAATTCTCTCAGAAGATTAATATTTGATATAAACTAGGACAAATAATATTCTTTTTCTAGAATGTGAGCTTGGAAGAGAAACACAAAAACTAAAAATAGCTGGGACCTTCCATTAGTCCTGGCTTTCTAATTCAAGAAGTTCCCTTAGTTCCTATCTTGTTGAGAACCTGGTTCTGTAAATTTTTCTTTGATTTGTGAAGCATTTCATAGCCTTCCAGAAAATTTATTTTCCTTAATTGAGTAGAATTAGTTTGCTTTGCTTGCAAATGAAGAACTTAGCTGATACATTTCCACTTAAGATTTTAGGGGATTGGGGAAGAAGAAAAAGATGTAAATAACATGGAGACCAATTCTGTTGCTTTGGAGCATGGGACATCACTGCATTACTTAACTGGATAACCATTAATTCTAGAGAGAGAGAGAGTGAACAGAGAGAACAAGAGTGAAAGGGTGAGAGAGAACAAGAAGGAAAGAGGAACTCTGGAATTCAACAGTGGGAGTTAGAGAAGACAGAATTAAATTTTAATTTCTGGTGCTTCTTCGTGTCACTGAAGTGTCATTTAAGAGCTTCTTAGTGACACTTCTTCTTCTAAAAGCTAAGCTACAAGTCATGTGCCAATAGGAGAAGAGAGATGAGACAATCCTGATAGCTCTAGCAGATTTCTGAGAAAGAGGACAGGATATAATAAGATGTTTCCTCAAATTCTTATCACATCCATCTAATTTGTAAGGAACATGAGATCAATATTGTGAAAGGAAGAAAATAGTGCAGCCTTAAGGGCACTATCCTGCTGTAGATATTACAGGAGTAATGAGACGAAACCCTGAAGAGCCACTTGCTAGAACACGAGGTCATGTTAAGAAACAATTCTTTTGTGAATGTTTAAGGAAAGAGGGAGCTAGAGAAATGACAATATTCCTGTATTGATAAATTGGAGAATAACTGGATCTCCTCTACTATTTCTTTAAGTGTTCTCCCTTCGAGAATAATAATGAAAACAATAGTGATAGTTTATTTGTGTAAATAATAAAAAAAAAAACAGCTATAATACTAGCTAGGGAATAGAGTGGCAAAAGAAATAAAAATGTCTGTCTCTTACACATATTATGAGAGTGAGATAAACAAGAAATATTCAGATAATAGGTTCTATGAAAAAAATAAAATTGATGTGATAAAGTGACTAAGCAGAGGGTACTTTAAATAGAAACATTTAAGGCTTACTGTGTTGGTCAAGAAGAGAGCCCCATTGGCACAGCAGTTAAGGGCTCAGAGGTCAGTGATTCAAACCCATTAGCTGCCCTGTGGGAGAAAGATGTGGCAGTCTGCTTCTGTAAAGATTTACAGCCTTGGAAATCCATCCTGTGGGGCAGTTCTACTCTGTCTTATAGGGTTGCTGTGAGTTGGAATCTACTCGACAGCAGTGGATTTGGTTTTTTGGTTTTATGTTGGTCTGACAGTAATAATATGAAATAGGTATGAATACTGTCTTCATTTCACAGACGAAATCATAAAGCATAATAATGTTATATTACCTATCATTACACCTAGTGATGGATGTACTGGGATTCAGTCCTAGGTACTTATGATATCACAGTCAATGATAAAATCTTCCTATTTTTAAATTATTGTACTTAGAAATAGAAATTATCAATCTTACATAATTTTATTAAGTTCTGTCAAAATTCTCTCAAAATCTAAAAGTTATCAATACATTATTTTATCAATGATTATCAGCAAAAATAATTTTGATCAGCAATATCCAATATAATTTTTAAATGCCAGTTTATTCAGAATGGGAGGAAATACTTTTGCTTATAGTCTTGGATTATTAAAAAAAATTTCATACTTTTACTAGTTTATAATTGAACAAAGGCATCCACAAGAAAGCAGATTAAAAGACCTTTTAAAAGAGTTTCTATTTGTCAACTCCCATGCAAAGAATTGCCAAACATAAAATTTTATATAAAATACAAAATAAAACAACTGTTTAAAGACACCAAAGAACAATCAAAGTAGCCAGGACTGGAGGGACCAAGATAACAAAGAAAAGAGAAACAAAGAGAAATAAGCTCAAAATTCTGTATTGCTTTTGTCTCTGAGGCGTTCACCAACTCCTAAGCTTGGTAGGCTTAGAAAACAAAGAAAAAGCAACTGCTGAATGATAATTTCTAGCAATTTCACAGATCAAGGGAAGCAAAAATTTGGAATTCAAGGTTTTCCAAGGAGGAGACATTCTGGTAAAAACACTAAACTGCCATTTGAGACACCAGCAGGGATATTCATGTATTTCCAGTGGCAAAGTTGAATAGCTGTAACAGAGACAACATGGTCCACAAAACCTAAAATATTTACTGTCTGGTTCTTTACAGAGAAATATTTGCTGATCCTTGGGTCACTGATTATATAATATACATGTATATGTGTAACGAATACACTTAATTTCACATGTATTAAACTTTTAAGAAAATTGATTTTAAAAAATCATACCATCTTGTTGCTCCCCTATACCCCAAAAAAAGTTTTATTAAGACTCACTATAACAACTGTGGTATAATTTATTTGACTGGTGTCTGTCCTGGGTTAATTGGGTCAGTTCTCCCATTCATACACTGTGGCAGATACTCAGCAGGTTTGAAGCAGCACACTCAAGCCTATATTTTCATAGCTAGTATCTAGTCTGTCAGGATATGCATTCTGATTTGTCTGAGTGTGTGCTATGCCAGTTGTTAAATAGGTATTTTGAATTTCATCCTTGTACATGACAAAGTTGGGTAGCCAACTTCTGCTTCTTGCCCCTCAAAAAAGAAAAAAAAAAAAAAAGACAGATGACCTCAACTATAATTGTGAGATGAGTTTCAGAATCTCCTAATGTCAAATTGGGTTTAGTATCTGATACTTATCTTGGAAGTTGGAATATGAAAGTGAATACATTCTCTGATTCCCTTGAGGATATGGAGACTGGGCGGGGGTCAGAGAGAGAGACAGGCAGACAGAGAGACAGAGAGAGAAATACAAACAGTAGATCTCAAAGTGTAATAAGCGAAGTGATAGAGAAAGGTTTAGGGTACAATAGGAGCCCAGAAGTTGAGGCTAGACAGAAATCCAATAATATCCAAGCTTCTAATGGTTTCATAATGTATTATATTAAGAAAAGACTTTAGTAAGTTTTATTATGTGTAGCTTTCCTGCACTACACATTGCCATCAAGTCGATTCTGACTCGTAGAGACCCTGTAGAACAGGGTAGAACTGCCCCATAGGGTTTCCAAGGAGAGGCTGGTGGATTCAAACTGCCAACCTTATAGTTAGCAGCCATAGCTATTAACCACTAAGCCACCAGGTCTCCCCCACTAGTTTGCACAAATAACTTGCAGATACCTAGGTTAGTAATATAAACAAATAGCTCTAAAAGTCTATTTCCTTACAATTACACACACTTTGCATCTTCTCTGAAAGCTGAAAAATAAAAATGTTACATTAACATTTGTAGAAATGTCAACTCTGTTATATTTTTCTGTAGTTGCTTTAAGCATTTTTTAAATATGACCCACAGTAAACAATCATTTTACATCATGACTCAATGTTGTAAAACCAAAACAGAATTTTAATGTGATGCACCCTTTTTATTTTTCTTTGATCTAATTCTAATTTATTTTTTTAAAAGATACTCATTTTACCTAATAAACTGATTTCATGATCCATTCACAGGTCACAATCTGCAGTTTTGAAAACTACTGTACAACAGAAACTGCAAAAAAATAATATAATTACATGTATCATTGCAAGGTAGGCAGAAGCACATTTTTTTCAGAATATTCCAAACCAAACTGTCCTCATGTGTCCATTATTTGGATAACTGTTCTGTTTCCCTACAGCACCTTGAATAAGAATATTTACAGAATCAATGATACAATAAAATCCACATTTTTATTGTGCAGTTCTCATGTGCAAGATGTAACACAAGACCCAGGGCAGGACACCACTCCTCAAAACATCTATTTGTAAATTCCAAAGTCAGCTGCTTTTGAATACTATCTAATAAAACTTTCTGCAATGATGGAAATGTCTTATAATCTACACTGTCCAAAATGGTAGCCCCTAGCCACATGTAGTTATTGGCCACATGAAATATATTTAGTGTGACCAGAGAATTGATTTTTTAATTTTATTTATGTTACATTAAATGGTAACATGTGGCTAGTGGCTACCATATTAGTGAACAAAAGCTGTGACTTCTTATAATGCTAGAACTACTGGCATATAAGGAAGCAGTAACTTCTTCAACATCTCAGTGCAGAATTATAGAGGAAATATCTGCTTCCTTCTTCTCCACAAATAAACATTTCTAAAATAGTGGAACATGTTCATTTAAAATTGAAATTTCTACGTAAGGTGAGTGCATGTGTGTGTGTGTGTTTGTGTGTGTTAGGTATAAGATGGGTTGATGTTGTTAGGTGCCCTCCAGTCGGCTCCAACTCATAGTGACCCTATGTATGACAGAACGAAACACTGCCCAGTCCTGCGCAATCTTCACAATCATTATTATACTTTAGCCCATTGTTGCAGCCACCATGCCAATCCATCTTGTTGAGGGTCTTTGTCTTTTTTGCTGACCCTCTACTTTACCAAGCATGATGTTCTTCTCCAGGGATTGGTCCCTCCTGATAACATATCCAAAGTATGTGAGACATAGTCTGGCCATCCTTGCTTCTAAGGATCATTCTTGCTGTACTTCTTCCAAGAAGATTTGTTCGTTCTTTTGGCAGTCCATAGTATATTCAATGTTCTTTGCAAACACCATTACTCACAGGTGTAGATTCTTCTTAGGTCTTCCTTATTCACTGTCCAGCTTTCGTATACATATGAGGCGATTGAAAACACCATGGCTTGGGTCAGGCGCACCTTAGTCTTCAAAGTGACATCTTTGCTTTTTAACACTTTAAACAGGTCTTTTGCACCAGATTTGCCAATGGAATACATCAATTAAGGGATAATAGATCTAAATTGCTCAGCATGTGAAGATGGGCGTTGAGTTGTGAGTGGAGTCTTGAGGACAAGAGGAAGCTAAGCATCAGAGCAGAAGGCTGGAACAAGCAGAGAAATTAATCAATATGAAAATTTTGATGATAAGGGAATCCTAAATACAAGAACTTCTAGTACTCAATTTCAAATCCTTTGTAAAACCAACAAATATTTGTGCAAATAATATGACTGCACCAAACTTTCAAGAAATTATTCTGTATCTAGGAAATCCTCAATATCAGAGAAAAGCATCAAAGTTTTATATTGGAGTTAAGAGTGTGCAAAAGGTAAAGGAGAGCCCCAGGGAGCTCTTAGATGATTAAATGATTTATTATTAGAAGAAGGAATCCATTACCAGACATGTCTATGTGTATTATAGCTCTATGACACTTTCATCGTATTGTAGATAAGAATGTGGAGATCATGAAGTCTTTTTTATATTCCTGGATTTGGCATTGATTTACAGTAAACTAATTGCCATATAGTTGATCTGAATTCATGGCAGCCCCATGTGTGTCAGAGTAAATCTGTGCTCTATACTGTTTATAGTGACTGCTTTTTCTAAAGTAGATCACCAGGTCTTTCTTCTGAGGACAGTCTGGGTGGACTTGAACTGCCGTTTTTTTTTTTTTTGTTAGCAGCAGAGTGCATTAACCATTTGCACCACCCTGGGACTCCTGATTTAGGGTAAGATCTAATGAAATACATAGGGGTGAGAATTTAAGTAGCTATACTTTTTGGTAAAACTGACCTCTGTTTAAAACATTGTTTGCTTTATGGGGATTGGGCGATTGAGGGAAGACCTAAAAATACAGTTTTTTTTTGAAGTCCATTTAACAAAAAAGTATATAGAAATTTACACAGGTCAGGCAGTCTTCTAATCCCTTTGGAAATATTTAATTGTCATCAAATCTTCAGTTTCCAGATACTGAAATTGAAACATGTAAAGTTTAAGAAGTTTCCCCAAAATCACACCATTAGTGAATGCAGAATCCTGAATTGCAACCCTGGCAATCTATTAATATATCCAGAGTCCTCATACTTAAAACCTTCTGCTGTGCTAGCAAAGTGAATGAGAGAAAATACAGTGGACCCTGGAACTGAACATACCTAGGTTCAATTCATTGAGCTTCCAGCTATGTGACTGCTTTAATTTACTTTTTCCTCACTGTAGGTGAGATT
This sequence comes from Trichechus manatus latirostris, assembly GCF_000243295.1. NCBI lineage: Eukaryota > Metazoa > Chordata > Mammalia > Sirenia > Trichechidae > Trichechus > Trichechus manatus. The sequence goes on along the minus strand of NW_004443947.1, from coordinate 19,290,444 downwards.
GAGATTCAGTTAATTTTTCACCAGATTTAAGACTGCATCAGATTTGTATTTGCATTTTATTTTCTTTGTTAAGCTATTTATTCAATAACATTTTTGAGTGTCTACTATGTGCCTGATCTTGTCATCATAAGTCCTGGTGGTACAGCTATGGAAAAGAAAGACAAGGTCCCTGTTCTTATGAAGCATATAAATTATGTATCTACTAGTTCCCTTAATATTATATAACAGTAGTCCTCTGCTATCATCATCTTTATCATCTCCCCATGTCATTCAATCAAAATCCAACCTGCGCTCTCAAGATATCCCTGGAGTTTCTCTAATTTGCTTCCAAAAAATAATTTTAAAAAAGGATCATTCTATATCAACATCTGTCCCTTACAGTCAGGTGACCCACTTTCAAATAGCATGATTGTCCCAACCAGTCGAGATTCAGTCAGGACAAAGACAAGCTTAATTACAGATGGAAATGAATGGCTTTTTGCCACAAGTTGATCATCTCCTTGTCAAGAAGCATTTAAGACACATCAAAGAATGGTAATTAATGTTATTGGAAAACCCAACAAAATCAATTCCTTTTGTGCCTTTAGTCTCCCAGGAGTAGTTTGGCTTCAGCTCACTATTGATGGATAGGCAGTTTGAATTCGGAAAACGGCACTGTGATTATTTGGGCTGTTTAAACTAGATATGCTTCTCTTGGGATCGGCTACGCAATCATCATTACCCTTTAGAGATACATTTAGATCTTGATTAATCATCACAGTTCCGTAGCGACCATAGCTAGAAAAAGATTGTGTCTGACACTGAGCTCTACAATGATATATTTACAATTTTTAGTCAGAGTCAAGCATAGTAAATATTGAGAAGAAATAACACTTTGATTATAGGAGAAGTTAAATACACTTTACTTTACACAGTGAGTATATAGAGGGCATCTATTTTGTTTGGATTTTGTTTGCCTTCCCAACATATGTCTGACCTTAAATTTTGGAATCACCCATTTCTTATTATCAGTCCTATGGCTCCAAGCATAGTACATTACCCACCCCTTGACAATCAGTAGGTTCATTCTTCTAGCCAGAGAAGAGGATGAATCAAGTCAGCCAGTCCAATGGAAATCAACTCTTGGATTTTGCTGAAACTATGAGGAAAGTGAAACTCTATTTTCTCCTGTGACTTGCTGCGAGAGGATCAGGTATAAGTCTGATACTGTTGGGGTATTCCATGTGGAAGTAAACTAGCTAAATGGGTTCAAAACAGAGAAAAGAAAAGCCAAAAAGCAGAGAAAAAAATGCATTCTGGTGGCATTGTTTGATATCCTGAATCTAACTTTGCTGAAACATTGCTCTACCTGCCCTTGCACTTTTAGATTGTGCAAGTTACCAATATTTCTTTTCACCTAGACCAGTTCTGGTTTGGTTTCTGTCTCTATTATGGTCAACACAGGGAGAGAGGCATAGGAGTCATCTTGAATTACTCAAACTTTCCTTCTTGAAAAATGTGGGTCTTGGTTAAGCTTCCTTGAGCTAGGGATAGGAAATGGTGTTCAATGTGGATGAAGGAATAGCCAAAGGCTACTTCGTGAGTGTGTTTGGACCTAGAAAGTAAAGTTTATGCTACAACATAAAGTCCGAGAAGTTGGGCAGAGATTTAAAAAAATAAAAAAACTGGATCTGAAGCCAAAATAGGGAAAAGAGTCCAGAAACCATTTACCGGTAAAACTGATAGCTGGAATTAACCAGGCTTCCTAAAGCCAGAGCCTTTTATAGGGTATCATTTTTTTTTTTTTTAAACTGTGCTTTAAGTGAAAGTTTATAGTTCAAGTCAGTTTCTCATACAAAAATTTATACACACATTGCTATGTGACCCTAGTTGCTCTCCCTAAAATATGACAGCACATTCCTCCTTTCCACCCCGATTTCCCGTCTCAGTTCAACCAGCTCCTGTCGCTTTTTGCCCTCTCATCTTGCCCCCAGACAGGAGCTACTAGAAGGTATCTTTTGACTCACCACTGGCTGGTGAGACAGTTGCAGTAAAATTCACTCCTAGGCGAGATGTTCTGAGTAAAACAGTCTATAATCTCTCGTGATAGTATCTTTGACACATAATAGATCTAATTTTTGAATGAGTGATTTTGATGTGAATTGTATCCAAAAGAGCTTTATCATAAAGTGCATTGAAAACCATTTAAAACAACACTTCCTATGCAGTAGGAAAGGCATATCAGTCAACTAGGAAAATTCATTTCCCTGGTATTTATATTAGTACCTGTGATTGTATCATGAAAGAATGCTTGACATCACCCACATTCAAGGTATTAATGTTCTAATTTCCCCTTATGTTTGAATTTGAGTGAAATTTTATTCACTATGATTTTTTCTTTGAGCAAAGTTTGGGTTTCTCTGTAGGAACCTATTATGTTCTAGCCTAAAGCTCTTTACATTAGCCTTCAATCTTTCATGACACCTGCTCAAGTCATAATTAAAAGTTAGTTCTAAAATGCCACACAAATTTCTCAAAACTATTGTCTAACAGGCATAGGTTTCAAGGTGAATCTATTTTTGATTTACAATATGTAGGTCATTAAAAAAATGAGAGAGAATGAAAGAAGCTTTTGACTGTAACTCATTTATATTTTATGGAACAAATACCTCAGCAGTTATATTTTACTTCACTTTTAATTAAAGTATGCATTCTGTTTTATGTAACTATTAATAAGTCAAAATATTTCTATGAAGCATTGCTAAGTTTCAACAACTTTTATAAAGTTCATTGTACTAGTTTTAAAAGTTTTAAGGTTTTTCTGGAATGTGCTTGCTAAGATGACTTCATATAGGAGGAACATTTCCTTGAATGGCCTAATTTCACTCTTCAGCATGGCTTCTCTTTAAGTGGCAACCAACTTCACTCTCCATGCCTAATTGCAACTCATCTAAGATCCTTTTCCTGATTCCTAGGGTTCCTTATAGCCTGGCATTATTTTTGTCAGGATTCTTTCAGAAGACACACTCAAACCAGCTTAAGGAAGAAGAGGAAGAGCAAGAGGGAGAATGAGAAAGAAGAAGAGGAGGAGCAGGAGGAGGAGAATTTAAGGATTCAATGGTTAGCCTTAGGTACACTTTTCTTCTTTTTTGCTTCTGTGTGTTGGCCTCTTTCTCTCTTATCATAGACAGGCTTTCTCCACATGGCAATAAACCAATGTTAAATCAAAGACCACAGCATTTCAGCTTAGCTACCCCAATGGTAGGAAACCAACTTTCTTTTCTTAGAATCTGTATATCAATCCCAGAAAGGGCTCAGTTTACCTCTACTTGTGAATGAATGTTAGGAATAAATGGGAAGTCAAACTTAATTATGTGATATCTGTAATATTCATTGATTCTTGAGTGTTAATACTGGCTTCTTGGAAGATTGTAACACTTAATGTGTTAGAATTGTTTCTTATACATGTTTACATTCCCTATCCCACAAAGGAATGATCTATGCACATAATAATTGCATAATAATTTGACTTTCTCCTATTGGAGTAGCTAAGCTGTTTACTAATTTAGTGACAATATAATAGCTCTGACGTGGGAATACCACACATCTTCAACACAGAATATATTGGAATGGCCACAGAATTCTAAAGCACCAAAATTTTTCACATTTCAAGGTGTTCTCATATGTTTTTCTCTCTGTTCTCTCATCTCTACTACTCTTTATCTGGTCCTTTCCTAAACAGGTAAATTTCACTTTCCTAGAGAAGCTTTACCTAACTACACCTCCTCTCATACTAAGGTAGGACATTGATTTCACCCTTTCGTAGCTCTTTGTATTCTTTTTTCCTTTATAACACATACCATAATTCTAATGAAGTGATTAATTGAATAATGTTGTTTCCCCTGTTAGACTTAGTATAGAGGTACTGCCTAAATTATTTACCCCTACATTGCTAGAGCTTTGTCACTAAAGTCACTCTATACATATTTTTTAAATGAATAGATGGATGATTGAAAAATGATGTAAAATAATTTTAATGATAGAACTGTGGTTGGCAAGACTTCTTTGTAGTATGAAATGAAAATTAGCAGCAAAATAATCTAATTGTGAATAGCAGGAAACAACATCAGCATCTCAATACTAGTGTTAATGACCACAGGATAATTCTAGTTGCTATGGCAAATAAACCTCCACATTTCAATTGTTTATACCATAGACATTTCTTTCCTTCTCACATAATTCCTGTGCAAATGTTCCTGTCAATGGGCAGCCTTTCTCCGTTTGATAATTCAGAGACCTTGACTTCTTCCTCATGGGGCTGCCATGATTTGGAATCTGCCCAAAGGCAACTAACAACCACAACAACAGACTCTTTCAATCTTATGGTTCCACCATCTTTCATCATCTCTAGGGCCTTGGAATCTTCTGTATCCAACAATCAGATGGGGAATGAAAAAAAGCATGGAGAAGGCATACCCCATTTTGTTAACCAACTTAGTGCAGAAGTGAAACATATGGCTAGATCTCTTATTCCGTTGACAAGAACTAGACATATGGTCCCATCTAGAAGCAGGGGAGATGGGAGATGTGGCTTCTGGCTAACCAGACATTTCCTGGCAACCACAGTAACTGTGAAGGAAATAAGTAAGAATAGTTAGTAATAAATAGTTGCTGTCGAGTTGACTCTGGCTTATGGCGATCCCATGTGTGTCAGAGTACAACTGAGCTCCATAGGACTTTCAATTGCAAATTTTCTGGAAGCAGATCACCAGACCTTTCTTCTGAGGTGCCTCTAGTTAGCCTTGAACTCCAGCCTTTCAGTTAACTGAGTGTGTTAAATGTTTGCACCACCCAGGGACTCCAAGAATGTTTGGTAGATAACTATTTATCATTCCTCTACATTGTTTCACATGTACTGGCTCCAGCAAGAATCTAAAGGCTATAGTGCATATTATCAACAAAACTGGTAAAATTATGAACAATTCAGGCAGTCATCTATTTTTTCTACAATGGAGATAAGACAAAACAATAAACCCAAAACCTCCAAAATTCCAGAAAACAAAAGCTTTTTGAGATATTTTTTTTTTTTAATTGTTTTGTTTTTGCTTTCTGTTTCTTACCACTTGCTTTATTTGTTGTTTTGAAATCATGTGGAATACAACCTTAGACTGGGATAGCATGATTGCTACAACAGACACTCATGATTTCTCTCCTAAATCTTTATATTTTTCCTGATTATTTCTCAAAACAAAATATTTTTATGTGTCAACCCCAAAAGAAAAGGTATCAGTTAGCATATTTAATCACAATGTCTGAATTTACTATGCTACATCCTGCCAAGAAGATGCTAATTAATTGCTATGTTAATTTCTTGTTTGGTTTGTTTAACACAGCAGTATACTATTTACCATTTTCAGAAAATATAAAGGCTAAAGTTTACAACAGTATTCTAGTAACTGAAAATACAAAAACAGGTGGCAATTACCACAATATTGTGTACTGAAGCTAAATGCTGGCAAATCAGATAGCAATTTATCAGCAGATGTTGTATTATGCTAATTCCTTCAATTTTAGAAACTAAAAGGAGTCTAAACTCACCCAAACAATGTGCAAACAGAGAATGAGGAGACATGCACAGAACACTGATCTGTTGAATATAAATTTTTTTCTCTGCTAAGATTCCCACCAAAGTCAATTTTATTTTGATCAAGAATTCACAGCAAGCTACCACTACTGGTTTCTCTAAGCACATAGCTCTTCTGACTTCTTACAATCTGTTTTGTTTTCTCAGCTGGTATAAAACAACTACTTCCCATTGGAACTGTTATTCATTCAACAAAATCATTAATTTATTCTGTCACATACACATTTACTCATTCAACTAATTGCTTTATTTTTACCAAGCCTCTAATAGGGAAAAATAATATTTTTGTTAGGTGCTACAGGGTATATGTATAATTTTTGCCCTCCAAGAGTATGTAATATGTCTTGATACCAGAACTGAATAATCATGCATGATAATGGCATAGGTGATGTTTCAAAGCAGTATATGGCAAATTGTTAAGTTAAACAGATCATCTATGCTGTGTATACTGAGAAGAGAATTATTACTGTGGGGTATATTGGTAGGGTTCTTTACTACAAAGAAGACTTTTGAAGGTGGTAGGGATTAGATTTTGGAGAATACGTAGGATTGAACCATGGAAGAATAAGCTATGGAATTTCAAAGAGGAAAGCAGTGTGAAGAAACTCAGAGAGCAAGAAGTGACTACAACATACAGAGAGAATAATCTTAGAATATTATGGATAGAGAGAGGAAGGTTAAGTTAAAGAAGTAGGGAGAGATTTTTGAGCTGATAAAACCACCGCCTAACTTATGCTGGTCATCAGAATAAATTATTTATATGTTAATACCTAAATGATAAAGAGTCCAGTAAAGAAAACACCACAGGCAAAACCCCAAAGGAGACAAAAAGCATTGATTATTTAAGCAACTGCAAGAAGTTCAATATGATTAAAAGGTATGAACCCTCGAAACTATTGTCCTGAGATAGTCTTTGAACCTTAAACCTTAAACCAAAAATATCCCTGAAGACCAAACTGCTGGACCAAGTTTCTCTAGGGACCATGGTCTTGGGGAACACATAGCTAAATTGGTATAACATAGCTTATAAAGAAAATGTTGTACATTCTATTTTGGTGAGTAGTGTCTGGGGTCTTAAAAGCATGTCAGCGGACATCTAAGGTACTACACTGGTCTCACCCCATCTGGAGCAAGGGAAAAAGAAGAAAACCAAAGACACCAGGAAAAGATTAGTTCAAAGGACTAATGGACCACAAATACCACAGACTCCACCAGACTGAGTTCAGCACTACTAGATGGTGCCTGGTTACCACCACTGACTGCCGTGACAGGGATCACAATAGAGGGCCCTGGACAGAGCTGGGGAAAAATATAGAACAAAATTCTAACTCACAAAAATAAATGAATGAAGACCAGGCTTACAGGTCTGGCAGAGACTGGAGAAACACCAAGAGTATGGCTCCTGGACACCCTTATAGCTCAGTAATGAAATCACTCCTGAGGTTCACCCTTCAGCCAAAGATTAGACAGGCCCATAAAACAAAATGAGACTAAATGGGCACACCAGCACAGGGGCAGGGACCAGAAGGCAGGAAGAGACAGGAAACCTGGTAATGAGGAACCTAAGGTTGAGAAGGGGAGAGTGTTGACATGTCGTGGGGTTGGCAACCAATGTCACAAAACAATATGTGTATTAATTGTTTAATGAGGAACTTGTTTGCTCTGTAAAACTTTGTCTAAAGGAAAATAAATAAGTAAATAAATAAATAAAAGATTTCAGCCTAGGAAACTCTATGGGACAATTCTCTGACTTATAGGGCCCCTGTGAGTCAGAATCCACTCGACAGCACACAGCAACAACAATCTTTACAGGAGCACATTGCCAGGTCTTTCTTCCATGGTGCCACTGGTGAGTTTGAACTGCCAAACATTTGGTTAACAGTGGATCTAAAACTGCTTGTACCAATAGGGCTCCTTAACCTAATGTATAAAAAACCAAAACCAAACCCATTGCTGTTGAGATGATTTTGACTCATAGAGACCCTATAAGACAGAAGAAATGGGGGAAAAAAATCCCTTGAATTCTTCTTAAAACCAAACAATAGTTTAGCTTAATTGGTAAAGAATGTCTGTCTTGAGCATTGTGCTCTTTCAAGATCTATGCATACAGGATCAAACTGACAATAGCAACTCGAAAGATTGGATAAGAACCTTAGGAGACAGGCAGCTCTGCTGGGACAGTGGTTAAGCACCGGGCTGCTAACCGAAAGGATGGTGGTTTAAATCCTCCAGTCACTCTGTGGAAGAAACGTATGGCATGGCAGTCTGCTTCCATAAAAATGACAACCTTTGGAAATCCTATGGGGCACTTCTAACCTGTCCTATAGGGTCTCTGTGTGTCTGAATTGAATCAATTCAAAAGCAACAGGTTTTGTTTGACTTTATGTTAATGTGGCAGAAACAACTCGGAAAAGGAGAGTTAGAATGGTTACACAACTTGAAGAATGGAATCAAAGCCACTGAATTGTACACGTAAAAATTATTGAATCGGTGTATGTTCTGCTGTGTATATTCTCAACAACAACAAAAATAAAATTATTGAAAAAAAAAACAGGTAAAGTGCTTATGCCTGGGAAAAGGGAAGAGAAGACAATGGTTTGAATTAAGAAAGGTAAGTATGGGGAGGATGGTTAGCTGGGGCCATATCCCAGAGGTGTTTTACTGTTTGTTTGAATTACATTTAAGTGGTTGACTCTCATTCTGCAAGCCTTGAGCGTCACTGAGAGAGAACAATAAGATTGCTGGATGGTGGATTGTACCAGGTGACTGAAGGAGAGAGGTTGTTTATCTAAAGAGGAGGGGACAATTGAAGTCAGGAAGAGCTATTCATAGAAAATTGAAGTGATTCAGATGATAAATAGTAGTACAGTAGACCCTGACGTCCTGGGAATGAGAAGGAGTAGATAAGTGATATAATAGACAGAACAGCCCTGTGGGGTTTAATTTTGAAATTAAGTAAAGAAATACTCAAGTTTATCAGCATAAACTCATTTAGTTTATCACAAAGTAGTCATGGCAGGGCATACAGGTAAGCCACAAGACATTCAGTTAGGACTGGAGAATCATGACAATATAAGATTAGTCAAATGGTTAGAGTTCAAATCTTTATACTTTAGGCTTTTACCTTTAAAGAGTGGACTTGGGAAGAAGACTTGACCACAGCTCATGATCAGCAGAGGTCCCTCTTGGCTGGTGTCCCTGCATGTTGGAGGTAGGTAAAGTCTGCCGCTGCTTTCTCTCAGTGAGTGGTCTCAAGTCCAGGGTTTATATGTGGTTTTCTCACTTGGGCTTCACATGATAAGGCCCAGGTGACGCAATGTCTAACAAAGACTTGTGTGTTAAATTTTTCTGTAACATCAGAGATTAGAGTATGTAGCATTTTCTTTTTAAAGTTAGAGATTAAGGGGGTTGTTTATGACTTACTTAATGTCTCAAGGCCACTTTACGGAGATTTACCTATATGATATATTTTCTTTATTACATCATGCAGGTGCACAGCTATCTTAAACAAGTGGTTTACTACAAACCTCACATACTTCTGTGTCTATTTATAAATTCAGAAATTTTCTATATCTCATTTCACATTATAAGTGACTTCTGTGTATGTGCTTTGACATATGTAGTTCGAGAGTGTTACAGAAAGCGCACATAACAAGAACTAACTTGGTAGGATTGCTAAGTGAATAGATAATAGTAGAACCATTTTAGGATCCACATACTCAGCATATTATTACTTTGAAATTCTTACCTTACATTGTATTAAACATATTAAAATACACCTAAAAGCCTATTAAGTATCATCATTAATTATAATATAATAAAGTGAAAAAGTGCTATTTTCTAATTTTTAGATTTTATGAGATATGTTGTTCATTTGTTACTATGATTTTAGCTTCATTATATTATATTTGTATTTCATGATCTTTACAAAGTTGAGTTGCAGTTAGCTAGTTGTCATAAAATATTTCATGGACAGTAAATTAAACAGTTTTAATTTTGATCATTCAGTTGTCTTTTGTGTGTGTGTATATGTAACTGTGTATATGTAACTTTCGTATGTAATTTCAAAGACTTTTAGAAGTCCTCCAAAAGACTGTTGATAGCCTTTGATTAATTAACTGACCACTAGCAGTTACTCTGTGGATTGATTTCTCTTGGGGAACAAAAGCAACAACAGTCAAAGGATAGAAAGCTAGATTCAATGCAGAATGAAGAAGTAACTTCCCTCCATTTACCTCCTTTTCTTCTTTCCATGATAATAGAAAATGCTCAGGCAGCATAAATATTGCCAAGGTACCAACAATTAGATAAAGGGCTAAAGCAATAAATCCGTACACATTTATATAATATCTTCTGTTTATCTAGTTTGGGGTCAGGGGTTTTAGATTACTCTGGAAGTATAATAACGGATGTTCACAGAGAATTTACAATATCCCTCTGGAGATGAGATGAACACACATGAGATAAAAGTGAACAAGTCAGTGTTTAGTGTGGTAATGGAGCCCTGGTGGGGCAGTGGTTAAGAGCTATGACGACTAATCGAAAGATTGGCAGTTCGATCAGTAATATACCAGAAATCACAGTAGGAAGAATACATATCATTCGGAGTGCCCACCAACACTTTGCAGTTTCATATACTAAATTTCATAATCAATCCAGTAAATTCAGCAAATCTTTTTGAGAGTACTCTAGATCATGGACTAATTCTGCTCACCTCTTTGTGTTGATGTTGGTAGTGAGTCTTAATGAAAAAAAAATGATATAAAACATCTGCCCTCTACTCAGACCCCTCTCATAATGCAGTCATTTCTGGTCTTAGGAAAAGAAGAAGTGGACCCAGTTGCTTTCTAGCCCAGGCCAGCCTAGGGCACTCTGTGGAGCTGTTTCCAGTAACAAAGGGCTCAGCATGCTGTAGAAGGGCAAGTACTGAACTCATGACATCCCTTCATCAGGGTTAGTCTTCAGCGTGCACATATTGACCTGTCTATGACCAGTGCACCCCATGAATCCTTGCTGACAATGTCATGGAAACAGCATTAATTTAGACTTTCTCTTTGACCAGTTGCCATTTCTATAGAAATAAGAATCATCTTCTTCCTCATGCTGTCTTACAATTGTCAGCTAAGCCTTCTGATGGAGAACTGTTGGGGGAAAAGGAAAGACACCTTATGATCCCACATTGGTGAAGTGAACTTAAAGCATATCTCTAGGTTTTACAAAGAAAAAAAAATAGTGATTTTTTTTTTTAAAGGAAATGCTCTTCAACAATATTTTTTGAGTCATCATTTTGTTACATAGAGTACCCAATAGCAGATTTATCCCTATGTTAAAGGAATATAAGATACTTTTAAGTAATTTGATGTGAATCTCCTGTGTGGACAACTAAGTTTGATGTTGAGGCCCTATATTATTGTTTAGATCATCACTTTTTAGAGGAAAGAAAAGTTAAGACAAAGGTGAGTAAGAGGTACAGAAGAAGTGAAAAAATGAAAGGGAAAAGATAAAAAAACAAACAAAAGAAAATCTTGCAAAAATCAGCTTTCCTCTTCCTCTTTACCATGAATGGTTAGTTCAAACATTTGTTTTTCCATTTTTTAATTTCCCAGGCTAGTTATACGAAGCTCCCATCCAAAATCAAGTTCTCTTATTCAGTCTCAAAGTCATCTCTTTAAAGAACATTCAAAATTTATTCTACAGTATTTATTCCTTTCCAATACATTCCTAATTATGGCTACAGCACAATTATACGTGTAACCCTAGTCAAAGATACTTTTTCTAGGAACCACATACAAGAGACGACCCATCCTCTCATTCTTTAAAAGATTAGTCCACATTGTCTCTTCTGAGAAATTTTTATCTCTAGCTTCTAAATTTGACCAGCCAAAGTATTCAATATACTGCCTACCAAAAACCAGACCAAACTCATTTCCCTCAAGTTGATTGTAACTCACAGAGACCCTATACTACCTAGTACCACACTAAACACTGACTTGCTCACTTTTGTCTCATGTGTATTCATCTCATCTCCAGAAGGATATTGTAAATTCTTTGCAAACATCAATCTGTTATTACACTTCCAAAGTAATCTAAAACCCTTTGACCCCAATCTAGACAAACAGAAGATATTATATAAATGTGTACGAATTGATTATTTAGGCCTTTATCTAATTTCCGGGACCTTGGTGATATTTAGGTTGCCTGAGTATTTTCTGTTGCCATGCAAAGAAGAAAAGGAGATAAATGCCGTGAAGTTACTTCTTCATTCTGCATTGAATCTAGCTGTCTAACCTTTGATGTTTTTGCTTTTGTTCCCCAAGAGAAATCAATCCACAGAGTAACTGCTAGTGGTTAGTTAATGAATTTAGCCTATGGTTTCTGCCCAAGTTTACGTATATGTTGGGATGTCTCGTCAGCGTTTTATGGAATAGTTCATTTCCTGCAAAACACTCCGTTAAGACTGCTTGTTTAATTATTAAAATAGTGTGTTAAGTGGATATCTTCCCCTAACAGTTGTTATTCTCCCCAGGGCCAAGCCTACTTCTAGTTAGTTCAGCTGCATTACGAGTAAACATCAATTATTACAAGTTTCACAGGTATTTGTTAAATTCCCTCTGTCTTTTATGTTTTAAAGATCGCATCACGTTGTCTTCCTGAAGCTTTTCTGTAGTAACTGTAATCTCTTAGGAGTTGCTATAGCCAGAGGATCTGGTATCTTACAATTTTGCTGTTTATTTTATTGGCATTTTATTCTCAACTATGATAGAAGCTCCTTGGAAAAAAACAGTATATCATTACTATATTCCTTTCATAGCCCTTTATTGGGCTGTCATTTCCTGAGAGCAGATCACGTACCAGACCCTAAGTTTAAGATGGGGGGAAGAAAGATGTATTGTGAATTCCTGCTCTAGGGAAGCCCTCAATTAAGGGGAGGTGATAGACTTGTGAACTGATGAATTCAGGAAGATGCAGAAGTAACAGCACAGAATCATTTATCACAGAGCTATGGAAATAGTAGGGGTTTCAATAATACTTTCATTTTGATTAATGAAAGTTCTGTACATTCGCTGGACATATGTAGATTAATATTTGCCTTCAGACTACGAGAAGAACCAAAGGTTCTTTTCTCTTCATTTAATTTGCAACCTTAAATAAAAGCTGAGACGATTCAGTTATCACAAAGAGAAACCTGCTCAATACTGCATTTGACACATTTTGATGATATAAACCTACAGGGTACCTTAATTTTCTGATATCCCCTACTGTTCTAATTAAAATGAGCACTGTGTTTGAAAGACAAAGTTTAGTCCACAAAGGCCCTGCCTGAAGTAATAACATTTGCATCTTGGTTTATTTCCCTTATGAACATAATGAAGGCTCATGCCCAAATGGGAAGGAGAGTACTGTCTCAGTCATGTATTTAGCTACGAATACATGTCTTTGATTATGAATTCTAATCACTTTAACATTCTCCCCTTCATTTTGGCCAAGTTGCAGCTACAACATGATGTTTCAGTAACATTTTGGAACCTGATTTCTATGCAACTCGAGTCTACAAATGCTTAATGAATGCATTATATATGTGCCATACTAGACACCAGGATACAAGCAGTGAGCAAGACAGAGTCCTGTCTCTAAAGCGAAAGAGATAAACAGGAAATAAGAATGGCTGACCATGATTCTGTGCTCAAAACATCCAATAGATCATCTTCTGTCTTTAAATACTATCAATATGCAGTACTGTGATCTATAAGACCCTATATGACTGATTCTACATAATTCTCCTTCATTATAGCTTAGCACTTCCCCTTCTCCCACTCAGCTTTTGAAACAGAGGCCCTCTTATTCAAGTTTATTCCAAAACTGTCAAGTTTATTCCCACTTCTGAGCATTTGCATTTATTCCCTCTGCAAGGAAGTCTTTACTAATTTTCTAAATTCATTTAAGAGTCTATGCAAATGTTATCTCTTCATAGAGGTCATGCCTGACCATCCTGTTTAAAGTAGGCTTCATCTACTTATCTTGCTCTAATAGTCTTCACGGTCCATACGACTCCCTGAAATATTACACGTGCTCACACACAAATACACACAAACATTACTTTAAATGTTCTGTTTCTCTTCTAAAGAAGAAAGGTTTTTTGACTGTCTTGTTCATAACCATATCTCTAGTTTCTTGAAGTTACTTAAACTTAATACATGTTCAATAAATATTTCCTAGGGTTGTTTTTTGGAATTTGTAAATGTATGAAGACTGTTATAAAAGGGGAAACACTATTTTTTTTTAGTACTCTTTCTCTTTGGAGCCCTGGTGACCCAGTGGTTAAGAACTCAGCTGCTAACCCAAAGATTGGCAGTTCAAATCCACCAGCCACTCCTTGGAAAGCCTATGGGGCAGTTCTCCTCTGTCCTATAGTGTTGCTAGGAGTCAGAATTGACAGCAGTGGGTTTGGTTTTTGGTATTTTTTCTTTTTATAAATGTGCATCTGATTATCTGATAAGCTTTCGGATCCATTCTGACTATCTCCACTGTGATGCTAGAGAAAATAAAATTCATACCTTTCATAGGCATTTGACATAGGAAAATTAGGGTGATGCCATAGTCAATATTCTCCACTACAACTTCTGAATCAAGGATCAGATTATGGAATAGGTATCAGGGAACTTGTTTTCCACCTATATATAATGCGTAGGTGTGGAGAGGTAAATTACTCATTCTATGTCCCTGCTTCCTCATAGATACACATTTCACAAAATTTATAGGATGTTAATAAATGTTAAAAAAAATGTTGCTCAGTCTTAAAATCTTGAGAAATGGCAGATTCAATATTAGGCAGACATGTTCCTTTACTTCAAGCTTCTCAGCAAGCATTGTGCACTATGAATGTTTACAAGAGCTTTATATAAGTCGTGCCTTAAAAGTATTTGATCTTAGATACCTTTTAACACACAGCACATTATAGAGTGTTAGGGACTGAATTGTGGCCACAAAAAAGTCCTAATCACTGAATCCATGAATGTGACTGTGCTTGAAAATAGAGGTTTTTCTTTTGTTATGTTAATGAGGTCACCTTTGAGTGTTGTCTTATAAAAGGGAGTGCAGACACAGAGAAACACACCCACAGGGGAAAGACAAAAAGGGAATAAGAGAGAGAAGAAAACAAAACAAAGAAAAAACAAAACAAAACAACAAGAAAAAAGAAATGCCCCCAGGGATTTCCCTGTGTATCTGCACAGAGTAAGGGAATAGCTTCCAAGCCATGCTGTACTGCTTAACTAGAAGGGGCTCCCAAGCCAAGGAAAGAAAAAGAATACAAACAAACAAATCAAAACAGAAGAAATCAGAACAAACAAACAATAAAGCCCTGGGGGTCCCACCAGGGTGGCACCACAGGCCAGGAAGCAGTTTCACAGTCTAGTGGTGTTTCACAGCCTTTCAGGAAGAAGCAAACATGGCGCATGGAGCCAGGTATTTGAAAGAAAGTTTGGAGAGGTGGTGAGAGGTAAGGAAGAAATCTAAAGAAGCGGAAAAATGCAACACCAGCAGCCAACAAATGGCACTCAGGGAGCCGGCCAGTGTGGGTGGGTGGAATCCAAGCAGCCGGTGCTTCCCTGCCCAGAGACAGTGGCCGTGGGAATCAGAGGAGGCAGAGTGGGGGTGAAGAAGGGTGGGGGGTGGGAAAGCCTATATCACTGCTTACCAGTTGTCCTGTCTCCTGCTGGAAGCTCCATGAATCTGCTTTCTCATACACCCTGTTCTGTGATCTCTGATAGGATTCCAAGATGGCAGATCTATGCTGCAGTAGCTGATAGGGGACCTCTGTGTGTATCTCTCCTCGCTCTCTGTTCTCGGTCAGTTTCTTATTCTGTTCAGTGCTTGGTTGAGTTCTTTATCTCTTCATTTGTTGCTTAGAGTTTCAGGATTGACATGTGACTCTGTTCGACTTTGTTGTTCTGATCTTTGCTGTGGAGGGACGGTGTGGTTCTTCTGACTATAGATCCATGTTGCCTGGAAGTCTTTTTATTCTTATTAAACATGGAAAAAGTCTCTTCTATATCTTTTAGGAGGAATAGTCCCTGGTTTTGTCCTGATGAATTCTCTTTCATTATGGAACACTAACATTAAAATGATATTTCTTTCCACCACCATACAGGTAAATTGTTTTGCTTTGCTCTAATAGTATATCAGGAGTCCCTGGTTGGTGTAAATGGTTAAGTGCTAGGCTACTAGCTGAAAAACTGGTAGTTCAAACCCACCCAGTGATACCTCAGAAAGCAGCACTGGTGATCTGTTTCTGAAAATTCATAGCCTCAAAAATGTTATGCAGCAGTTTTACTCTGACACGCATGGGGTTGCCATGAGTTGAAGTTAACACGACAGCAAATAACAACAACAATAATATGTCAAGCCAATAGCAGGGCTATTCCAGCTGCAGAGCATACAATTGTTCATTCTAGACATATTTCTTGAGCTTCTAATAATTAGCACTGAGGTTATAACATTGAATAAGACAGGCCCTGATATTGTTTGTATGGAGTTTGATATCTAGCTGGGAAGAAACATAGTAAGCAAATAAATACAGATATAATTATTTGGGGAGACCTTGTGAAACAGGTCACTGAGAACTACAGCATGCTGTGATGCCATTTAATGTAGAGAAACCAGTTTGGCGTGGTGAAGCAGTAAAGACTTTCTTTTGGATGGAGCATTTAAGCTGAGACGTGATAGATTAATAGCTATTAGGAAAAGTACATCAATAACAGAAGGCTGAAATGGGACGGGGATACATTCCAGGAAGAGGTAACAGCTTAAGAACAGAAGGTTGATTAAAGGATTCCTAGTAGGATTTGCAGAATAAGCAAGTACAAATACAGAGTGTTTAATTATATATGACAAATTTATTGTTAGTATGATTATATACCAAATATTTCATGAGACATATTTATATTTAAATATATGTATATATTAGTTGTTCATCTGAAATTTAAATATAACTGGACATCTTGAATTTTATCTGGCTACCTTAATTCCAGGAACTGAGAAATAGTCAGAACCCACAGAGCAGGAAGGAGAGGGACTAAGGATGAATGGCAACAGAAATTCTTCTCTTACCTTTTACTTTTTCACTCATTAATTCTACAAATACTTCTCATGTACAATGTGAAAATGTGTCTGATGTTCTTTCATCAACCTCCATCAGATTAACACATTTTGAATGCTGATTCACGAATATATTCAACCAGCTCTCTTGACAACTGGGAACTTATAAAACTACTAAACATGCTTCATTACTAAATGTGTGTCTATTTCCTTATACTGTTCTCCAGCAACTGTTTCTCTTCTCTCTCTCTTCTTATCTGTTTGTTTTAATACTCTGCTTCTTTTCTTTCACAAACTATGAACTGGGGTTCTTTCCTCTAAACTACCTAACCTCTGCCCCATTTTTGGAAATGCTCCCATTTCAATGGCCAGGACACCTAGGAAATTGCTGTTCCCCAAAGGGCTGTTTGAAAAATATGTTAGCCACCACATATAGGACCTGTGCCTTCCTCTACCTGGGTGCTCTGTGTATTAATGCAAGCTTGAAAAAAACATTCTTCTTTTAGGGATGTCATCTGAGAAGACTGGATGAGACAATACAGACACAGGACTAAGGAAGGCAGCAAAAACGAGAAGGTGCTTGTAGTTGAAAAGGTGGGCATTTAAATTAAAGAAAAGGAAATGAAGAAAAGAACAGGAGAAAAAGCCTCACCAACTTGACAATTGGACTCAGGGAAAAAGATTAAATTTGATTGTAATCGTGCCTCCAGTGAAAATTATTTTTATCATTGATAGCTCTGAACAGCCTGCAACTTCCTCAGGTGAAAAAGAGAGTCCTGTTTCCTCAATGTGCCCAGTGATATAGTCAAGCAAGATACATAGATGTATGTACAGAGATGTATGTATCCCCTATTAGGCTAAAAATTGAAGACTATGATGAAAACTTCTCTGTACTGCTAACCCCTAACACAAAACTGGAGCCCTGGTGGTGCAGTGGTTAAGAGCTCAGCTGCTAACCAAAAGGTCAGCAGTTCAAAACCACCAGCTGCTCCTTGGAAACCCTGTGGGGCAGTTTTACTCTGTCCTAGAAGATCACTATGAGTCAGAATCAACTCGACAGCAACAGGAACAGGAAAGAACAAAACTAGGCACAGAGGTGACTTGTAGTAAGGACAAATCCATTGCTGTCCAGTCAATTTCAACTTACAGTGACCCTATAGGACAGAGAAAACTGCCCCATAGGGTTTCCAAGGAGCAGCTGGTGGATTTGAACTGACGACCTTTTGCCTGGCAGCTTGAGGTCTTAACCACTGCACCACCAGGGCTCCTACCAGGGCTTTTAAGAAAAAAAAAAAATTGCCATTGAGTCTATTATGACTCATAGCGACCTTATAGGACAGAGTAGAACTGCCCCATAGGGTTTCCAAGGAGTGGTTGATGGATTCAAACAGCTGACTTTTTGGGTTAACAGCCAAGCTCTTAACCACTACAACATCAGGGCTCCTTAGGGACATACAAATACAGAGATACTATTACTAGGCATCCATTTGTCTTGCTTACACGACAGAAAGCTAGAATTTCACTCACACTAAAGATAAATTAAGTTTTAGCTGAAAACTTTCCTTAATTTGCCAGCCACTTTTTATACCTCTGGACCTCATTGGCAAGGTGTTATTCTGGTTCTAACGCATTTAGCGTCAAGGCAGGTCCCTTTTGAAATGTGTGAAGCTCAGCAGACCGGAGTTGGAGCCTCTTTGTTGTGTAGGTTGAGCATTCTATCAGGTGATGCTTCCTGGATGTGTTAGTTTTGTAAACTTTTGCCTTTTTTTCCTTTTATTTCTGTGAGATACGTCTTGCAAGTGTAATAATGGCTTTCCTGTGTAATAGTTAGGAAGCCCTCATGGGTTTGTTTTGAAAAGGTGCCCATTAATGATGAAGATCAAAGGCTACAGCCTACAGTGTAGATTGCACTTCAACAGAAAGAAAACAAAAATCCTCACAACTGGACCAATAAGCAGCATAATACTAAATGGAGAAAAGATTAAAGTTGTCAAGGATTTCATTTTACTTTGATCCACAATCAACGCCCATGGAAGCAGCAGTCAGGAAATCAAATGACTTATTGCATTGGGCAAATCTGCTGTAAAAGACCTATTTAAAGTGTTGAAAAGCAAAGATGTCACTTTGAGGACTAAGGTATCCCTGACTCAAGCCATGGTATCTTCAATAGCCTCATATGCATGGGAGAGCTGGATAAGGAATAAAGAAAACCGAAGAATTGCTGCCTTTGAATTATGGTGTTGGCAAAAAATATTGAGTATACCATGAACTGCCAGAAGAACAAAATATCTGTCTTGAAAGAAGTACAGCCAGAATACTCCTTAGAAGAAGGATGATGAGACTTTGTCTCACATACTTTGGACATGTTATCAGGAGGGACCAGTCTCTGCAGAAGGACATCATGCTTGGTAAAGTAGAGGATCAGCAAAAAAGAGGAAGACTAAACGAGATGGATTGACACAGTGGCTACAACAACAGGCTCAAGCATAACAATGATTGTGGGGATGATGCAGTACCTGGAAGTGTTCCATTCTGTTGTACATAGGGTCATTGTAAGTCAGAACTAAGCTGATGGCACCTAACAACAACAACAACTAGGTCCCATTGGCATGCTGTCATGCCACAGATTGGTAGTGCTACAGTGCCACTAGCTTCATTGGAAGATTATATTTCCGATCATATTTCTCAAAATCCATACTACCAACCAGAAATTTAAACACACTCAATTGGTAAGCATGCATTCCAATACTGAAAACACATGCCATTGGAAAAAAAAAAAATTTAGATAAAAATTTGGTAAATAAAGTGTTCAGAGTATCTCTCTCTTTCCTCTGCATCCTTCCTCTACACCAGTGGTTTTCAATCTCTGTTCTTTGGAAGATTCCCCATGTGTCATGAAAGATGAAAGTGGGAAAGTGTTAATAATATGGGACACCTCAGAGCCTCTATTTCAGCCTCTACAAGAATAGCATTCAAAGTTAGCTGACTAACTCTATGGGTGATTATTGTCTCACTATAATTTAGTAAAATTTTGGTTGAGCAAAGAGTTCTGTAAGAAAAAAAAAGGAAAAGAAAAACATTCTTCTAGGCTAATGAACACATTTGATTTATTATTAAAATAAAAAATATTCCATGGACCCAGAAATTCTCTCAAAAAACTATCACGCAAGCGTTTTTATCTAAATAAGTGGTTCTAAATTCAGTGAATATTTGGCAATTTCTGGAGACCCTTTTGATTGTCATGACTGAGGTTCTACTCTTGGTACCCCATGTGCAGAGGTCAGGGATGTTACTAAATATCTACAGTGAACAGGTCAGAACCCACGCCAAACAATTTTCCAAAATGTCAACAATACCATGGATGAAAAAACTTGATCTTAATTAGTGGTTAATATGGTTTGAAAAATAATGTTTTAACTCTTAGCAGTAAAAACTGTCAAACAGATGGCATGAGTGAAAACAGTCCATGATTATTTTAAGATAATACGAGTTTACCATACTTGAACACTTATTATGGGTTAGACGACTATCACATTTAAACATCACAAAAATACTCTGAGGTCAAGCCGGACTCAGAAGAGGACTTGGAATAAGGGATATCATTGTTGACATCAGATGGATCTTGGCTGAAAGCAAAGAATACGAGAAAGATGTTTACCTGTGTTTTGTTGACTATGCAAAGGCATTCTACTGTGTGAATCATAACAGATTATGGATAACATTTCAAAGAATGGGAATTCCAGAACACTTAATTGCGCCCCTGAGGAACCTGTACATAGACCAAGAGGCAGTTGTTCGAATAGAATAAGGGGATGCTGCGTGCTTTAAACTCAGGAAAGTTGTGCGTCTTGGTTGTATCCTTTCACCATACTTAATCCAATCTGTATGCTGAGTAAATAATCCAAGAAGCTAATCTACGTGAAGAAGAAGGAGACATCAGGATTGAAGGAAGACTCATTAACAACCTGCAATATGCAGATGACACAGCCTTGCTTGCTGAAAGTGAAGAGGACTTGAAGCACTTACTGATGAAGATCAAAGACTACAGCCTTCAGTATGGATTATACCTCAGCATAAAGAAAACAAAAATCCTCTCAACTGGACCAATAAGCAACATCATGATAAATGGAGAAAATATTGAAGTTGTCAAGGATTTCATTTTACTTGAATCCCAGTAAAATGGGCAAAGCTGGGTGCAACAATGAGCTCAAGTATAACAAAGATTGTGAGGATGGTGCAGGACTGGGTGATGCTTCATTCTGTTGTACATAGGGTCACTATGAGTCTGAATTGACTTGACGGCATTTAAAAACATCAACAATAGTTTACCATTCTTGAACCCTTATGCATTGACCAGTATCACATTTAAACATCACAAAAATACTCTAAGGTCAGTTGTGTTAGTTGCCACTTCATATTTGATGAAACTGAGGCTTGGGTTGATTAGGATAAAATGCTGATGACTAGCAGAGCTGGAAGAAGCCTCTGGTTGGCACAAACAATTAAGAGCTTGACTACTAGCCAAATGATTGGCAGTTTGAACCCGCCCAGAGCCACCTCTGAAGACAGCCCTGGTGATCTACTTCTGAAAGGTCATAACCTTGAATACCCTATGGAGCAGTTTTACTCTTCACACATGGGGTTGCTATGAGTTGGAACCTACTCACTGGCAAATAAGAAGAACAGTAGAGCTGAGGTTTGAACCCAGTCAATGTGATGCCTATGTCTATGTGCTTATGCCCTACAACATGCTTTCTTCTCTACTGAAGATATTTCTAACAGAATAATTACATAGATCAATTGATTCTGAAACTCAAATTTTTCAATTGGCATGACAAAACACTACCCTCCGTGAATATTGCTAAACATTTCAAGCTGATAAACTTTTATCTCTACCATAATCTTGAAAATGTATCTACTCCTTCTCACAATTCCAAATACATATTCTCTTTATTGAATGTCGTCTCTTATGTTTTGAGTTGAATCAGTTTGTTTATTTTTAAAGGTCCACTGTTGTTAGAGACCCCCTATACTCCTCACACAAATGCCTTAATTAAAAGTTTCCTTCCTGTCTCTAGTCCCAAGGAAGGGAATACCCTAATCTCTTCTTAACATTTGTCTCAAGCTTCAGTGT
The DNA here is from genome assembly GCF_000243295.1 of Trichechus manatus latirostris. Classification (NCBI taxonomy): domain Eukaryota; kingdom Metazoa; phylum Chordata; class Mammalia; order Sirenia; family Trichechidae; genus Trichechus; species Trichechus manatus. The sequence continues at coordinate 19,268,590 of NW_004443947.1, read as the reverse complement.
CAGTAACCACATCAACTTCATAGCTCACTAGCTACATTTTCTTTTGGCTGGGCTCTTTGTTTTTTTATATTTAAATTTACCTCCAAATGTAGATGGGATTATTCAAACCCAACAGACACTAACAATCTTTCCATCAGATTAATAGGTGATTTGCTTCCTAATTACCATTGAAAATAATTTATACATTGCTATTTTTACACTTTTACTTTCATTGCTGCTATATGCAGTTGAATAGAGACAGATACACACAGAGAGGGAAAATTATATCTGCAAACCATTCCAATAAATTGGATGTTTACTCACAGACACATTCAATTGATGATCCACTTGCTGGCAAGACTGGATAAGTTCCAAAGTGACTCCAAAAGAGATCTGAACATACTCTGAACAAGAAAATCTCAACAGAGTACAATAAAAACAATTGTGTTTCCTGAGGGAATTATGTCCCTATCACAAAATTTTCTAACTTTGAGATAGAGATTTCATTTATTCACTATGATACTAACTACAAGGTAAGAATCATTTGTTTTCATTAAAGGGAGAGAGTATATTTTTTCTGATGGAGTAAAATCTAATGAAAATATTGCCAGTTCCCTTTTGACATTTGAGTATTTTTCTCAGTTTCTTTCAGAATGGGTTACAGAGAGAGGTAATGCCAAATTTCAAATCCTGCCTTAACATTTTCATATACTATTGATAGAAATGGAAATTGGTTTGATTCTTTTGGAGGGAAATTTAGAAACGAGAATTGTAGTCTTTGGAATCCTTATTTGAAACATTAGAAACTGACTGTGTCCAGCTGAGACAGATAAAGATTTATTGGCAGTATATCTCAGAGTTCTTAGAACTGAGGAGACATCTAAACAATGAGGTTCAGCTAGATCTAGAAAAGCACTGGATGGAGGTCTAGGAAGCAGAAGTTAACGGACATTTCCTTGGGAGTTTGCAATGAAATGAACCAGCTCCAGGCATTTTCAATCTTTTTCATTTACTGTTCACTTTCAAATTTCAAATTGATAGCAATTGATTGGCCTGCCTTGGGTCATATGACTATACCTTTACTAAGGCAGAGAAGGGCACCTTAGCTGGTATTTTCACCAGAATGTATTCCAATAAGAGAAAGGCTGTTTCCAATTAACTAAACTGTCACTAACTGCAAAAGGTTTAAAAGTAAACTTTACTTTTGATCATGAAATCTACCTCTGGTCATAATCTGAAGGAATAATCAGAGACATTTCAAGGACTTATATATAATAGTTAATGTTAAGAAAAAACTCATACTAAACAAGAAATCAAAAATAACAAATACCATATGCCTACAAGGAAGACTAGTTAACATGACTATTATTCAAATTTATGCAGCAAGTGCTAAGACCAAAGATGAAGAAACTGAAGATTTTTACCAATTTCTGCAATCTGCAATTGATCAAACATGCCATCAGGACACGTTGATAGTTACTACTGATTGGAATGCAGAAGTTGTAAACAGAAGGATCAATAGTTGGAAAATATAGCCTCGGTGATAGCAATGATGCTGGAGATTGTATGATAGAATTTTTCAAGATCAATGACTCCTTCATTGCAAATATCTTTTTTTAACAACATAAATGGCGACTATACATATGGACCTCGACTGACAGAATACAAAAGAATCAAATCGACTACATCTGTGGAAAGAGACGATGGAAAAGCTCAGTATCATCACTCAGAAAAAGGCCAGGGGCTAACTGTGAAACAGACCATCGGTTGTTCATATGCAAGTTCATGTTGAAGCTGAAGAAAACTAGAACAAGTTCATGAGAGCCAAAGTACGACCTTGAGTATATCCCACCTGAATTTAGAGACCTCTCAAGAATAGATTTGATGCGTTGAACACTAATGATTGAAGACAAGATAAGTTCTGGAATGACATCAGGGACATCATACGTGAAGAAAACAAGTTGCTGTTGTTAGGTGCCGTCGAGTTGGTTTTGACTCAAACTGACACTGTGTACAACAGAACAAAACACTGCCCGGTCCTGCACAATCCTCACAATCGTTGTTATGCTTGAGCCCACGTTGCAGCCACTGTGCCAATCGATCAAAAAGAAAGAAGTCATTAAAAAGACAGAAAACAAAGAAAAGACCAAAATGGATATCAGAAAAGACTTTGAAACTTAATCTTGAACATCAAGTAGCTAAAGCCAATGGAAGAAAAGATGAATTAAAAAAAGGTGAACAGAAGATTTAAAAAGGTGACTTGAGAAGACAAATTAAAGTATTATAATGACATATGCAAAGATCTGGAGTTAGAAAATCAAAAGAGAAGAACACACTTGGCATTTCTTAAGCTGAAGGAACTTAAGAAAAAATTCAAGCCTCGAGTTGCAGTAGTGAAGCAAATACTGAACGATGCAGGAAGCATCAAAAGAAGATGGAAGGACTCAGGAAAAGGTTTAAACACAGAAGACAACATTCTTTGATGTTTAGAGGGTTGGGAGGGAGGGAGAGGGGAATTCACTAGCTAGATAGTAGACAAGAATTATCTTACATGAAGGGAAGGACAACACACAATACAGGGGAAGTCAGCACAACTGGACTAAACCAAAAGCTAAGAAATTTCCTGAACACAACCAAACACTTTGAGGGACAGAGTAGCAGGGGTGGGGATCTGGGGACCATGATTTCAGGGGACATCTAGGTCAAATGGCATAATAAAGTTTATTAAGAAAATGTTCTGCATATCACTTTGGTGAGTGGTGTCTGGGGTCTTAAAAGCTTGCAAGTGGCCATCTAAGATACATCAATTGGTCCCAACTCACCTGGAGCAAAGGAGAATGAAGAATGCCAAAGATACAAGGAAAATGTTACCCCAAGAGACAAAAGGGCCACATAAACTAGAGACTCCATCAGCCTGAGACCAGAAGAACTAGATGGTGCCCAGCTACCACCAATGACTGCCCTGAGAGGGAACACAATAGAGAGTCCCTGAAGGAGCAGGAGAAAAGTGAGATGCAGAACTCAAGTTCAAGTAAAAAGACCAGACTTAATGGTATGACTGAGACTTGATGAACCCCAGAAGACACAGCCCTCAGACTCCCCGTTAACCCAGAATTAAAACCATTCCCAAAGCCAACTCTTCAGACAAAGATTAGACTGGCTACAAAAACATAAAATAATACTCGTGAAGAGTGTGCTTCTTAATTCAAGTAGATACACCAGACTAAATGGGCTGCTCCTGTCTGGAGGTGGGATGAGAAGGCAGAAAGGGATAGGAGCTGGTTGAATGGACATAGGAAACACAGAGTGGAAAGGGGGAGTGTGCTGTCACATTACAGGGATTATAACTAGGGTCACATAACAATATGTGCATAAAATTTTTGTGTGAGAAATTAACTTGAGCTATAAACTTTCACCTAAAGCACAATAAAATAAAAAAAAAAAAGAAAGATGGAAAGAATACACAGATTCACTGTACCAAAAAGAATTGATCAATGTTCAATCAGTTCTGTAGGCAGCATTCTATGGAGAACCAATGGTACTGAAGGAAGACATCCAAACTGCACTAAAGACACTGGCAAAAAAACAAGGCTCCAGGAATTGACAGAATACTAACTGAGATGTTTCATCAAAAGGATGCAGTGTTGGAAGCGCTCATTCCTCCATGCCAAGAAATTTGGGAGAGAGCTACCTGGTCAACTAACCAGAAGAGGTCCATATTTGTGCCCATTCCAAAGAAAGGTGATCCAACAGACTGCGGAAATTATCGAACAATATCATCAATATCACAGGCAAGTAAAATTTTGCTGAAGATCATTCAAAAGTGGTTGCAGCAGTACATCAACAGGGAACTGCCAGAAATTCAAACCAGATTCAGAAGAGGACATGGAACAAGGAATATCATTGCTGATGTCATATGGATCTTGGTTGAAAGCAGAGAATACCAGAAAGATGTTTACCTGTTTTTTTTTTTATTGACTATCTAAAGGCATTCCACTATGTGGATCATAACAAATTATGTATAACATTGTGGAAAATGAGAATTCCAGAACATTTAACTGTGCTCCTGAAGAACTTGTACATAGATCAAGAGGCAGTTTTTCAAACAGAACAAGGGGATACTGTGTGGTTTTAAGTCAGGAAAGGTGTGTGTCAGGGTTGTATCCTTTCACCATACTTATTCAATATGTATGCTGAGCAAATAATCCAAGAAGATGGACTATATGAAGAAGAATGAGGCATCAAGATTGGAGAAAGACTCATTAACAACCTGCATTATGCGGATGACACAACCTTGCTTGCTGAAAGTGAAGAGGACTTGAAGCACTTACTGATGAAGATCAAGACCACAGTCTTCAGTATGGATTACACCTCAACATGAAGAAAACAAGAATCCTCACAGCTGGACCAATAAGCAACATCATGATAAACAGAGAGAAGATTGAAGTTGTCAAGGATTTCATTTTACTTTGATCCACAATCAACACCCATGGAAGCAGCAGTCAATAAATCAAACGATGTATTGCATTGGGCAAATCTGCTGAAAAGACCTCTTTAAAGTGTTGAAAAGCAAAGATGCCACTTTGAGGACTAAGGTGCACCTGACCTAAGCCATGGTGTTTTAGATAGCCTCATATGCATGTCAGTAAATAAGAAAGACCAAAGAAGAATTGATGTCTTTGAATTATGGTGTTGGGTAAGAATATTGAATATACCATGAACTGCCAAAAAGATGAACAAATCTGTCTTAGAAGAGTACAGCAAGATTGCTCCTTAGAAGTGAGGATGGTGAGAGTTTGTTTCACATACTTTGAACATGTTATCAAGAGAGATCAGTCCCTGGAGAAGGACGTCATGCTTGGTAAAATAGAGGGTCAATGAAAGAGAGGGAGATCCGCAATGGGATGGATTGACACAGTGGCTGCAACAGTGAGCTCAAGCGTAACAACAATCCTGAGGATGTCGTAGGACCGGGCAGTGTTTTGTTTTGTTTTACACATGGTCGCTACGAGTCAGAACCAACCTGAAAGCACCTAACAATAATAACATGTCCTCTTTGCTTTCTCAGTTAAAAGAATCCTGACACTGAGGACCTATAGCTCGATTTTCTTCTTGTTAGGCATGCCAAACTCAAATATGAAAGTGATGGAATAGAATATTACTTAATAAATTGGATTGGGAACTAGAGTGCCTGGGTTCATATTTTTGGCTATTCTTGCAAACTGTTGGGAAAGTAATTTATCATCTCTGTTCTTTTCCTGGAACTGAAAAACATATAATGGTCCCCACTTCACCAGATAGCTGTTAGCATTAAAATAGTTAATATATACAAGTGCTTAGAACTATGCCTCGCATGGAGTCCATATCATTAAAGTGTTAGCTATTATAATAATTACAATAATAATCTTATTTCAATTCTAGCCAAAATCCCAATAAATTACTTTTGTTATCACCACTGCAGCCTCTGCTTTTAGAATTCTCTATCAGAAGTACTTGCGTATAACTGATGACTCTAACTTTACAAAACTTCTTGCCTACATGAAACACTGAGGGTGCTGCAATGAGAAAATGGATGCCTCCCTGCCCTCATAAATGTTTCAATCTCCCAAGGAATATAAGAATTGAGATGAATAAATAACCTAGAGTATTATGAGTGTTATGAATATGAAAGTATAGTTGTGATTGAGAGCATAATTGCGGTGATGGTGGCCAGGGAAGCCTCCCTAAGGAAGTGATGTTTAAGTTGAAACCTGGAGAATGAGGAAATTAGGTGAGCAGAAGTGACTCAAACAGAGGAAAAGGCCTGTGTGAGGAGCAGGGAGGAAGAGAGAATGCTAATCAGGCATTTGTTACACCTGGGGTTTAGACTATGAGAGAAAAAGTGAAGAGAGAGGACTATAGAAGACAAGCAAGGTAAATACTGCAAGGTTTTGTTTGCCATCTTAGGAAGTTGGAATTATATCTTGCATACTATGGAAAGTCACTGAAGGGTTTTAAGCAAGGGAGTGATAATCCGTTTGTTGCCCATAAAAAAAAAAAAAAAAAAAAAAACCTGTTTCTGTTGTGTCAATTCCAACTCATAGTGACCCTATAGAACAGAGTAGAACTGCCCCTATAGGGTTTCCAGGGAGCAGCTAGTGGATTTGAACTGCTGACCTTTCAGTTAGCAGCCAAAGTCTTAACCACTGTACCACCAAGGCTCCTTGTTGCACCATAGAAAGGTTAGATTTATTACTAGGCTCAGTATCACAGATACACAAGAATTAAAATGGAATTTAAATGTTATTTAAGTCTCTGAAAACAAAATTGCTGCTAGGGGATAAAGTTAAATAAAACACAGAACATCCTAGAATTCTGTTTCACCATCTATCTTTCCAAAGTTGAAGGCATTCCAGCACTACTGCTACTTTTTTCAACTCTCATGACCTTTCCAAAACTCCCCCTATCTCTCCATTTTCAATAGTACTGCAGATTTTTCCCCTCCACTCTATTTCATTCTACTGTTCTTTTCTAGGAAAGACTTGGTGATGCACGTCCCAGATCCCCCACCAGGGAAGTGTTTGCTGACAAGTTGAGGGAAGTATGATCATTAGGCAGCCTTCAGATGTCAACTCACTCAGGGTCAGCCTCAACTGCAAAGAACAATCTATTCCCAGGTCATGTCTTTCCTAGGAAAGCCCACATCTGGTGACTGAGAGAGGCAGAGATATAAAATCCTGGCCATTTCAGTCTAAAGTTGGAAAACTGTCTGTCTGTACATGCCCCAGAAATCCCAATGGAGTCAGCTGAGGCTTTGACAACACTACATGTCAGTTAGACTTCTCTCTTTTCCTAATCCTTGTCCTTTCATTTCTTTTCATCAGTTTCAACCCCAATAAACTTATATCCCACATTGCATCATGTCATGTTTCCAGAGAATCCAACTTGCCATACTTTCCAGATCTAATTTTCTCTTCAGAAGACAGCCCTGCCAAATCACATATAAATAAATCCAGTTATCCAAACTGAGTTTCCTTGAATTTTTTATCTCTGCAAATTGCCCTGACAAAAAAGGGGGCGGGGGGACGAGGGATAAAGTATCTAAGCTTTGAAGCTTGAGCAATAAAGAACTTCTTCTCTCATAAGGTGATGAAGTTATGTGTGTGTGCAGGAGGAAGGTTATAGTGAGCCAGTGAGTTTCCATGTATTAATTTTTTGGTGCATGCTACTCCTGTAATCTCTGGACCATTGTTTTTACAAGATTGCTGTCAGTCATTGAGCTTTCTCAAGCTGGAACAAAGACATCAAATCCAATACCTAGAGTGCCCATTATCTACCTTGGAGGCAAATCTGTTTTTTTCTTCCTCATTCTTGAACATATATGATGAACCATCATAAAACTTGGAGAAATAAAATGGTAGGAAAAGGAGGGAGAAGAAAGGGAAGGTCTCTTTGTGGTCAATCCACGTTAACAAGGATGGAGGTGGGTGAAGCATCACGTTTGAATGTTTGATGTGCTTTCTGGGGCATGGGAGATGTCAATAGAGATAGAGTTATGTTGGGTATGAAAGAATTGGATGGAAAGAATGGAAGAGTTGAGAAATATTTCTGTGAGTTTTGAACTGGATCTCTTTTTATGTGTTTTGAGAGACAAAAAAATTTTCAGTTTTTTTTAATTGCTTTTTTTGTATGTAGACTAGAACAGTCTTTCTAAGATGATCCAAAGAGCATCTGCATCAAGATAATCTGGAGAACTTATAATATGTTTCTGCGGTCCCACCTCCAGAGTTATGAATCTGGTTTGGAGTTGGATCAGTTTTAATAAGCACCCCCAAGTGATTCCAATGCAGATGATTCATAGATCACAGTATCTGAAGCACCGATCTAATCCAGAATTCAGTCTTTAAATTGAGGAAGTTGTACCAGAAGGATACACACACATAGACTTTCCAGGGAATATACTGTCATGTGTGGTCTTAAGGAAATCCATTTACTGATCCTCAGCTGCTTAAGGATGATGGACATGAAAAACAGTCTGTTGTCTGCCAGTTCTCCATAACTACCTCCTCCTTTTATAGTTGCCTTTTTCTGATTTCTAAAGGAATAGCATTTCTCCTGTATCTGATAGATCTTGCCAGGATGCCTTGCCCTGAGGTATAAATCATCCAGGACACTAAACAGAGGGACAACTCACAAGTGCATAGTTACTGAAAAAGAGACCCAGGAGAACAAATAAAAACTCAGTAAGTCGGTGAGAAATATCAAAGTTTTACTCCTTTATAGAATCATAATTCAAAAAAAAAAGAACCCGTTACCATTGAGTCAATTCTGACTCATAGCAACCCTATCGGACGGAGTAGAACTGGCCCATAAGGTTTCCAAAGAGCGACTGGTGGATTAGAGCTGCCAACCTTTTAGTCAGCAGCCGAGCTCTTAATCATTGTGCCACCAAGGCTCCTGAATCATGATCAGGATCCTGCTTTTAGTTTTCTCTGTTTCTCCCTCCATCTGACAGTCTACCTACATATCCATCCATCCATCCATCCATAAATCTCTCTCTTCTTTCCCAAATTCACACAAGAGAAAGTGGTTATGGTATGTGATATAATGATTTGAATTCAAATTACTTTACCACTCAATTCACATGGCAAGTATTTCCAGAAAAAGAAAGAATAAATTATACAGATCCAACATGATTGATGTAATTGGTGTCACTGAATTGTACATGTGAAAGATGTTGAATTGGCAGATATTGTGTTATCTGTATTTTTAAAACAATAAAAAAGATAAAAGGGCAACATACAATAAATAATTAATGAGAAAACATATTTTTGAAACCATTACGCTTGTGATGAAAAATCTTAGATGCTAACTTAAGATATGTTGACATATAAATATGTTGGCATATTTTAAGGTAAATAGTTAAAATATTTTAGTTAATGCATATATACATATACATATATATATAGCTTGTGTACACACACATACATATTTATCAGTACAAATAGTTTTCTTATGTCACGAGAAAGTTCAAGTTAAGCAGACCAGACTGGCCAAAGGCTTTGCTTTATTTAGTCACTTGGAGTCTTTGGTTTCTTGAAATCAACTTCACTTCACCATCTCCTCTGGCTTTGTCCTCATCTGTCCAGTCTAGCTAGGTCCCTGCCACATCCAGGTGAAGGAGAGACACCTACTGTCTAGAGACCCAGACCTAGATAATGTCTTTCCATATTCCATTGGCAAGTATTTGGTCACATTTAACTACACACAGGGCTGAGGAACCTACTTCCTAGCTAGGTTGCTACATGCCAGGTTACAAATGCAAGTCAATGGAAGAAAGAGAGAACAGATTTAAGGGGACACCCTGCAGCCTTGCTACGTGAAATGAATTTTAGTAATGAATTGTTATGGTATGATTCATCACTAGCTAGGGTGTTTTAATACATTGTTTGATTCTGTTTCTCAAACATGTTAAATGTCACTGCCCTATATTTTCCCCTCTCATGCCTGGTTGTCTAGTTTTCGTACAAAGGGTATTATAATTTCATGAACAAGCTAGATTATTCCTTCTTTTTTATTAACTGTAATAGATTGTTAACTTTTTAAGAACAAAATTACTGTTCTTAGGTTTGGTAAAACTTTTCTATGTAACCTATGGACATAGTTTGATTTTTTAATTAATTATTTTTTAAACATGACTTTCTACTTCTTCTGAAATAAGTTTTGGGATATAATAAAAATTTCTAAGAAACTAGTCATTTTCTTAAAATTTTCAAAAACACTGTAATAAAATTAATTATATATCATATTTTCTTGTGATTCTTAACATGTTTCTTTGTTTTAACAAAAACCCTGCAGCTGGTTTAGTCTGCCATGCAAGTGCTCCTCCCTTTTGCCTGCATGACCTAGTAAATGCAATAATGCTGCAAGTGTTGGTGGCAGTTGGGGATGCTTTATAGACCCTCTTGTGATTACCAGTAAGAAAACACAGGTCAGACCCATAGGAATTGAAGGAGAGTCATGACTTCTGCAGTTATCTATTGTCCTTTTTCAAAACAGTTTGTGGCTTTCTGCTGGACTCTGGAGGTGTGAACTTCTAACTGTGAGACACCAAGTGACTATGCAACCTAAGCTGCTTATCATAATGTATGAGCCATAAGGTGGAAATTCACAGCAACACCTTATCATCCAGTAAAAGTGGAACATTAAAAATGGGGTTTGGCCAGGCCCTTGGGGCATAAGTAAGTTGCATGGGCCTGTGCCTCAGACATACTTGTCACCAGGGCTCTGGTTTAATATCTGCCAGTGAAAGGTACTCACATGAGACCAGTATGACTGAAAAGAAAGAGGAGTCTCCTTCGCAAGCCAAAGTGGCTAATTACATAGACTTGTAGGCATTCTCCAGTGACTTATCTTCTTCAGTGCTGTAGGCAGTTGAGTTCACTCATGGCAGTTTCATTTGTCTCCTGAAATCCCAGACAAAAACTGTAATAAGTAATTATCAAAAGCATGCAACACATTCTAGATATTTTCAGGAGGTAATTATTCCTATTTCCCAATTGTTTCCGTTAAGTATAGCTTCATGCATCAACAATGACTCTCTGATGAAGTTATAACTCTCTAGAATCGTATGTGTCAATAATTTTCTTAACCTGGGATGCTGTATTGAAGTGAGCTTGCTTCCCATTCATGAGCATGGCTATTGTCTTAGTTATTTACTGCTGCTGTAGCAGGATCGCTGTGAGTCAGAATCAACTCAATGGCAATGGGTTTCGTTTGGTTTTATAAAAGAAATACCACAAGTGGATGGCTTTAACAAACAGAAGTTTATTCTCTCACAGTCTAGTAGACTAGAAGTCCTAATTCAGGACTCTGGCTTCAGAGGAAGGCTTTCTATTTCTGTCAGCTCTGGAGAAATTCCTTGTCATCAATCTTCCCGTGGACTAGGAGCCTCTAAGCCCAGGTACCTCAAGTCCAAAGGACAAGGACTCCTGTCTATACTTTCTTGGTGGTATGAGGTCCCCAGGTATCTCTGCTCACTTCTCTCTTTTATATCTCAAAAGAGATTGGCTTAAGACACAGTCTAATCTTGTAGATTGAGTCCTGCCTCATTAGCATAATTGCCGCTAATTCCGTCACATTAACATCATAGAGATAGCGTTTACAACACATAGGAAAATCACGTCAGATGACAAAATGGTGGACAATCACACAATACTGGGAATCATGGCCTAGCCAAGTTAATACTCATATTTTTGGGGGATATAATTCAATCCACGATCGCTATAATGTCTGTTTTGGTGGAATGGAGTCTTAAGAGGTAATTTTCATGTTTCAGTATCCTTTTAGGGAGTTCCTGGCGTGGTCTGCAGTTACTAACACCAGAGTTCATTGACCATAGACCACACGCTTATGAGTTAACTGGTAGTGACCTCAAGCAGGAGCAGCAAAAACATTATAAGCAGGGATGAGTGACTGGAAGCCATGACTGTAAAATGTAATCGGAGCAGTATTTGGAGTTACGGTGGTGGTGGGAGCCCAGGAATGCTGGAAATAATAAGAACTGATCATTGAGCTCCTGTTATCTGTGGCTGCCTGGCTGGGCACAGATAATCTGCAGTTCCAGAGCTCCTGAGGAAATATTTTGGAAACCATTGTCCTAGTCAATGAATACTGGTTACCTGAACAGAGTTGTAATGTAGATCTGAGGATGGGTGCCATGTTGGACACGTACGCATGTAGAGCAAAGAAAGTTGGCAATAAAGAGAAAAAAATTAAGAAAATGCAGATAGAGACATAGAGAAGATACCATAGCCCTATGAAGAGAGACAGAGAGGAAGAGAGAAAGAAAGAAGAGGGAAGGGAGGGGAAAGGAAGGAAAGAGAGAAGAGGAAAAAGCATAGGTGCAAACTTGCTAATGACTTTCTAGTTCTGATCAAAGCCATTAATAAAATATGGGAACCCTTCCTTGCCTTGAAGTCCACGTGCTAACACTTGTTTTTCTCTAATAATTGTCCATTTGTTTTAGCTTAAGCTAATTTGAACAGATATCTAAAGATTGCCCCAAATTATCCCATTCCAAAGACACATGCCAAACAACTGAGAGATGGACACTTTCAGCCTATTCAAGAAGAGTAAAAGAGGCATCTTCAAGCCACTATTCAAGTCCACGATCCCAAACCAACAGCATCCATCTTGTTAGCCTTAATTTACTGATTAGGATTCTGAAACAGCATCGATTCCAACCTCGTTATATTATAGATAAGAAAATTCTCTGTATGGCCACGGTTTTATGCAATTCAATATTCAATCACAATCTCAAAAACAAACATATATCTAGATTAAAGTAAAGCATTCAAGCTCTCACAGGAAAATGTTTGAAATAGAAGTAGCTGTTCAGTGCAATCTGATATTATTCTAAATCTGTTTACAATTGACATAATTTAGTTATGGGAAAGATGGATTTTTCCTTAAATTTACTTGCATTTCCTACAGGCTGTCTCAGTAAGTTAGGTATCTAAACAATTGTTTGTATTCATGCCCAAAAGAAGAACATAGGTTAAAACCTACCTTGTGAATCTTAGATCTGGTTGTCAGAGTAACAGTATCCATTTTCCACAAACTCTGCACTCTTAGCCAACTTATTTGAATATCACAAATTTCTCTTTGATTGCAAAGCACTATGATAGATCATTATGAAATTATATATATATGTACGTATATATATAGTCTAGCCCTCAAATTCCTCTTCAGAAGTTGTTTCATCAGCTTCATCTTATGTATTAAAATATCCTCAAATTCTCCTGTTCATTTGGAACATGTTATAAATCTGGATATTTTGATTTAGATATGGGCTGACATCGCCATTCTATGCTTTAAATCTCCTCATTCAAACCCTGTGAAGAAGTAATTCAATAGAGAAAGTTGTTTTGACTCATAATGCCTAATTCCTTTAAATAAGTTTTGAGAGAATAGCTTTACTTCTCATTAATAATAAGATCATTTTATTAATATTTGTAATTATCTTGTAAGCTCCCAATGGGTAGAAATTGTGCTCATGTTTTTTGCATCGTTCAGAGTAACTACAACACTATTACAATATATATTTGATGAAATTGAACTTGTCATATTCTAGAGCATTATTGATGAACACTCTTATACAACAACTCTGATTCCAAAGTATTTTTCCTCTTTGTTTGCCTTGGTGGCTTAAAACCCTCACCATGACCTCCAATCCTGGATAAGACAGTAAGTTTCAAAGAAGAGAAATACATAAACAAATCTGAGTAGAAACTTAATCTAATTCCAGTTCATCACCATTCTACCATTTTCTGAGCATTAACATGGTAGAATTCTAAGCATTTCACATAAGTTCTTCTATGTGATGCTTCAGAGCAATCGCATTTTACTGCTGAGGACAACAAGGGAGTAACTTACATGGTGTCTTTTACTGGGTTCTCTAGAGAAGCAAAACCAGTTAAGCATATAAATATATAGAGAGAGATTTCTATCAAGTAAATGTCTCTTGGTTAAAGAGGCTGGAACGTCCCAAGTGTGTGGGTCAGGATAGAGGCTTCTCCTGGTTCACATGACCACAGGGGCTGGTAAACTCAAGATCAGAAAGTCAGAGAGCAGGGCTCTCGCTCAGGGCTGCAAAGACTGGCGAATCCCAAGATCGGCAGGCAAAACCACAGGTAAGTTGCAAGCTCATGTCCCAAGAACCAGAGGTCAGACGAACACAAGCCAGCTGCAGATTCCAGAGCCAGAAAAAGCCCATGAGCCTTCTCAGAATGTCCATTTATATTCCATGCAGCTCACAAGCCCAAGGAAACTCCCTTTCAACTGATTGGCTACTCACAACAGATCTCATCATAGAGGTGATCACATTATCTCAAATTTCATCATGGAAGTGATCACAACATCATACGCCTGCCAAACTACATCATAACTGCCAAACAACTGAGAATCATGGCCCAGTTAAGTTGACACACAACCTTAACTATCACACATGGTGACAGGCAAGTATTAAGTATTAAAACCTGATACGTTGAATATCTTCCATTAGTGAGGAACATAGCTGAAAATCCAGATCCACTCTCAATCCCATAGCCAAGACAAGGACAAAGTTAGAGGGACTCCTAGAGCTCAAAATTTAATAAGGCACTCACTCTCAAGTCATCATTCCAGGCCAGATCCTGCTCCATCCCTTTCTGTCCTGCCCTCTGCCCCTGCAGATTTCTATGGATTACAATGAGCTGCCTTCCCCCCAGCGTCTCTTAGGTTGACTTTTTCTGCTGGATCTCAGGAGGAGATCAGAAAAAAGAAGAGTGACCCCTCTGGGAATTAGCCTGGGACTCTTTCTTTTACAAATTTCCTTAGTCTTTATCATATCCACAGAATAAAATGTGTTTTATTTTAAGAAGACTGAGTAAAGAAGTGTGTTTAAAAACCAGTTTAAGGCTATAGACAATGAAATCTCTTATGATACACCTCAAAGTATATTATAAATATATCAATACTATTTTCAGTTATTCACTCAATATTTATTCAGTAAGTATTTCCTGAGACGCTAATTGCTGTCCATTATGCTTAAAGTCCCAGGTCCTTAAAGTGACTTACAAAGCCCTCTATAATATGACTCTTGACTACCAGTTAAGGCTCTTGTCCATCACTCAATCTCTAGCTGTTTTTAGTCTGTGCATACTGGACTTCTTTATAACCTCAAAAGTGTCATTCTTTCTCTTGGCTCTGAGCTTTTCACATGCTGTTCCCACTGCCTGGAATTATCTCCCCCAGGACTCATTCTATGTGAACAGTTTCTCAATCAATCCCATTTCTGGAGTCAATTATGACTCAGAGTGACTCTATAGAACAGAGTAGAACTTTCCCATAAGGTTTTCAAGGCTATACGTCTTTATGGAGGCAGGCTGCCACATCTTTCCCCCATGGAACGGCTGGTGGGTTTGAACTGCCCACCTTCAGGTTAACAGCTGAGCACTTTCGCCACTACACTACCAGGGCTCTTTGCACAGCTTCTGCTGCCTTTCAATTCTTTGAGAAATTCACTTCCTAGAAAGAGGCTGTTGCCAGCTCTCCAAAATTTGCTAAATGCAATTAGAGTGCTTTTATGTAAGACACTGTTGTTTTCTGTTCAATAGCCAATCTCCTGTTCTTTCTTATGTAAGAGAACCATGTTTTGGTCTGGATGTCTCTGATGATTAATTTAATCTAATCACAGAAGTGTTATTCTCCTTTTCCAGTATTTTCCAGGCCGATGAGAGATAAGAGAAAACCAGCTGAAAATTTTAGGGAAGGTATATTTCTCGGTAGTAGGCCCTGGTGTCACAATGTTTAAAACACTGGACTGCTAAGCAAAAGGTCAGTGGTTTGAAGCTACTAGCAGTTCCATGGGAGAAAAGACCTAACAATTTACTCCTGTAAATATTACAGCCTATGAAACTCTATGTGGCAGTTCTACTCTGTCATATAGGGTCTCTGTGAGTGGAAATTGACTCCACAGCACACAACAACAACAACGTCTTTCCTGGTAAGTAGATTTAGGAGGAGAAGGCTCTTTGTCACTTCCTCCTCTCCCTTTGTTCTCTGTTATGGATGCAGTTGCAGTGGTGAGGATGACTCAAAGCTGTGGTGCCATCTTAAAACCACAAAAGGAGACATCACAGATATACCAAAGAGAGCAGAATAGAAAAATCAAAATAGACTTGGTCATCCATAACACTCTGAGCCAAACCACTACCATCACCACTACCACCACCACCACCACCACAACAACAACAATAATAGCAACAATAACATTGGCACTGTCTACCTCTGGATTTCTTCTTAAGTAGACAATAAATAGCTTTAGGGTTTAAGATAGTTTATTTTTTTATTCTTTGAAGCTAAAAAAAAAAGTCATAACTGTTAACACTCTCCAATTCAACCTATAATTTCCTTTACATAAGACACTTTATACTTATAATCTCATTAGACCAAGTCTCACAAGATACTATAGGATCTTCAGTGACTAGTCCTAGATCTAGAACATAGTGCTAACTCAATATTTGTTGAATGATACTGTAATGATGAAGAGCCTAGATTCTGGAATTAGATTTTTGGGGGTTGAGTACTGACTCTATTTCCTAATGGCTGTGAATCTTGGACTAGTTAGTTTTACCTCATTATGCCTCCAGTTTTGTATCTATAATATGGAGATAAATATAGTATCTATCTAGTTGATTTTTCAAGAGAACTAAATGAATGTATAGCAGTAAAGTACTTAGCTAGTCCCTAGCATGTAATAATATTCAATAAATGTTAGCTATTAAAAATTGTCAAGCCCTGTGCTAGGTGTGGGTCATTTTGAAATTATAGATCTAGATTATTTTCCTCAAAGAGTTCATAATCCAATGGAGGAGACGGGTATCAAACAATGTATTATGTAGTAATAGTTATTATATTAATTATGAAGAGGTACACTGATTTCTGTCTAGGTGATATTGGCAAGGCTTCCCAAATAGAAGAAATATGGTTTGACATTGTGAGTATAACATAAGCTTTTCCCTGTATATGCAACTATAGATAATGAAATAAAAGGAGGTGAAATATCTAGAAAGCTGCACAGAAACATGTCTCTTAAAAGTCAATCCTATTATTTCCAACTAGAAAACATATGAAGAAAGGTAGAGTGGATGTAGACTATGGTCTGTTCAGGGAATCTTACTTTTATTCTTGGCTGCTCCTGTATTTAACATTTTCCAGTTGGGGAGAAAATCAGAGACATCTTTCTTGAAGATTGTTAACCTTCTTCAAAAAGACTACAGTGAGAAGTGCTATATAAACACAGAATAAAATAACCCAGACAGCTGAGCACCTCCAGATCATGGGGATGTGAAGATGGAAGATTGACTTAGCAAAACAGAAGGGTGGAGGGGAGGGGAGAGTCAAGAACCATCTGTCAGCTACAAGGCTAGCAGGAAAAAAAAAATGTAGTAGCAAGGCATGCAACTCAAATCTTGTCCTTTCCTCTGGCTGATTATCTGAATTCAGCTTTCAAGTGTAGTGGAAAGAACTGATCTATCTCATTTCTTTTGAGAGCCTCTAAAAAAGAAAATAGTTACTCAGAGAACAATTAAGACCAATCACACTGTTATGAATTGAATTTTGTCCCACAGAAATATGTGTTGTAAATCCTAACTTCCATGTCTGTGGTTAAGATCCCATTTGGGAATGGGTTATCTTTGTTATGTTAAGGAGACAGGATTAGTGCAGGGTGTGTTTTGAGTCAATCTCTTACGAAATACAAAAGGAGCAGATTACAGAAGCAGAGATTAGGGAAGAGAGATACCAAGCCACGTGAAGATCACCCAAGAGCAGAAGCTCAAAAAAGACAAGGACATTCCTCCAGAGCCTACAGAGAGAGAAAGCCTCACCCTACAACAGGCGCCCTGCATTCGGACGTCTACCCTCTTAAATGTAGCAGAGCCTTGGTGGTGTAGTGGTTAAGCTTTGGGCTGCTAACTAAAAGGTCAGCAGTTTAAGCCCACCAGCTGCTGCTTGGAAACCCTATAGGGCAGTTCTACTCTTTCCTATAGGGTTGCTATGACTTGGAATTGATTTGACAGCAATGTGTAAACTGTAAGAAAATAAATTTCTATTTGTTAAAGCCATCCATGGTATTTCTGTTATAGCAGCACTAGATAGTTAAAACACACACCTAACTGATCTATCCTGGTGTTTTGTTTTTTGTCTTTTGTCTTTGTACAGCTCTTATCAGAGGAGCAAGTGATAAGGCAATTATTCATATAAAATAATAGCTTTTATTTATTTTTTTTTAATTCTCAGTATGTGTATTGCACTACTGATTATTCAGAAACATTCGGATAAAGGAAATATCCTGATCAGTGTCATCCACAACCTTCTGAGTACCTTTACTTATTTATTAAAGAAAATGTTACTTTGCATGGGCTTCCTTCCATGAAGTCTGCCATCAAAGTGAATGACTCTAACACGTGCGTGAACAACCTTTACACCCTCTTACCCCTCGGTTACATTACCTCCTCTTCTCCATTGATCTTCTTTCACCAGCATCTTCTATGATGCATTTCATGAATACACTGAATCTTATCATCTCTGAAACCACTCTACATTCCAGATCATTAATTCCAACAGCGTAACTTTGATTTTTTCAGCTTGATTTTTTCGTCGCTACTATTATAACTAATTGTACCTCCAATCCATGGACGTCTCTGCTTTCTTCCTCTCCATCTTTCTCCTGTCTTCACTACCCTTTGTATTCAGTCTGGATTTCAAATTCTCTCTAACCAATAACATTAATTTTGCTGCACCTCTGTAGTTTCATCATTTTCTGGCAAAACCATTAAAAAAAACAAGCAAACGATAATATTTCTTCTTTTTTTTTACTCCTAGAAAAAATAATTATACAACAAAGTTGATTAGTATGACTATAACTTCATGATTTCTAACTGAAACTAGACCTTTATCAGAGACGAGAGCTACTAAGCTACTAATGTAGTTCTCTTGTCAATCAGCTGTTCTATGGTTCACAGCAAATGTATTCAACTTTGTTCACTCTCCTCAAACATCCAAATTTATAGTCCCCTCTCTATTGATTTTGTTGCATTACTGGCTCCAAGTAATATCCCTCTCACTTAGAATCTGGGTGTAGATCTGTGACTTGGTTGGCCAATGGCAGTAGCATACTTGATGCAAGAGGAAATGGGTTGTCTCAGCTGAAGTTCTCCTAGATCAACCAGCCATGGCTGACCTAGCAGCTGACTGCAGACATATGAGTAAGCCCATCCCAAATCAGTACAACATGGCCCAGATGAAATGAACTGTCTTACTGACACACAGACTCATGAAAAGTAATAAATGGTTTATATTTTAAGCCACTAAATTTTGAGATTATTTGTTACTCAGCAATTTGTTACTCAGCTAACTGATCATACACCATCACTCTCAGAAGATCATACACCATCACTTCTTAAACTTCATCTCATCACCATCAATTCTCACTTCAGAAGATCATACACCATCATTTCTCATCTTAGGAGCTTTCAGGTCCCCAGGTTTTCTGTGAGTCTCCTTTTGCACAGAAAAAATAGAAACCATTAGATGAAAATTCTTTTTCTTTTTCCTCCCACGTTTACAAATTGCCTAAAATGTATCTGTCCTCTCTTCAGTTCTTCCTCTTGCAAAAGATACAATGTCTTCCCTCCTACGTAAAGCCAATGGTTCCATCTGCACTCTGAATTCCATTTCTTTCTGTCTCCCTCACTTGCCACACATTCACCAACCTACTTCAATTTGGCTTTACAGTCTTCTGTCACGCAGTCACTACTGCCCTCACTAAGATCACGGAGGAACCTCCACATCATTTTTCAGTTCTCATTTTCTTGACCTCTTAGACCTTTAACACAGTGGAAAATCCCCACCTTCTTGAAAAACTCTCTTCCCTCTGGTTTCATAGTACTATCCTTTCATGTTCATCTTACCACCTCTTGAGCTATTCTTTCAATCCTCTTTGCTGGCTCTTCTTCCTCTATCTGGCTTTTAAATACTGTAATTCCTCAAAACTTAGTCTTTAATCACTCATTATTCTACTTTAATCACTCAGTATGCAGAAGAATTTTTCGTCTTCCATCACCTCGTGCTGAATATCTCTACATTTATGTCTCTATCCTAGATCTCTTCTCTGAGATCTAGATCGCAGAGCTCTGGAAGTTTACTTATATTTTCCCCTGAATGTTTCAAAGACTTTTCAAACTCAACAGTACAAATCTCTCCTTGTTGTCTTCCCTGTTTCCTCTCTCAAACCTGACATTCTTCTACCGTTACCCAGCTCAGTAAATGGCATTACCATCCATGCAGTAGTACAAGCTAGAATCTTGGTGTCACTTTGTCAACACCCTTCTCCACCTCCCATTTCTACCTCCCTGGCCCCCAGCTGGAGTGCTTTGGTAGTGCAATTGAGTAGCACTCTACTACTAACCTAAAGGTTAGTGGTTTGAAGCCACAAATAATTCACGCCAGAAAGCCCTGGTGATCTGCTTCCAAAAGTTCTCTGCCTTGAAAACCCAATGGAGCAGTTCTACTCTACACACACAGAGTTGCCATGAGTTGGACTTGACTCGGTGACAACAGCAACAACATATCTCTTTGCAGGGCTCATAGCAATTGCACTTAAATGCATATCTGTCTCCTCTGGGTAATATTAACTCCATTTAATAGGTTGGTCAGTGTTGATCTTGTTCATCACTCTATCTCCAGCACTTAGTGCACTGTCTTGAAATTTGAATAGTTTCAATAAATATTTGTTGAAGGAATGAATATATGAATACCCATTTTAACATTTTACTCAACTAAGCATTGCTTTATTTCCCTCAGGAAAGATTGCAGTTACACACATTTAAACATCTAAAGCAAGAGCTATCAACTTGGGTTTATCTACAGCTCCGTGGACGAAATACAGAGGGTCTGTGTAGTTAAGAATTATGGGAAAATATTGTTTAGTTACACAAGCTTCTACCAGAGAACTGTGAGAGCTGGCAATAAAGTGAAGCTAGCGGGTAACTTTGAGACGAATTCTAAGGGGAAGGAGAAAGTACAGTGTCCTATGGTAGGGGTAAAAGAAGAAAAAAAGGATGGGCTTTGAAGGTTGAATTTCAAATGCTATGTTTACCATTGTAATCTTACATAGCTTAACCACTAATAGTCTCTTTTCACATTAAAAAAAAAAAAATTAAACCTGAAAATGCATTAGAATAATTTGTTTAATTTAGCAAAATAGAGATACTGGATTTTAAACCCAGGGCTTATAGGATAGAAGATAGGACTATGCATGTTTTAAAGCTCTATATGCTAGTGTGTCACTCAGCTGAGATTGAGAGACATGGATATAGAAAAGGAGATAATAATATCTTCCTCACAGGGTTGTTGGGAGCAAAAAGTAAGATAATGTGGCAAGGACCAGCAGAGGTCCAAAAATGCTAGTTTCTTACTCTTTCACTGTTTTCCAGGATGCTACAAATGGTAAAAAACTATGTTTTTAGAATAGCCATGTAAAATAAAAAAATCCTGGGTTCAAATCCTACTTCCATCCCTTACTAGCTGAAAGAATATGGGCAAGTCATGAAAATTTATTAAGCCTCAGATTTTTGTTTAATAAGGATAAAAATTAATATACGGTTTATTCAGTGAATCAAATGTCAGATGCTTAATATTCTTAAATTAATAAATAATCCAATTAGATAATGTTTTTTGAGTATTTATGCTTGATACTCTTCTAGGCACTAGAGATATAAAGATGAAAAAAATGAACAAGGTCTATACTTTTATGATACTTATGGATTATCAACAGAGATAAAAAAGAAATATAAAATTAAAAAATAAACAAATTGTGATACATACCATAAAGTAAATATAAGGGGCTAAGATAGAAAATAAGGGTAAAGGGGAGTTAGTTAAGATACATAAAATCATCAAGAATAGCCTCTTCTGGCAAGTTATTTTTGCTGTGGGAATAAAAGCTAGAAGAAAAGACAATGTGATAAAGTGGAAAATAGGGCTTTGGAATTAGATTATTTTTAAGTTGAAACCTAGAATATGAGAAGAACTCAAACAATGGACAGATTGAATTATTTGGCATTTTGTCAACCCTGATGCAATCAAGGTAACTACATCAGCCAAATTTGAGAAAAGAAGCAGGTTTTCCTTTTCTAGCATTGAGACATGCCAATACCACCCACTGGTATTTGATTTTCACCTTGCAACAAGAATGTTTTAGACTATTTTATCATCAGTAGTATCCAGAAACCTCTCATATTATGTTCATTTTTTCCACCAAATGCAAACCAGCAATGTTCAGCGGCATCCAAGCAATCTCTGGAAAGAAAAATACTGTGGCTTCTGTCACAAAAGCAAGGAATGCCAAGATTTACTAGAAAATTAGGTTAGCTCTGTCCAGCTAATGTCACCTGCTACAGACTTGTTCAAGTTCTTTAAGGGTTGTTTTTTGTCTCTAATACGAAAGAGCATATATGTATATGCTTATGCAAGTAAATATTTTTTATTGCTACCTATTCCCCTCTATTGGTTCAGAAAAAAAGATAGAGGAGGTCCTTAGAAATAGAGTATTCCACACTCTCACCCGTTTTGCTGAATGCTAACAAGAAACAAAGAAAATTGGAATTAATTTGGGAAGCTCTCAGGTCCCCAAGTTTTATGAGTCATTGTTTTCTGGGTAAAGAGACAATATTTTATTAAGGAAGTCACCATAGGTGGAGTAGCAGTGTGACAACAACCAGGGAGTATATCTTTGTTGTATCAGGCTGCCCTGGCCAGACGACTGAAGAAAATGCTTATTTATAGGACAAATGGGTGCAGACACAACTCTTATCTGAAGACTTCAAAATGCTCTGCATATTATTCCAAAATTCAATCAAACTAAGGTATTAAAATATAAATCCACACTTATTTATGATAACAAAATTATTTACAATCTTAGGCCCACAGCATCTATTAATCCCAAAAGGAATTTTTCCAGGATTTTTACATATCCATAAAGTATGGACTATTCCTTGGCTCATTAATTCATTTATTTATTCGTTAAACAAATACATATTTTGTATACTGCACGCTAGACACTGTGCCAAGCACTGGGATTCCACATTAACTGATGCAGACATGTTGAATGCTCCTGATGAACTTAAGGAGCTTAAGTATAGGAGATAGTGGTTATTAAATAAATAATTCAATTAATTAATTAATTACACTTTTTTTTTTTAAATCCTTGGAAGAAGCACAGCATTGTGTAAGAATAACCTACTGAGACTTCCAGAAAAATGGAGGTCTAGGCAGAAGCACCACGCTGTCCCTCCACAGCAAAGATCCGAAAAACTAGGCCGAACAAAGAAAACAGCAATCCTGAAACCCTAAAACATCAAATGAAGAGATAAAGAACTCAGCCTAGCACCAAATGGAGTGAGAAAACAAACAGAGAGTGAGGAGAGATTCGTGCAGAGGTCTCCTATCAGCTAATGCAGTGAGTATCCGCCATCTTGGACTCCTATCCAAAACCAGCAAACGGGATACGAGAAAGCTTCACGGAGCTTCCAGCGGGAGAAAAAACAACTGGTAATTTGTGATGTATGCTTTCCCACCTCCCACCCTTCTTCACCCCGACAAGGCCTCCTCTGCTTCCCACGGCCACAGTCTCTTGTCTGGGAAGCACCGGCTGCTTTGATTCCACCCACCCGCACTGGCTGCCTCTCTGAGTGCCATTTCTTGGCTGCTGGTGTTGCTTTTTTTCCCACTTCTTTTCATTTCTTCCTTACCTCTCACCACCTCTCCTTCCTTTCACTCAAATACCGGGCTCTGTGCACCATCTTTGCTTCTTCTGAGGGGCTGTGGAGCTCCATTCTAGTGTAGAACTGCTTCCCAGTCTGGGCTGACACACAGGTGGGATCCCAGGGCTTTTGCTTGTTTGTTTGTTTCTTTTCTTTTCCTTTTCTTGAGCTGGGAGTCCGTTCTGGCCAGGCAATGCTGCATGGCTTGGAATCTACCCCCTCAGCTTGTGCAGAAGCGTAGAGGGATCCCTTAGGGCATTTTATTTTTTGTGGGTTTTTTTTCCCTGTTTTTTTGGGAGGCTTTTCTTGTTCTTTTTTTTTTTTTAATTTGTTTTGTTTCCTTTTCCCTCTTTTTCCCTTTTTGTCTTTCTTCATTACTCAGTTTCTCGTCTCTCTACCTTCCTTCTCTTTCTTTTCCCTGAATACCTGGTGCTGAATACCTCTACAACTTCTAGCCAGGCTATACAGCAACACCTAAGAACAACTTCACCAGACCTCATACCCACACCGGTGGGATCCCTGGGAATTTTGGTGTTCTCTTCCCTTTCTGATTTTTATTTATTTATTCTTTTCTTTTCTTTTTTCTACTTCCCCTTTTTGTTTTTCTCCATTTCATAATCTCTCATCTCTCCACTCCAAAGGCAAGCTCCATAGTATTCTTTTTCGTTTTTGTTTTGTGTGTGTGTGTGTGTGTGTGTGTGTGTGTTTTGGGCTCCTGTTCCTCTCTCCTCTCTCCCATATCCATCTTAGCTCCACACATAACAATCTCCCCCCTAAATCCTGCCTACCTACACTGTGTGCTTAACATTAAACCACCAAGCAGCACAGGCATGGCCTACTGGAACCTGCCCTGCACTGATTACTGACCCACCCTGGTGGCTGTAGTAAGTGTCACAAACAACCCCGTCCCAGTAACTCCTCTTCAGCTAGAGCTGCCTTGCTGTACCATATCTGAGCGACTGACACTGCAAACTGGAGAAGGAGGCAAAAGGTATCGTGCCCACAGATGAGCAAACAACAAACAACACACAGCCCGGCTGCTCAATTAATAAAAAGGACAAAACAAACAAATCAACAATCAATAAATGAGAAAAATAACTACTGAATGCCCTGAAGACAGCAGACAATATCAGAACATTTACAAAAACAGGACAGGATGGCTCCAGCAGGCATCCAAAATAAAACACCAGATGACTTTCCAGTGGAAGAAAAGGCACTAGAACTACCTGATAGGGAATTCAAATCTCTAATACTCAGAATTCTCCAAGAGTTGAAGCAAAAAGCAGACAAAAATGAGGAAAAAAATAGAAAAATTCATGGAAAATGCAGAAAAAAATTGGAAGAATTCAGGAAAATAATGCAGGAACAAAATGCCAAAATAAATTCACAACTAGAAATTATAAAACTACAACAATTAGAAATCCAAAAGATAAAAAACAAGATTGCAGAAATGGATGATGTCATAGAAGGGGTGAGAAGCAGATTTGAAATGGTGGAAGACAGGATCAGTGGAATTGAAGACAAACACTTGGATACACCTCTGTTTCAGGAAAACTCAGAAAAACACAACAAAGAAAAGTGAAGAGACCCTGAAAGTTATGTGGGATACAATCAAAAGCAACAATTGTGAGTGATAAGAGTTCAAGAACAGGGGAAGAAAACAGAAAACACCAAGAGGATCATTGAAGAACTGCTGACAGAAAACTTCCCCAATATCATGAAAGATGAAAAGCTGGCCATCCAAGAAGCTCACCGAACCCCATGTAGGATAGACCCCAAAAGAAAATCACCAAGGTATATCATAATCACACTCACCAAAACCAAAGACAAACAAAGAATCCTGAGAGCAGCTCTTGAAAAATAAGAAGTCACGTACGTAAGAGAAACAACAAGACAAAGCTCAGATTATTCGGCAGAAACCATAGAGGAAAGAAGGCAATGGGAAGATATATAAAATCTTGAAAGAAAAATAGTTGCCAGTCAAGAATAATATATCCTGCAAAACTCTCATTCAAATATGATGTTGAAATTAGGACATTTCCAGATAAACAGAAATTAAGGGAATATGTAAAAACAAACCAAACTTACAAAAAATATTAAAGGGAGTACTTCTATCTGAGAACAAACAACTGCAGCTCACAAACAGAATCTAGGATGCAGGATCGTAGCAGTTAGATATCAATCTAGGAAATGAACTCTCAAGGACTATCCAAAACCAAAAGAAATACAACAGGGAATCAGAGCAGTTAATATATAAATGACAACATCAGAACAATAAAAGAGGGAATAAACAGTGTAGGTATAGAACCTTCTAATGGAGAGGAAGGCAAGGCGATACCAAGTAATAATAGACTGCTTCAAACTTAGAAAGATAAGTGTAAATTTCATGGTAACCACAAAGAAAGTTAACAAACATACTCAAAAAAATAAAGAGGAAAAATATAAAGTCTGAACAAAAACAAAACCTGCAAAAACAAAAGAAATGAAAAAATATCCACAAAAAAAGTAACTCAGCAAAGGATAGTAAGAAGAACAAGGTAAACGTCAGCACCACAAAAAAAAGCAAGACAAAATGACAGCAACAAACTCACATCTATCAATAATTACACTGAATGTAAACGGACTCAATGCACCCATAAAGAGACGGAGAGTGACGGAATGGGTAAGAAAACAGGATCCATCAATATGCTGTCTATAAGAGACACACCTTAGAAATAAAGATGTGAATTTATTAAAAGTCAAAGGTTGGGAAAAAACATACAAAGCTAACAACTACCAAAAAAGAGCAGGAGTGGCAATACTAATCTCAGATACAATAGACTTTAAAACAAAGCTGACCATAAAAGACAAAGAAGGACACTATATAATGATTAAGGGGACAATCCATCATGAAGACATAACCATAATAAACATCTATGCACC
>NW_004443947.1:19201674-19238405 GCF_000243295.1 Trichechus manatus latirostris | reverse complement strand
CTAGCTACCACCACTGACTGCTCTGACCGGGATCACAACAGAGCGTTCTGGACAGAGCTGGAGAAGGATGTAGAACAAAATTCTAACTCACAAAAAAAAAGACCAGATTTACTGGCCTAAAGGATATTGGAGAAACCCTGAGAGTATGGCCTCCAGACACCCTTTTAGCTCAGTGGTGAAGTCATTTCTGAGGTTCACCGTTCAGCCGGGGAGTGGACAGCCCCGTAAAACCAAATGGGACTAATGAGGCACAGCAGTCTAGGGACAAGGGCCAGAAGGCAGAAGGGGACAGGAAAGCTGGTGGTAGGGAACCGAGGTTTGAGTAAGGATAGTGTTGATGTGTTGTGAGGTCGTTAACCATTGTTATAGGGCAACATGTGTACTAACTGTTTAATGAGGAACTGTTGTGTTCTGTAAGCTTTCATCTAAATTGACAATAGCAGCACAATTGGAAGAGCGTAGTCGATGTCACTGAACTGTGCATGTAGAAATTTTTGAAATGGTGTATCTTTGGCTATGTATATTTTCACCAAAAAAAAAAAAAAAAGTTCCAGAAGGGAGAGAGTTGACATGTTGTGGGGTTGTTAACCAATGTCTCAAAACAATATGTGTACTACTGTTTCATGAGAAACTATTCATTCTGTAAACCTTCACCTGAATTACAATTAAAAAAAAAAGTGGGGAAAAAAAAAGAGTAACCTACTGAGGGCAAAGAAGAGCTATCAGAAAAAATCACTCTTTAAGGAAATGAGATTTAAACAGTTACATGGAGGGTTGAGACTAGGTAGGCAAAATGAATGGGAATGGGGATGGGGAGGGGAACTATACAGGTGAAGGAACAGCTTTGTGCAGAGGTCCCAGCTAAGAGAGAAAGGACGTTGGCAAATCTAAGCATTCTGCAAAAGTCCTATGTAGCTGAAGCTTGGTGAGCAAATAATTGATCTTGAAATAGGGTGTACCATATAAGGTATGCTAAGGAATGTGAATCTTATCCTAAAGGCATTGGGAAGTCACTGAGTGTTTTAAAGCAGGGGAGCTATATAATTTGAAAACAACTACCTATTTTAAAGAAAGATTGCTTTGGGTGCTAGGTCAAGAGTAAGTGTGGATATGTGATCTGTGCTGGAGGGTACGGGGAGTTTGCCCTGAAATGTAGATATGCAACCAAATAATAAAAGACATCCTGCTAGAAGTCAGATAATTTAGCTGAGTCCAGATTCTTCTATTACATAAGAGGTAAAATATCACGGTAAATTTTAAAATAGCACTAAGAGATGGGGCATTCTGGAAACTTTTAACGAGTTTCCAAATTGAATCCTAAGCAGGTGATTCATATAGAAGAAATAAAAGTAAATATCTAAACTACTTATCACTTTTAAAATGAAAAACACACATTTTAGCTGGCTTACTTGCCTTGCATTTACACCAGTGATTCTTTAAGTGTGGTCCCTGGACCAGCAGCATCAGACACCAAGAGAGGATTTGTTAGATATGGAGATTCTCAGGCCCCAGTCTAGATCTACTAAATTAACTCCTCCAGGTAACTCTGATGAAGGCTCAAGTCTGAGAATTGCTAAAGTTTGAGAATCACCAATTTATACAAATGATGGTCACAAGCCAAACATTGTTGAATTGTCCTAGATAGTGCAGTGTGATGGATCACTTTTGGGTGGCCTTTCTAGCCATGGTCTTGTAACTCTCACCCAAGCAATTAGGCAGGATTACGTGTAGGGTAATTGTGGCCCACCAAAGGGATTGGTCAGTTTTGACATCTCAATGGACTTGAAATGAGCCATCCCAGAGGCAGGAAAGAGAGAATTCCACCACCACCAAGGAAGAACAGCTAGGAGCCAGTACATTACTTGGACCTGGGATCCCTGTACTGAGAAGCTCCTGGAAGCAGGAGACTGAGAGAGAGAGAGAGAAAGAGAGAGAAAGAGTGTGAACGAGCTGTAATCCTAAAGACGCTGAGAAGGAGCAGAGACCCAGCAGCAGAAGACAGTGTGGTGGGCTTCCCCAGCCACTGAGAGAGAAAACTGAGTGTCTTTGGGCAAGGAGAGGTGTGCCTGTGAGCATGGCTGGGAAGATGTTGTCCTGATGGAAGAACTTTGTCCTTGAGAGTTCCTGAGACTGAATTGTAACTGTTACTTCCCTAATAAACTCCATAATCATGAGTATTGTCTGTGAGTTCTGTGTAGCCATTGCAACGAATTATCAAACCCAGCAGAGAGAAATAGAGAGTGCTATGGGAAGGACGGTTGATGTCAGAATTGGTAAAAATGGTGGAGAGAGGATGCATATTTGACCTCCTCCTCATAGGAATCAACCTTGGGCTGTTGATCTTGATTGCCTTCCCCCTTGTGAAGTCAGAGGAAGTCAGACAGTGCCCACATGTCATTTTTACAGATGGTGTCAGAGGTCGAATTCTTTGCAACGGCTTCTGACTCATGAGAGTATGGGACTTTGTAAGAGAAAGACGAAGAGGCTTGAGAAGTGAAACTTTTGGTTTTTGGATAGTTGCTTTGGTTCTTGTTGCTTGCAATGGTGGAAGGGAAGGTTATGCTGCAGCTGAGGGGAGAGGTGCCCCACCTGAAGTGGCTTGGGGCAAAAGCCAGGCCAGATAAGCAGGATGATTGACAGGGGACCAGGGTCTACTGGTTCCATCCAGCCAGAGGCCCAAGTTTATATGCATATGAATGGGAAGATACTTAAGGGGTGGAGAAGAGAAGATGCAACTGGAATGTTTTAAAATAGGTTATGTGTTTAGGATTATATCTTTATCTGAATGTACTATGGATATTGAATGTTCCTCCTACCTAGTGTTGTAAAGTAGAGCTAAATGTATGGTAGAAATGAATAGTGAGTATTACAGATTACAGAGAGTGTGTAACTCCGCCTTCAGTCAATACTTGATTGGATACATTAAAAGGGGAACTACGATTTGCCCAAGGGAAACTCAGGCTGTTTAAATGCAGTAGACCTGTGTACAGAGTGGGAGCTTAGGTTGAAAACCTGAGCCCCATCCACATTTTGTATTTGAAAGACATGAAGAACCACCCAGAAATACTGAGAGAACTGGAGATTTGCATTTTAAGCAAGGATCTGCAGGAAAAAAAAGTAACTGTTTTGCTTTTTGAATTTCAAGCAAGCGGTTTGTTTCAGATGCATCAAAGCAGGAAAAGTCAGTGTCCATCAAAAGGAGCCCCCTTCCAGGACTACAGGTTAAAGGGAACCAGCGAGTAGACAGCTTGGTCTGTTTGCTTGTGGTTACCACCTGGGTCCACTCATGAGTGGAATTGGGGGAAGTGCAAAAGAGACAGGTTAAGTTTGGCCATCTTCCATTGGCACCTGTTGACCTATCCTATGGGCACTAGGGATGAGAGAGAAGAAGCACTGTCTGGTCAGAAGCAAAGGGACTTGTGTGTGAACTCCTAAATTTACAGGTAGAACCCATCAACCTAGCCCAAGGGAACTAGGTATGAGAGTGTGAATGGGGCTGTCTGAAGTTGTTGGAAGGTGTACGTGAACTCTCGAGACTAAGGCTGCTACCCATTGTAACCTAGCTTGCATGACTAGGGATGAGCTGACCAGAACCCGACTGAATGAAGAGAAAGATGTTTGACACCATGAGCCGGGGTAGATTGCAGCAATTTGATGGCTTGCTCTGGACTAGAGTTTACTTATGGATGCAGATGCTCAAAGTTCCAACTGGAACTGAAGATTCTTCAAGACCAAGGAACATGCTTGTCTCTTCAGTACTGGTTTGATAGGGATAGGCAATTTAGAGATTGGCTATCTAAAAGGCGGGAGATAAATGCATGAAGTTGCTGGCTTACATGCTTTTATGACTGTGCTTACATTAACTGAGGAGGACAAGAGAGGACTCCCACTGAAATAGTTTCCTATTTTCCTGATGGGTCTGGGGAAGAGAAAGTGGGGGAAGATGTTGATAGGATTAGATAATTCATTTTTGAGTGTTGATTGTTAACAGGGTTAATTGTGATTGTAAAGCTGTAAGTGTGAAAGAGTGTAATTGTAGAAGCTGTGAGTGTGAAAGACTGGACTAAGGGAGAGGTATTGGTGGACTCGAGTACAGTAGCTGAACCTGAAGTCCCTTAAAGGTTTTGCTATGCTGATATCTCGTGAGGCTCAGAGAAAGGGAATAATCTTCTCTCAGTTAAATTTTAGCAGAGGTCAGAAAGACTGATGTCAAGATGACTTTTGGAGAACCTGACCAGATCAGATGGAAACCCAGAGCAAACCTGAATGGCTGGTACCTGAGTAACCTCATCCTTAGGACTCTTTGCCCTACTGCAGAGTGGTTGTTTTAGACTGGTAAAATGATTAGGATGGGAAAGTTATCCTCCAAGTATAAAAGGACCATGGCTAGAAAAGTCAGGGCGTGGCCTGGGGTGTGATGGATTGCTCTTGTGTGGACGTTCTAGCCATGGTCTTGTAACTCTCACCGAAGTAATTGGGCAGGACTGTGTGATAGGGTAATTTTGGCCCACCAAAGGGATTGGTTAGTTTTGCTATCCCGTTGGGCTTGAAATGAGCCACCCTGGAGATGGGAAAGAGAGAATCCCACCACCACCAAGGAAGAACACCAGGAGCCAGCACATTCTTTGGAAGCGGGATCCCTGCTCTGAGAAGCTCCTGGAAGCAGGGGACCTAGAGAGAGAGAGAGGGAAATATTGAGAGCTGTAACCCTGAAGATGCTGAGCAGTGTTGGCAGGAGAGACCTGGCAGCAGGAGATGGTGTGGTAGGTTTCCCCACCCACAGAGAAAGCATGCTGAGTGCCTTTGGGCAGAGGCCTGGGGCCAGGGAGAGGTGTGCCTGTGGGCACGGCTGGGAAGAGGTTGTCCTGATGGAAGAACAGTATCCTTGAGTGTTCTTGAGGCTGAATTGTAACTGAGACTGAATTGTAACTGTTACTTCCCTAATAAACCCTATAATCATGAGTATTGTCTGAGTTGTGTGTGGCCTTTGCAATGAATTATCAAACCCAGAAGAGAAGTAGAGAGTGCTGTGGGAAGGAGGGTTGGTGTCAGAATTGGTTTAGACGGTGGAAAGAGGACACATATCTGACTTTCTCCTCATAAGAATCAGCCTTGGACTGTTGATCTTGAGAATCCTTCCTCCTTGTGAAGTCAGAGGGGGTTAGACATTGCCCCCGCACAGTTTTTACAACAGCGATGCTTGGTTACATTCTACAAGTTTGCTTTAGAGATTAATAGACATTAATGTTAGAGGGGCTTCATGTCATTTTTTACAGGTTGCTGACTTCAATTTCAATTTTTTTTCTGTCCAACAGATTTAATGTTACCAGCATAAAACTGATCTCATGAAAACATCATTTAAGGTAGATATTTTCCTAAACCAAGTGCAACCAATGGTGAACTGAATGGGCTGTTGATAGAAATGGGACACCATGTTGAAACCAAAAGCTATGAATGCGTGAAGAGCTAGAAATTAGTAAGAAATGATCCTAAGTCTAAAACTACAAGAACAAGATGTTTTTATATTTTATTGCTTTCATAAATCATAAACAAACATAATTTTTGATAATCAATGTCTTTGAAATCAACAAATAAAAGTCACCAGAAGAAATTATGTTTTCATCTTAAAATAGACTATTTTAATTTATTCATTCATTATCATCATCATCTGTCTCCCGGAACCCTTCACAGTCCAATCCCTGCAGATGCTCTTCTGTGACTTCTGAACTAATGTCATCATCATCACTGCCTTCATTGTCTTCATCTTCGTCATAGGTATTCTGTTGGTAGACTATCCCAGCCTTTCTGAAGCCACTGTGGATGGTTTCTGGGGTTATTTTCCCCAAGCAGAACCTACCCACAGCAGATTTTTGTAAACTTCATTTGCTTCAGTCTTCCTGATGGTGTGAATTTGTGAATCCCAGATTGCATTCATTCATCCGACTCTCTTCTCATGAAAGTCTTGAATGGGTGGTTGACCGCTATATCTAATGTCTTCAGCTTGCAGGTAAGGCCACCAGGTATGACTGCTATTTGGGTACCAGTTGAGTTAATATAGTTTTGAGCTTTTTTTTTTTTTTTTTTTGTGAGCATCCATGTTGTTGAAAATCAGTAAAGACTTCTTTGAAAAGAATCCCCCCTGCCTGATCCTATAACGTTTATCTACACATACTTTCATAACATCACAGTCCATCCATCCCTTCTTATTATAATGAACAACCACACTGGTAAGTAGTTTTATGTGGGGCATAGTAAGTCTCTTGAAAATTACCATGGACTTTAATTTCACCCCACTCACAGTGTAACCAAGCACTACAGTGAAGCAAGCCCTCTCTTGCCCAGTGGTTGTGATGGCTACAGTTTTCATACCTGAAGCAGTTATTGTCCTGCTGGCCAGAATGTCGAAAGACCTCAGAACCTCATCCATATTAATTATGTCTATTGCAGAGATACCAAGTTCACAGATCTCTTTGGTGACAATTCAATAAAATTGACCATGTTTTGCTCCCAATCAAACAGAATTTGTTGGCCTAAGTGATTCTCATTCTCACAGAAAGGTCATTCCTTTTCATGACTTTAGAAATCCAGGTGAAACTCACCTTGAAATCTAGGATTCTTCTTTCATTTACCAGAAGCTTCATTTTCACCTGAATTGTGACAGTAGAGACAGTTTGATTTTGTTCCCTTTGAGAAATAATCCACTCTTTCAAGTCATTCTCTTCTCCAATCAGGTGATTTCACTTTGGGCCTATGACGTGGGCATTTTCACAGATTCCTTTTCTCCAGCTCCTTTTTCTCTTTTCTCCATTTGTGAATGGATGACTCTACAACTTCAAACACTCTCACTGGCAGTCTCTTGATTATTTCTTCTACCCTCAGTGACTTTCAGTGGAATTTAGTTCCTGCCATGATCCTAAAGGGATCTAAGATTTAGATTTATAAACTGAAAACATGTGCACGATATAATTGACAACTGGCTGTTTCTAGTAAAGAGATGGCAAAATTCAATTGTGAGGTGTACAAGAAGCAAGAGTCTTCTTATATGCTCTAAGCATATAACTAAGGTGACTCATGATCATTGATCAAAGACATTGGCACTGATAAACTATAATTAAACCACGAAATAAGCAGAACTAGCATAGCTTAATGGTTCTGCTTGAAATTATCTAAGTTTTCACATTCAACTGGTGAGCCAAGAGCAATTGTGTATCAGTTTTGCTTTGTTTACTCCTCCAACTAAAAGCCAGAGTCAAAAGACAACTGTGATAATTATGTCAATGCAGATTGAATCAAGATTCCTATTGACAGCTATTTGATGTCATTTATGCCAGTGCAGGCTTTGCTTTGTTTACACTTCCAACTGATAGCATGTGATTTATGGACAGGCTTCCACAGATTCAAGGTTTCGATTGATGATTCAAAAGCCATGGGGATGTAATTATCAACTTAAATTAATAGAAACAAATGCATAGTTTCAATTATTTATTTTCCAGTTACTAGGGTACTACTAAACTCAATCCATGACTTCTTAACCATGGCTTATACCTTTTTTATACAAAAATGATCAGAAGTAATACTTTTGGACTATTGAAGGAGGGTGAATGAGGCTCTAATTCACTTCTGGAAATGTCACAAGACATGGGCAGTATATGTATGGGTGCGCTATGCTAGAACTTTTTTTACATAATTTCATCATTTCTGCACATTGTGTGTGTATTATTTACGTGGGTGCACTATTTCAGAAAAAAATTCTGTATTCAAAATGGCTCATTCTACAGATGGAAAACTGAGATCCAGAAAGGGTGAAGGTCTTGGCTATGGTCACACAGTATCTGAGGGCAAAGATTCTGAAATCAGTCAAACCTGGCCACGAATGTTTGTCTGTTACTTACTAACTGTGTGACCTTGGGCAAATTATTTAACTTTTTTGGACTCAGTTTCTTCATCTAAAAATAACAAGGATAATAAGAGTATTTAGTTCATATTGGTGCTATGGAGATTAAATGAGATAATATTTGTAAGGTGTATTATCCACTGGCACACAGTAAGGGCTCAATAAAGGGTAGCAATTCATTGGTTCAAATATATTTCTTCCCTCACGTTTTGACATTTTTCTGAGTGAAAGCTATTACAAAAAGAATGGGTGTATTTGATGCAGTAATGGTACTACTTTCTCAGAAAAACTATTATAAATCGATGGCGTCATGTACAACTGATGAAATCTTAGAATTTAGTAAATATCTCATTATTATTTTGCTGTTATTATAATATCAGTTCCAATATGCAAGTCTCTTGATGACTGGTTGAAATTCTATTTTTGTGCAAGAGAAGACCATATGCCAGAAGTTGGGGGATTGTTGAATAGCTCCAATTCTTTAGTCTTAAGTCCTTTACCCTAGCTGTTCCTAAGTCTGGAAGACTTTTTCTCTAGTTAGTTATTTCCGTCTAGTTATCTCCATCTCTGCTTAAAGGTTCTCCTCCTTGTAAAGGCCCTTTCTAACAATGCATTCTAAAACAGCCTCTGTAGACATTCTCCTTTATTTTCATTATTGTATTAATATTAATGTCTTCTTGTTTAACTTGCTATTATTATTATTATTGGCTTGCTGTTTTACTCACTGCCTATCTTAGAATATAAGGTCATTCTGAATTCCAAACTATAATCCCAGTGCCCAGAATACTAGGAACTTAATAAATATTTGCTGAATGACTGAGTTAGGGTTTGATCAGGGACTTAACAGGACATTGATGAATTTGTCACACAGTGAAGGAGTTGGTCTGGGTCACGGTTATTTACTAGTGAGTACGCAGCAAGAGTGATTACAGCGATAACTTTTATTAAACGTTCCTTCTGTCAGACACTATGTTAAATACTGTACATGCAGAATATGATTTAAGCAACTTTATAAAGTTGTTAACCCCATTTTACAGATGAAGGACCTAAGGCTTAGAAATATGAAGGCAGTTGTCAAAAATTACAGAACCAAGAGAAGGCAGATACTCATCTTCACCCCAGCCAGTCAAACCCCTACAGAGCTCATGCTCTTGTCCACTATGTCCCTTTTCTTCCAAAATGTCCATAAAAGCAGAAGTAATTATTAAAGTGAACAGCAAGAAGGGAAGAGGCTGGAAGCTTGTGTTTAGGGTATGCAGGCTTGTGCTGCAAAGTCTTTCCTCTTGAAATGGACAAGTAGTGCCCAAAATTGTAGAAAGAAAAAGCAATCCAGGACATTCTGGAAGGAATCCCTGGGTGGTGCAAATAGTTAACATGCTCAGCTGCTAACCAAAAGGTCGGAAGTTCATGTCCACCCAGAGGCACCTTAAAAGAAGGCCTGGTGATCTACTTCTGAAAAACTACCACTGACAACCCTGTGGTTTTACTCTGACACATGTGGGGTTGCCATGAATCAAAGTTAACTCAATAGCAGCTTTTTTACTGGACATCTGGGAGCTTGTTTATGCCCACAGCTAGGTCATGTTTCTTTCCTATGGAACCATAAAATATCTTGCAAAGCATCAGCATCAGACAAGGTCATTCTGAGACCATCATATAGTGATAGAAAAACAAGAAGATCGTGGTACAGCTCACATAATACCAAGCATCTCCCACTCTTAGCTAAAATGAGCGACTGCTACTTCATTACCAATTAAGCCTGTATCTACAGTCTATTATTCTTTCCCTGTGGATAAGATTTATTGAATACCCAATCATAGAATTGCCCCACTTTCTGACAGTACTCAGTCAGAAGTAAAGCCCTGCTTCCTTAGACCCTTCCCATAATTACTCAGTTAAAGCCCAAATCCTATAATAGCTCCTTTTTAACGCCCTCTTACTGAGACACCCTAAGGAACCCCATGGTGTATACTCTCCTTCCCTGAAATGAATAATAAACTCAACTTGTTCAGCAATGGGCATTTTCCTGGTGATCTTTAGCTGAAGAACATTGACAATTGTGATGGCTGATAGGAAAATGGGAAGCTAAGGAAGTGAGTTAGTTTTATCTGGTGGTCACCAGGATAGTTGTGGAAGATCTGTCCTTTTTAAAAGACTTCCATACTAAAAATTCCAAATCTGTAATTTTTTAAGTTCTCCAAAGAGAGATGTTAGAATTTTCCTTCTTGATTAAGAACCACTTTGAGAGATTAATAGGGCCATTTTTAGGTCCTTTTAGAGACCCTTCTGAATATCATAAGAAAGCTATTCAAATGTATTTTCATCCCACAATAAATATACATTTTTCTCTAAACATTTGAAAGGATTATTATTATTTTACTTTTGAAACTATACTTAGCTAGCACTGAGCTACTCATTTCATTTATGGTTGACTGATTTTTTTTAGCAATCATTGCACTTGCCTGGGAGATATTTCACTGTGAGAAATTGAAACTTTAAGTTGTTTTCAAATGTGGTGAAAATCGTTATGAATATCAAATCTAACAGTTAATGAGACTTACATAATAATATGCAGATTTCAACATTTGTTACTTTTTATTCTGTTGCTTATATTTTAAATTTTAGAGTTGACACTTTTGTTTTTTTATTTTTAGGTCTCAAATATTTTCCCAAACTTTTGATAAGATGTAGGTGCCTAACAGGTAAAGTGGCCCTTGTCTGAATCTTCTTTTGATACTTCTTGTTATTAGCCTTTAATTAGTGGAATCATTGTATCTGACATCTATTTATTTATTTATTGTTATTTATATTTAGAAACATCCTCAAATGTACAGAAAAGTTGAAAATGGAGTGTAAAATACATTTTCCTTGAACACTTTAAGAATAAGTTGTCAACGTGATGTCCCACCATCCCAAGACACTTTAATATGTATTCGCTACAGACAAGGACATCCTCCTACATCACCTCAATGCAACCAACAACACTACAAGACTAACACGGATACCTCACTGCCATCTAATCTTCAGACCCTATTCAAGTTTTTCCAATTGCCCTAACAATGTCCTTACCAAAACCAAAATGAAACCATCAAATTGATTCTGACTCATAGCGATCCTATAGGACAGAGTAGAACTGCCCCATGGGTTTTCAAGGAGCACCTGGTGAATTCAAACCGCCGACCTTTTGGGTAGCAGCTGAAGTCTTAACCACTATGCCAGCAGGGTTTCCAACAATGTCCTCAGTAGCACAAAAATTAATTTCAGAATCATGGATGACCTTTTTTTATGCCTTTTTAGTCTCCTTCACTTTATAGTAACCCCACATTATTTCACAGATTTTCATGAATTTTCCATTTTTAAAAATTATAGGCCAGTTATTTTGTAGAATTCCCCTTGATTTGAGGCTGTATAATGGGTACTCTTTATTAGATTTCGGTGTACATCTGTGTGAGGAGCGCCGCGGAAGTGATGCTGTGTTCTCGTTGCAACCTATCAGGTGACACACAGATTCAACTTGTCCTAGTCCTAAAGATGTACACATTGACAACATGAGTAAAGCAGCATCTACAAGCTTTTTCCACTGACAAATCATGATTGCAATTTTGTGATTTTTATGTATTTTGTGGGAAGGCACTTTCAAACTATGGAAATATCCCAGTCTTCATCATACTTTTTATCTATCTATCTACCGACCTACCTATCTACCTATATACATCTGTATGGACTCATGGTTCCCTTTTTTTTTTTTTAATAGATCATAATCGGTTACTATCATGATTTATTTTGTTGCTCTACTTGTCCTAATTTGGCAATCTGGAGCCACTTCCAGCTGACTTTTGTGTCCTTTTGACATGTCCTCACCATACTAATCACTTTCTTACTTCCTACACAACAAGAGGTTCCAGGATCATCTTGATTTGCCCTGCTTCTGCCTAAAGTAAGCCATTTATTGAAGGAGTCTTGGTTGCACTTAATGAAGATTAGCAATTACAAATCAAAATCTGGGTGCTAGTTGTGTTCATTGATATATTCTATATTCCTGCCTCCAGGCCCTCTTAACGTATAGACCAAGAGGATATATGTACATAAACTTACAGCTGTATATTTTATCTATTATCTATCTATCTGGGGCCCTGGTGGCACAGTGGTTAAGAGCTTAGCTTCTAACCAAAAGGTCAGCAGTTAGAATCCACCACCTGCTTCTTGGAAACCCTGTGAGGCAGTCAGAATCGACTCGACAGCAATGGATTTGGTTTTAGTTTTCTCTATTTATCTAGTATCTGTCTGTCTGTCCATCCATCCATGTAGCCAGCATGAATTCATGCTGATAACTTTCAATTCCAACTTAAAACCAGAGAGTTTGTTCAACTTTTTTCTTTCCCTATTTGTAAGGACCTTCTCTGACAGTGAGAAGCCTTGCTTCCATTGTCCTTATTTGACCAATCACCTTGTATACATCTAAATGTCCAATCAATGTCACTGCCCCTGCCAGTCCTGGATGGCCTCCTGATCCTGATTGGGATCCAACATCCCCTGCTGTGCAGAACTCTTATATTGACAACCTTACCATGCTCAGTCTCCAATGCCCTTTTTTTCCCCACTTAATGGTTTTAAGCCTAATTGTGTAGGGATGGAAGAGGAGGAAAAGAGGATTGAAGAAGGGAAGTGGAAGAACAAGGAAGCAAAAGAAGGATCAGCTGGCATATTTGCATTTATATTTATATGAAACTCTGTCCTCTAGTATTTTATTGCACATTCTCCTTCTCCCTTTCTTCCTTCACAATTATGTCAAAGATCAGCCACATATACCTCTGGTCCTGATATCACAGAAGGCTATGATATTTAATGTGTACATCAAATAATTGCAGCCTCATATGTACCTTCCTAATAATAGTCCCATGTTATTATATTTTGTGTCTCTATATTCACTCACTAATATATCATATTCAGTTTTAATGTGTGCCAAAGAGACTGCTGCTACTCATAAAGTAACAAAGTTTTGGAATTATCTAATTAGAGTGGATTCAAAATTATCTTTATAATAAAGTCACTTTCAATCACTTGTATTCTGATATCCTTTCTTGAGTTGGAGAAGGTCGGTAGCTTTACTGCTTGGTCAATGCAAACTATGTCATTATGCTTTTATTACCTTCACAGCAACTTATTATCTCTATATCTTTGTAGAAGTATATCATCTATCTTGACTCTAGTGATGAGTTCAAAATGTTGAGACCTTGACAAAGATTCATGAAATAATAACAGTGAATTTAATCTTTGAGCTCAATTAAGACTTTTTTTTTTCATTTTAAATTCAGATAAAATAACATGTTGCATTTCTTAGGATTACTGTGGATACTAACTTAGGTGATGTTTGTAAAACGCTTAGCATGGTGCCAAGCACATAGCAAGTTTTCACTAAAATGTAGGGATTTTTATTATTAGTGTACATTCGTAGCATAATCATTTCACTACTGAGAGTAGTGGTGAAGGCCATAGAACTTAGATATCTTGAATTCTAGCTGTAGTCTCCTTCTACAGCTCATCATATCCCTGATTTTTTCTATACAACTGACTTTGACAGTGTCCATGTCTTTCTTTCTTATAAGATAGAAAATCTTACATATTATATATAAGCTATAGAAAAAGATAATCTACTCATCTTTTTTTCTTTTTAATAAAAAGTCACTTAAGTTCAAAGTCTTATTGTTGGGAGAAACTTCTGCTAATGTCTCTTGCACTTCTGCACATCTTCTGAAGATGTTTTTGTTCCAGCTTTTTTCCAGGCTATCTTTTTAAGGATGTTTATTAGTTAACAACCTTGAATGATAG
The DNA here is from genome assembly GCF_000243295.1 of Trichechus manatus latirostris. NCBI lineage: Eukaryota > Metazoa > Chordata > Mammalia > Sirenia > Trichechidae > Trichechus > Trichechus manatus. The sequence goes on along the minus strand of NW_004443947.1, from coordinate 19,224,682 downwards.
AGATAGCATGTCCTTGTAGGGTAGAGGACAGATTTGTTTCAAGAAATTATATCAAGAATAATTTCTCCCTTCAGGATAAAAGTTGGGGAGGTTTTCCAGAAGTATCCTGATAAGACTGGCATTCCTAAACTTTGGGTTACTCTTCTGTGACATAGACTTACTGAATGTATGGAATCTACCCGGGCCCTCCTCTGCATCTCACTCATGGGATGGGAGGGTAAGAGAAAAGGGAACCAACATGAATATGAAGCTTATGCTGCTTGTTGTGCCATGAGTAATAAAGTCCTTTCTCTCTGACCCAGGAGTCTTGTGTCTTTTGTCATAGTGGTTAAGAGCTGTGGCTGCTAACCAAAAGGTTGGCAGTTTGAACCCATCGGGTGCTCCTTGGAAACTCCATGGGGCAGTTCTACTCTGTCCTTTAGGGTCACTATGAGTTGGAATCAACTTGACAGCAATGGGGTTTTCTTTGGTATGAAAATGTAGCAGGCTTACTGTTAGCTTGTAGCAGAGTAAAATATCAGAACTTTCATAGTTCTTGACACTTTGCATACCGTTTTTGGTCCCTGGTCCTTTGCTCAATTCCTATACTTTGTAAATTGACAAACTTTCTTATACAAAATAGTGGAAAAATACCTTTAATGGTTTTGCTAATTCTGGTGACTTTGATTTTTCAATGATCTATTTAAAGAACAATCACAGCCCAGCTGATAGATAGGATAGATAGAATAGAATCTGTTCAAATCCAAGGGAAAAATTATATAATTCCAGAGTGACAAAAACACCTTTAGAGACAGAATTCTTATGTTCCTCCTGTATTTTTAGTAGCTTTGTTCCAGCTAAGCAGCACACACTGTTGGGATGATCACATGCTCACTCCAGATGCCCCAAGTGCTTGCTATGCAGGAATTGGTTGCAGCTAAGCATCTACATTTATATGAGACTTGCATTTTAAATGATAGGCTCTACAGAGCCTAAGAATAACCACTCTTCAGAGCTCTGAGACTCATTCACATTTAAGACCTATAGGGGAGCTTTCAGGAAAAGTTTTGTACCTTGTGACAGGATCAGACAATTTATAATGCACCATTACAATTAGGAACACCCATGATTTCTGTTGAGTGGAAAAGCCCTGGCTACCGCTGACTTAGGGCTGTTTTAATAAAATATTACAAGCAGACACAGACACTCAAAACAGACAAACTTCATCAATGCAGGACCTTCAACAGACTAATTTCCAGCTTTTATAAATTCTTAATAGCATAACTATTCACTACCTCTCAGGGTACAAGTGAAAAATATAGCTGCACAATGATTTTCACAAGGTCATGCTAGCTTGCCAAGTGGAATTTGATTACTTTAAAGCAGACAAAAGATGACATTAGTTTTGAATGATCTTGATGGGTCACATGTTTTAAGTCTCCATGAGCGGAGTCCCATGCCTTTGGTAAAAGGGAGTTATACTCAATATTATATGCTGCCCTTGGCTAGGTGATGGCTAACATTCATATAGTGATTCAACAAATTTATATTGAACACTTTCTGCATACCCAATGCTGTGCTAAACCCTGAGGGCTATAGCAGTGTACAGACTCCTACCCTGCTCCCACTAAGTTCACAGTTCAGAGAACTAATAATTACCAACTGTAGTATTATAATTTTGATAAGCCTATGCATGACAAAGATGTGTGATATTAAACCAAATAGCAGGATGATGGAGAGGCTTTTTGTCTTGTTTCAAAAAGCTCCCATTCCAGAGACCAGCTATTGGTAAACATTTTTGTTTGAGAGGTTACAACGGCTACATGATCCTTCAAGATCAGAATCCTGCTTACTTCTCTGCTGTCTTTCTTACACTCCTTTTCAACTTTCATTGATATCACATCTAATACCTCTCCAGCAAAGCAGTCATACTAAACTATTTACAGAATCTCAGTTGCTCCACTGTTGTAGATTGGATTCCCTAGGAAGCAGACCCTGAGATGGAGACTAGTGTGTAGGAGGTTCATTTGGGAACACTCTTGGGATTAACATCTGTGGAAGGTAAGAAAAGGAAGTAGGATTAGATAGAGGGAGAAATTGAACTACAGTGCAATCTCAATGAATGCCTCAGCGAACTCAGTGGAGACTCTGAAGCTAGGAAGGTACTTCAGATTCGTCTAGAGTTGGAGAGACATGGTTAGGCCTATATATATGTACTCCCAAATTTATCAGTCATTAGATGCAATCTGACCTAGGATAGAGATATGACCTTGAGCAACCCAGTTCTTTTTGATCAAACACTTCCTGCAAAGCAGCTAGCAACTGAGATCTGTCTACTGAAAGCACTCTGGCAGCCAAGGGCATATATTCTCCATCTTTGAAGACGGATGTGGGTGGTATATCACTTCATCCACTATAGCTGTTATCTCACTTTTGTACAGAGCTTCACATAGAGTGTTTCCTATGCCTTAATCAGCCTTACTCCCTATTTCTCTTAATGTCTTTTACTCATTCAATTTTTAGCTGACTTTTTTTTTTTCCTTTTGGAAGCTTCTCTTGATAGGCTTTCCCCCATCGAAACCTGCTCTTTCTTACTGTAGCCCTTATGACAGCATATTCTAGTTGTCTGTTTTCTTTCTGTGTTTCCTTATACCTTTTTTGCTATCTAAGGACATGAACTACTCATCATTGCATCACCAGTACTTAACACCAGGCCTGCTACAAAGCAGAGAGTCAATAAATATTGTTTGAACAAATGGTAAATTATATGAATGAATGAATCAAATAGATTATGAGATTTAAAGACAAAACTGTTGAAAATTCAATTATTCAACAAGCTACCTGTGGGCTTTGGACAAGTTATTTAATTTCTCTGAGTCCCACTATTCTCTTTATATAAAATGGGATCATAACTTAGGGTTATAAGCAGTAAGAATTTATTATTATTGTTATTAGTGTCTGTTACAGAATAGATGCCCAGTTGATTTTTGTTCCCTTCCTCCTGATCTTTTCTGTGAGTGCAAGTGTGATATTATAAGCTCCAAAGTGTCTTTCTGCTCTAATGATCTGTGATTCCATATGAAGAATGATGACTTTTTTTCATGCCACATAAAAATGAAAATATTGCCAGCTAAGGAATACTAAGAAGCTAACGTGGCAGAGGTTTGATGTACAAGAGGTCTGATATTAATTATAAAGAGTCAAACATTTTAATCGGTTTGAGTGATAAAATTAGAAGGGAAGTGGGATAAATATTATAATATTGGAGTTCATATACTGTTTGTATAAAGTGCCTTTCCTGAGTCTGGGTTATACAGGGAAATCATTTGACTCCATGATGCACATCTTGTAGTTAATGAAATATTATAGAATTTTCAAATGAAACTTTTTTTTTTCCTTCCATCATGTGAATGTCACTGAGCAGGAGTCCTAATGACTACAAGGGGCAGATGGGTTCTGTTGCTGGAACAATTTAAATTGTAGTCTCAGCCAAAATTCTGCTCCTCAGATTAGGTTTTGTCTGGGCCTGAGATTAGGAAGAGCCTCTTCCACATGCCATACCTAAGCCTTGTCCTGAGGATGCCACCACTTCCCAGAATTTTGCAGCTAGGTTTCAGTCGGTTTCACTGAAGGAGGGTGAAAGAGAAAAATGAGTCTCCTGCTTTTCTTGCTTGAGATTGTTCTGCTTCAGCTCTCTTTAGAATAGATTTCCCAGCCCTGAGGTTATCCATCCTCTGTACACGCCCAGTCCAAAAGACTAATGGTGGAGCAACTCTCCACACCGATGAGGCTTGCTGTGTTCCATACTTTGGCTATGTCTCATTTTTCTTTCTCTTCAAGTTCCATAGGGTATTGTAGGTGATGCTAATGAGACTGCAAAGGGAGCCAGATACAATTCAAGGTCTGGAGGGTCCCCCTGGGATCAGCTACCCATGAAGATTTCCTGAGCAACCCTCCCCCGTGGTCTCTCTTCCTGCAAACTTATCAACGTAGTCGCTTCAGCTTCCCTTCTATGTGTTTATATGTTTTGATGTTAACTTTTAATAACTTGCCTGCAGAATAAAGTAAAAAAAAAAAAAAAAAAAAACTTTAGACTGACATTTAGAGCCTTTTAAAATATAACTTCAACTTCTTTTCAAATTGAGTATGCAATCTCAAACCTACTCAATTCAAGATTATGTGGGCCTTTATTCCTCACTCTGACTCAACAGTCTGTAAATACAAATCTTACCCCCAACTGCCCATTTACCACACAGCAACCAAAGTGATCCTTTAAAACAATATAAATCAAATCATGCCTTTCCTCTGTACAAGACCCTCCAAGAGCTTCTTTTTTCGTAAGGAAGAAACTCAGTGTCTTCTTCATGGCTCACAAGCCCCTTCATGATCAGTCCTCCTCTCCAACTCCTATGCTGTCTCCCTGGCCTCACTTTCCACACCCTTTCTGCTCCAACCACACTGACCTTTTTGGTTTTCTCAGAATAATAAATATACCTTTACCTCAGAATTTCTTTCCCTACTCTTAATTTTGCCTGGACCATCTTTTGTTGAATACCTACTTTAGTCTTTACTCACTTCCTCAATTCTTTCTGGTCTCAACTTGAGTATCACCTTGCCAGAGCAGTTTTCATTATCCACTCCACACAACTATCATGCTACACCCAATCCCCCATCCTCCCACTGGTCACTTTCTAGCCCCCTGCCTCTTCTGGTCTTTCTTTCTTTTGTGTGACACTTAGCACTGTCTGATACAATAATATTTTTTTTTTTTTTTAATTTGTGTACATACTGAGTTTCTCTTTAAAACTAATAATGGGGACTATAGCTTATTAATTTCTGTATTTCCGTCTCTAGCACACAGTAGTATGCTTGGCACATAATTTGGCCAAAATGTACTTTTGTGCAATGTAATGTCAAACGTCCTGCCCTCCTGTGCATTTGCTGAGGCTTTCCACCTTCCCTGCATGCCACCTACTCCCCTTCCTACTTTCTGAGACTGACCTTTCCTTCCAGTTTAGTCCAAACCTCATGCTTTCTTTAAATCACGTAATAATGGCACTATTTATGTAAGCCTCCCCTCCAAGGAGCTCTTGCAGCAAGTGTTTTGAATGTCTAATATATTTGGCAATTATGAAACACCATTTTATTATTTTCTTAAAAGTCTAAGATCTTTGAAGGCAAGTGTATTCTTTTATATTTCTCTGTTATCTCCCGCTTCTTTTTCATTTCTGAAGTTTTTTTTTTTTTTTAATCTGGATAAATAAGATCACTTACACATACATGTGTGAGATCTACCTTCATTTTTTTTTTTTTTTGTCATTAGCTGCTTTTGGGTCAGATTTGACTCATGAAGACCTTATGTATAACAGAATGAAACATTGCCTGGTCCTGAGCTATCTTCATGATCATTGTTATGTTTGAGTCCATTATTGCAACTATTGTGGCTAATTTTTCCCCAAATAGTATTTTACATATCATCAACTGTGGTTTATTCCATCCAGGAATTAGATACATTTGTCTTCTGTAAACATAGTATAGTCACTCTAAGTTTAATGAATTAAAATGTATAGTTACTGTGATCCTAGGTTAAAAACATTGACTCTGAAGCCAAATTTCCTGAGACTGAAGATCACATCTGCATCTTACTAACAGATTTTTACCAATTCACTTATGCTCTCTATGCCTCAGTTTCCTTTTGTAACATGTGAATAAAATGGTACCTACATCCTAAAGTAATGTTTTGAATATTAAATGAATTAATATTTACAATGTGCTTAGAAAATACCTTACACGTAAAAAGCATAATATAAATGTTTGTACCAGGTTTGACAATGTTGATTCAAACAAAATTATTGTGTAACTATAATGTGAGAATGTAGAATGAGAATTGTATGTGTGTATGCTATGCAAAAAATTTGAGAAACTGGACTATATGAAGAACGGGGCATCAGGATTGGAGGATGACTCATTAACAACCTATGATATGCAGATGACACAACCTTTCTTGCTACAACTGAAGAGGACTTGAAGCACTTATTGATGAAGATCAAAGACCACAGCCTTCAGTATGGATTACAACTCAACATAAAGAAAACAAAAATCTTCACAACTGAACTGATAAGCAACATCATAATAAACAGAGAAAAGTTTGAAGTCGCCAAGGATTTCACTTTGCTTGCGTCCACAGTCAACACCCATGGAAGCAACAGTCAAGAAATCTAAGGATGCATTACATTGGGCAATCTGTTGCAAAAGACCTCTTTGGGGTGTTAAAAAGCAAAGATATCACTTTAAAGACTAAGGTGTGTGTGACCCAAGCCATAGTTTTCAACAGCCTCATATGCATGTGAAAGCTGGACAATGAACAAGGAAGACCAAAGAAGAATTGAAGCCTTTGAATTATGGTGTTAGTGAAGAGAATATTGAATATACCATGGACTGCTAGAAGAATGAACAAATTTGTCTTGGAAAAAGTACAGCCAGAATGCTCATTAGAAGCAAGGGTGGCGAGACTACATCTTACAAACTTTGGACATGTTATCAGGAGGGACTAGTCCCTGGAGAAGGACATCATGCTTGGTAAAGTAGGAGGTCAACAAAAAGGGGAATCAAGGAGATGGACTGACACAGTGGCTGCAACAATGGGCTGAAACAGCAAGATTGTGAAGATGGCTCAGGACCAGGCAGTGTTTCCTTCTGTTGTACATAGGGTCACTATGAGTCAGAATCAACTAGACAGCACCTAACAACAACAACATGCTGGGGGTAGAGATGACAAGGAAGGGAGCTAAATATTAGTCTTCTACAGTATTAAAAAAAAAAAAGCTAAAATGGAAAAGACAAGAAGAATCACCAAATGTATGTTATTTAGAAATCCAGCAGTCTACCTCTCACAAAAAGAAAAAAAAAAGTTTGAGAGTGATTTTCTTTAGGAATCAAAATTTGAGGGTTAAGGGTATTTGTAGGAACACTAATTCTGAAACAAGTATTTTAGAACTATATAACTCTTTAAACATAAGCACATATAAAACTGATAAATTATAAATATTTTATAAGTATAACGTGAAAATAAGAAAGCAGCGTTGGAAATGTTTGACTATAGATTCTGATAAGATTGTCATTTTGACGATTTGCCTCAAGATTTAGAATCACTTGAATTTTTCCTTGAGCGTGAAGCCCTCTTGCGACTTCCTGACCCTGTTTTGATTTGTGAGGCTCTTAATAGTGGTAGTCAGAGCAGCCGGAACATAAACTCATGGCACAAGTTTTCTATTTTACAATGTGAATAATGACATGCTGTACTCTCTTGCTGAACGTGCAGGGGTTGCAAACATCATTGTAGAATAAGTGTAACTATTTCTCTGGCATGATATTAAAATGAGTGATTCCCTTCAGTGAATAGCAATAAATTATCTACTCATGATTATTGAAACATCATAGCCCATTAGTAGACAGGTAGAACTGCAATCTCCTGCATTTAAAGGATAGGGAACAAGAGGCACAGGAATAATAAAAAGGAGTTATGTTCATGTATTGGTGATATATGTTGCTAAGGGCAGTGGTATGGAAAATGACTGTACAGCTGAGTACAGCTCTAGGGACTGAACCATGGCACTAAGTTATACTCAGCTCAGCTAATGGGTACAGAATCCATCAAAGCTCTTGCTAATACTTTTCATCTAGTTAGATGTAGACAAAACAGAATTGGTTTGAAAAATGTCCAGTTGATATAATCTATAGATATTAATCTCTGTTAATTTTGGCCTATTGCTTTTGCCTTTGGCATGAATTTAGTCTGTTGGATATATCACTTTTTACTTTATTGGGAGAAATAAGTATAGATGGTGTCTTGGTGATCTACAGCTGCCATAATAGAAATACCACAAGTGGATGGCTTTAACAAACAAATTTATCTTCTCACAATTTAGGAGGCTAGAAGTCCTAATTCTGGGTGCTGGCTCTAGGGAAAGATTTTCTCTATATATATGTTCTGGGAGAAGGTCCTTGTCTCTTCAGCTTCTGTTTCCCGTTTCCTTGAAGATCTCCATGTGGCTGACATCTGTCTTCCCCTATCTTTGCTTTCTTGCTTGCTTACTTATTTAATCACTTTTATATCTCAAAAGAGATTGATTAAGACACACCCTACACTAACCCTGCCTCATTAACGTAACAAAGACAACCCAGTCCCCAATGGAATCATAACCACAGTCATAGAGGTTAGATTTTACAACACATATTTTGGGGGACACAATTTAATCCAAACAGGTGGCTAATGCTTATAATGTCCATCTTTTTTTCACAGAATTACTGAGTGTAAACAACAACAACCACAAAAAAAGAAGCCCTGGCTGAAATTCTAATTCTGTCTCTCCCAGAAAAACCAGCAGGGACATCTCTATCTTGATGGGTCAGGAGAGATTTTAAATCTATTCAAATTACTAATCTTTTAAAGTCTTTCTCAGAACTGCATTCAGTTTTTCCATTAACAATTTGCACTACAAGATTTGAAAATTAATGTGTGCTATAAAATTTGAAGATTAATTGACTATGTAGAAGTCATGTGCCTGGTATCCTCTGATCAACCTGATATTCAGAGATGTATATATTTTTCTTAATATATTGCTAAGTGATCTGTGAAAAAGTAATACCCTTGGAGTTAATTATTAGGAAAATATGAATAATATTGTAAACGTGTTTTGCTTTATGAGATACGCTTTTGATTTCTTAATTTGAGTAAAGTCACCTTAATATTAGCCACCTGTTTCTCTTAAAGTATTAAATATTCGTAGATACAAAAAAAAAAGAAATAAACTTATTTTCATAAAAATAATTGTTAAAGCATGTACCTTCCAAAATGAACCATGATTAGGATATAAAAGAGGATTTTGTCCATAATTCTGTCTTCTGAATGTTAAAATTTTGCATTGCAATGACTCTATCCAAATACCCACAATCCTAGTAAACCAATGACATTTATAAACCAATCATTGCCATTCAATAAGTTGTCAAAAATAAAAGCTTAAATCTTGGTCTAAACCAGGGATCAGCAAATTATGTCCCACTGTCTGAATTCAAAGGAGCCCTGCTGATACAGTGGGTAAAGCACTGGACTGCTAACCAAAAGGTCAGCCACCAGCCGCTTCGTGGGAGAAAGATGTGAAAGATGTGAAAGATGTGGGAGAAAGTCTGCTTCTGTAAAGATTTAAAGCCTTGGAAACCCTATGGGGCAATTCTGTCCTATAGGGTCACTATGAGTCAGAACTGACTACACGGCAGTGTGTTTAGTTTTGGGTTGGCTGAATCCAGCTTACTGCCTGTCTTTGGAAATAAAGTTTTTGTGAATAAAGTCACGGCCATTCCTGTACATATTGTTTATGTCTTCTTTTGTGCTGAAATGACAGAGTTGAATATTTGGAACAGAGAGGGTATGGTCAATAAAGCCTAAAATATTTACCATACAACCCTTTACAGAAAAATTTTGCTAACCCTTGGTCTAGACTACTTACTATGCCTCCATTCCACATTCTTATCCATCATTAAATTCTATCAATCCTACCTCCTAAATAAATGAAGAAATTAGCCTTTCACTCCCTCTTCTCCATCATCCCTGCTACAACCCTAATTCAACTCCTTACTGTATTTAACTGAACAAGCGTAGAATCTTCTTAACTGATCTCCTCTAGTCCCATCATAATTAATCCACCTTCAATACTCAAGATGTGGAAAGTCATAGATGTATCCATTAAACCTCTTTCAGAGGCTCCAGAAGGCTGTCCAAACTCATTAGTGTGTTGTATAAGGCTCTTCACTTTATTACCTCAAACTAAATTAAATTAGTTTTATCTCTAGCTATTCAGTATCTTGCATGAACTCAAAGTATCCCATTATCCAGCTTTCACGTACCGCTTTCTTTACCACCGTCTTGTTTTGCGTATATTGCTTCCTCTACCTTGGTGTCTGTCTCCTGCTTAATCCATCAGAAAACAAATTCTCATTCATATTTTCAGCCTCTTGTTAAATGTCGTATACTCATTCAAGTCTTTTCTTATTATTTATGGCATTTTTTGTAATTTTTTCCAATGAGCTCTAAAAATACTTTGTATATAACTTTTATTACATTGTGTGGTTTTTTACCTGCATATTCTTTATATATGTTATATTCTGTGGCTTTACTGTGAGCTTCTCAGGGACTAGGACCATGATTTAGTCATCTCTTAAATTGAAAAGACAAGAAATTATTCAAAGTAATGAATAATAGGTGAATATGTGTTTGAGTATATTCATATTCCTACATAAAAAATCTATAATAGTTGTTACATAAATAGCAATCACATGTATATATGTTTATTTATTTATTCAACAAATATTTACTGAGTTATTATTATATTCAAGAAGCCGTACTAAATGTTGAGGATACACTGATAAGCAATACAGAGTTTCCTCCCCCATGAAGCTTATCATCTCATAGGGTAGAAGACAATAAAGTTAAAGAATCAGACATATTATGATCAGTGTTATGTTGCAAATGAACGTGGCAAAGTAACAGAAGACAGGAGTAGGGGCTATTTAAGATGGTCAGAGAGATGTCTTTGAGAAGGTAACATTAAAGCTGAGACAGGAAGGGTGAGATAGAGTCAATGATTTTGGTAATTTTGTTAAGACTATTCTAGGCAGAGGCGATATAGCTTGTGTCTGTCTAGACTCTGAAGCGTGAAAAGAGTTTAGCAATTCAAGGAATTGAGAGAGAGCTATGTGGTTATAGCATAGTATTAGGGAAATGGAATCTGATGAGGCTGAGAGCTAAGAATCATCCGGATGGTTCGGAGCCTCGGCAGTGGAGTTCAGCTATATTAAAAAAAAAAAAAAATTTAGGAAGCATATGGGAGGCTTTAGTTAAAGGCATACTGTGATCCAGTTTGTGCACTAAAAAGATTATTCTGGTTGCTATGTGGAGATTGGATTGGAAGGGTAAAACCTGGGAGATTAATAAAATATGTATTATCTTAATAAAAGCAAGAATTGATAGCACTTAGGTTTAGGCTCTGGGATAGTAGCAACGAGGTGGAGGAAAGTGACTACATAGGGGTATCATGATTGCAAATTCTAACCACTTGCTGGATGAGAAATCTGGTATTAACTCAGTAAGGTTAGTTCATCACAAGTGATGCCAGGATAACAAATTTGGTCTGAGATGGTCCTATGAGCTTTTTTATTCCATGGTTATAAGGTGTCCAGGCAGGCCTCATCTGGATTCATATTGAGCAGATACTGGGTGCGACAGGATGGTTGAGTAAATGACAAAATTCCTCAGAACTTACTCATTATAAATCCATGCAGTAATTCATTTAGAACAGGGGTCTGTAACTTTTTCTTAAAATACCTGACAGTCAATATTTTAAACTTTGTGGGCCATTCAGTCTCTAGCACAATGATTCAACTCTGCAATTATAGCATCTAAGCAGCCATAGATAATTGTAAACAAATGGGTGTGGCTGTGTTCCAATAAAACTTTATTTACAAAACAGGCAGTCAGCCTGATTTGGCTTGCAAGCTGTAGTTTGGAGAGGGCTTGATTAAGTGTATTGGTAGTGTACTTACCATGAACCAGGCTTGTTTTAATGCAGAATATTGTTTACCTTACACCTCACCCTGTGTCTGAATACATCTGTATCAAAATTGATATTTAAATACCTTGCTAAAGTCTGAAACTGAAATAAATGTAGAATAATTTTAAGAACCAGAATAATAACGATGGTTAAACTTATCAAAATCTTATTTTATCTATAAATCTGAAAGTGATTTATAAGTAAAAATATCTGTTTCTGTATCTCAGCCTATTGAAATGCTGTACACACTTGAAGACTCAGTTTAAATATTTCTCTAGTTCTTGTATATATCCTTCGAATAAAGTTATTTGGCCTACTCTCCATGATCTCATAGATTTTATTTTTTAAGCACATAACATCACCTATCATTCTGTAATAAAATTGTTTATTTACATGATAGCGTTAGTCACCATGCTTCAAACTTCTTATGAATGAACACTATTTCCTATTCATCAGTCATTTAGTTATCTTTTATTGAACAATACTTATTAGATACCAACTATGTACAGACACTAGTCTAAGTATTATTGATAGAGTGGTGAATAATTTAGGCAGGATAATTTTTCTTGCATGGAGACAGATAACAGACAAGGAAATAAATATCTATCATTTTAAGTGAAAATGTCTATGGAGAAAATAAACTTGTTAATATGATAAAGAGAACATGGGAATCTCTTTTAGCTAGGGTGGTCAGTGTAGACTTTTCAAGGAGGTAATAATTTGTTTTTGGGGATTTGAAGTATGAGAAAGCGATGGCCATTCAAAGATCTGGGAATATTTTACCACCCTGCCACCTCATTAAACCAAACCAAACTCATTGCTGTCAAGTCGAATCCAATTCATAGCACACCTCCCTCCCCCCCACAAAAAAAAGATAAACAAGCAGCAAGTGCAAAGTCCCTGATATTAAACTTATTTTGACATGTTATAGAAACAGAAAGGAGGATGGTATGGCTATAGTGTAGGTGATGGGTTAAAGAAGAAGGCAGAAACCAGACAGTAGAAAGCCTTACAAGCCAACTTGTGGAACATTGTATTTTCAAAAAAAAACTACAACGTATTTCCTGTCTCACATGCTCTTTCAAAACCTTGATACTTCCCCACCAAGAAATGGTGTCTATGTCCCCTCTACTTGAACCTAGATGGGTCTTTGTGAGTCCTTTGACTAACGAGTAAGGCAGAGCAACACTCTATGACTTCCAAAATGAAGTTATACAAAGTGATATAGTTTCTACTTGGTTCTCTTTCAGGAAGCTCACCCTTGGAACTCAGTCATCATAATATGAGGATGCCCAGGCCACAGGGAGAGCCCCACAGAGAAAAACTGACTCCCCAGTTTCTTATAAATGACTGAGTTTCTAGCGAACGGCTAGCACCAACTTGCCAGCCATGAGAGTGAGCTTTCCTGGAAGCAGATCCTCCAGCCTTCAGTCAAGCAGCTACTCCTGACACTATGTGCCATAGAGAGAAATCTTCATTGCCAAGCCCTGCCCTAACTGTATATTTATGAGCAAATTAAATCGGTGTTACTATAATAAGACACTAAGTTTCTGGGTGGTTTGTTTGCAGCAATAGATAACCACACATCTGATAAGAAGTTGACCTTACTTCATAATTCTGTGCCTGGGACAGATGTTGTTGTTAGTTGCCTTTGAGTCAATTTTTACCTATGGCAAACCCATGTACGCAGAGTAGAACCATATAGTTTTCAAGAATGTGACCTTTTACATAGATACATCCAAACTCTCTGAGGGACTGAACTGCTGGGCAGAGGGTTGTGGGGACCATGGTCTCAAGGAACATCTGGCTCAATTGGCATAACACAGTTTATAAAGAAAACGTTCTACATTCTACCTTGGTGAGTAGTGTCTGGGGTCTTAAAAGCCTGTGAGCAGCCATCTAAGATACTCCACTGGTCTCACCCCTTTGGGAGCAAGGGAGAATGAAGAAAACAAGATACAAGGAACAGATTAGTCTGAAGGACTAATGGACCTCAACTACCACTGCCTCCACCAGACTGAGTCCAGTACAACTAGACGGTGCCAAGTTACCACCACTGACTGCTCTGACCAGGATCACAACAGAAGGTCCTGGACAGAGCTGGAGAAAAATGTAGAATAAAATTCTAACTCACAAAATAAGACCAGACTCACTGGCCTGACAGAGACTGGAGAAACCCTGAGAGTATGGCCCCTGGACACCCTTTTAGCTCAGTAATGAAGTCACTCCTGAGGTTCACCATTCAGCCAAAGATTAGACAGCCCCATAAAACAAAACGAGACTACTGGGGCACAGCAGTCCAGGGACAAGGACTAGAAGGCAGGAGGGGACAGGAAAGCTGGTAATAGGCCCAAGGTTGAGAAGGGACAATGTTGACATGACATAGGGTTGTTAACCATTGTCATAAAAGAATATGTGTACTAACTGTTTAATGAGGAACTATTTGGTCTGTAAACCTTCATCTAAAGTACAATAAAATAAATTAATTAATTTAAAAAAAAGAGTATGACCTTTTGGAAACAGATTGCCAGGCTTTTTTTTTTGAGGGGGGCTCTGGGTGGGTTCGAACTGCCAACCTTTTGGCTAGTAGTCGAGCATTTAACCATTTTCACCACTCAGAGACTCCCTCGGACAGATAAGGCCCTTAATAAAGCAATAATGATATTGATCGAAAGAAAGAAAAAAATGCAGAGAAGCCAAAATTCCAATTTTTTACCCCTTCTGGGTAAATGCAATCAGATAATTCCACTGGCAATAATCTTAGCTGCAATTTATAACTACATTTACATACAAACATTTATTGTTTCATTTATTGTGCATTTGGCAACATTGGTTTATATTTTATAAATTGGTTGCTATAGAAAAATATTTTTTATATTTTAAGTACATTTTTATTGAAACATGGCATACATAAAACAAGGAGAAGTAATATGTGTTCAGTGTGGTAGATTTTTATAAAGAGCACGTCTGTGAAACCAGTACCTAGATTAAAAAATGAACATTACCATCAGCCAGTCTCTGTCATGCCCCTCCCAGTCACAATTCCTACTCCAAAAATAACTACTAACCTGATATCTAAGACCATTGATTAATTTTGCCTGATTTCAAAGGTTTCTAAATGAAAGGTACTCTTCTGTGATTTTTATCATGTCATAATGTGTATATTTTATTAATTCTCATTACTGCATTTCACTGTATGTATATATTGTATGTATATATCACAATGTATGTACTGTGCTACTTTTGAAGGACATTAGAGTTGTTGCCAGTGCTATTAAAAATCATTACTTCTAGGAATATATCTAGGAGTAAAATTTCAGGGTCATAGACATCATATACACTGTTTTTTAAGAAGATATTCCCTCATGCATTGCTAGTAGGAATGTAAAATGTGGAAAACAGTTTGATGGTTCCTCAAAAAGTTGAATGGAGAACTACCATATTACCTGCAATCCCAGTTCTTAGGTATGTACCCAGAAGAAGTGAAAACAGGAATGCAAACAGAAACTTGTACACTGAAGTTCATTACAGCACTTTTCACAATAGCCAAAATATGGAAGTAACCAGTGTCCATGAACAGACGAATAGATAAACAAAATGGAATATTACTCAGCCATAAAGAGAAATGAAGTTCTGAGGCATGCCACAACATGGGAGAACCTTGAAAATATTATGCTGAGCGAAATAAGTCAGTTGGAAGAGGACACATGTTGTATTGTTATGAATTGAAATTGTGTCCCCCAAAAATACGTGTTGTAAATCTTAATCTTTATGCCTGTGATTGTAATCTCATTTGTGAATGGGTTGTCTTTGTTATGTTAATGAGGCAGGGTTAGTGTACGATGTGTCTAGTGTAGGGTGTGTCTTGAGTCAGTCTCTTACAAGATATAAGAAGAGCAGATTAGACAAGCAGAAATGAGAAGAGATGCCAAGCCACATGAAGATCACCCAGGAACAGAAGCTCAGAAGAGACAAAGACCTTCCCCCAGAGCTGACAGAGAAAGCCTTCCCCTAAAGCCTCCTAGCCTCCTAAACCATGAGAAAATAAATTTCTGTTGGTTAAAGCCATCCACCCACTTGTAGTACTTCTGTTAAAGCAGGACTAGATAACTAAGACCTGTATGATCTGACTTATATGAAATAAGCAAATATATAGAAACCAAAACTTATTCATGGTTACCAGGAGCCAAGGGGAAGGGAGAGTTTCTGCTTAGGCAGTCATAGAATTTATGTTAACAGTGGTGGAATAATTTGGAAAAGAATAATGAGCATGGTCGCACAACTTGAAAAATGTAATCAACGTCCCTGGACATGTAGAAATTGTTGAATTGGCATATGTCTTGTTATGTATATCTTCACCACAATAAAAAAAAGAAGATACTGCTAGAGTGATTTAAGTAATTTACACTTCTACTACCATTGTGTTCGAGTTCATATAGCACCACATTATCATCAACACTTGCTGTTGCCACTCTTTTAGGAATTCTGGTGAATATATAGTGAGTGGCATTATTTGCATTTCCTGATGGCTAATGACATTGAGAGCATTTAATATATTTATTGGTCATTTGGATATTCTCTTTCGTGAAACATCTGTCAAGTCTGTAAATTTTTCATACAGGATTCTCTGCCTTTATCTCACTGAGTCTACGATTTTTTAAATATATTCCAGACATGTGTCCTTCCTTGGGTAAAAGTATCACAGACTTTTTCACAAACTTTTTCTCCCACTAAATATCATGACTTTCATTCTCTTAATGATGTCCCTTAATAACAGGAATTTTGTTTTTTATATAAAGCAGTTGCTTTTTTTTTTCTTTACGGTTAGTGCTTTTGGTGTCGTGTTTAAGAAATATTGTCTATTCCTATGTGATCAAAATAGTCTACTATGTTCTAGAAACATTTTACAATTTGATATACAATCCATCTGGAATTGATTTTTATGTGTCAATGTCTACTCTCCCTATATATATATGAAATTTATCATGCCATTTATTGAAAACACTTTTTTTCTTCTATCATACTGCAGTATCACCTTTATCATAAATAAAGTGACCATATATGTGTGGGTTTGCTTATGGATCACAATTCTTTCCATCAGTTTATTTTGCATATCCTTATATGAAAGCCACATAAACTTGATTGTTGTTGTTAGGTGCCAGTCGAGTCCATTCCGACTCATAGCGATCCTATGTACTACAGAAGGAAACACTTCCCGGTCCCGCACCAATCCTCACAATTATTTTTATGCTTAAGCTCATTGTTGCAGCCACTGTGACAATAAATCTCTTTGAGGGTCTTCCTCTTTTTCACTGACCCTCTACTTTACCAAGAATGATGTCCATCTCAAGGGACATGATAACATGTCCAAAGTATGTGAGACAGAGCCTCGCCATCCTTGCTTCCAAGAAGCATTCTGGTCCTTCTTCTTCCAAGATATATTTTCTCGTTCTTTTGGCAGTCATGGTATATTCAATCTTGATTATTACAGCTTTATAAGAAATGTTTGCTGTCTGGGAGTTTAAATTTTCCAACTTTTTTTTTTTTAATTTGTAAATTGTCTAATTGTCTTGACTGTCCTTGGACCTTTGCATTTCCATATAAGCTTCTGTTCATAAATGTTATTTCCTTCCATGTATTTGGAGCCCCGCTGGCACAATGGGTAAGAACTCAGATGATAACCAAAAAGTAGGCAGTTTGAATCCACGAGCCACTCCTTGGAGACCCTATGGGGCAGTTCCACTCTGTCCTATAGAATTGACTCAATGGTAATGGGTTTTTTTTCCTCCCATGTATTTAGGTAACTTTTAATATATCTTAATAATGTTTTCATTTTTCATTGTGCATTTGCTTTATTGTGATGAGTATATATACTACAAAATATTTGCTATTTCAACATTTTTTTACATGAACAATTCAGCAACATTGTTTCCATCATGTTGGGCAACTATTACCATCCATTTCCAAATTTTTCCACCACCCTTAACAGAAGATTAGTGTACATTCCTTGCAGTCTTCCATTAGATTTATGTTTACATATTTAATGTTTATTGATACTATTGCAATTGGTGTCCTTTTTTCACATTTCATTTTCTATTCATTTGTTGTTGATATATAGATAAGCAATTGATTTTTGTATAATGACCTTGAACCCAGTGGCCTTGCTAAATTCACCTATTAATTCTAAGTCTATAGAGTCTTTGTAATTTTCTGTATGCACAATCCTGTCACCTACGAATAATGATGTTTTTATTTATATTTTTATAATATGTATACTCTTTATACATATGATACTGGCTACTACTTCAAGTAAATTATAAGTAGTAAGAGTATGAATCCTTGTTTTTTTTTCTGATCACAGAGGGAAAATTTATTTTATTATTGTGTATTTAACATAGGTTTTATTGTATATACATATATAATTTAATACATTTTCTCTCTAGTCTTAATTTGTTATGTTTTTTTTTAACATAAATTGAAAGTTTTTATCATAAACGCAAATGTGTTTTTTCTGTATTTGAGACAATTACATGGTTTCTCTTTAATTCCATTAATTTCTTTAGTATATTGATTGATTATTTTAGAATAAATTCCTGAATTAAACCTAACCTGATTGCTAAGTGTTAGTCTTCTATGTATTATATTACTGTTTCAATGGAGCCCTGGTGGTGCAGTGGTTAAGAGCTCAGGATACTAACGAAAAGGTCGGCAGTTTGAATCCACGAGCTCCTCCTTGAAAATCCTATGGGGCAGTTCTACTATGTCTTACAGGGTCACTATGAGTCGGAACGGACTTGACCCCAACAAATTTTTTTTTTTTTACTGTTTCATTTACTAACACGTTATCTAGAATATTTTCATCCATGTTCATGAGCGATATTAAAGTATAATTTCTCTTCTGCAATTTTATTAAGAGATTTTGAAATCAACATAATGTTGGCCTCATAAGATTGAGCTGAGAATTGACTCTTTCTTTATTCTTTCAAAGATCATGTATAAGAATGCTGATTGTTTATTTTGGAAAATTCAACATCAAAGACATCTGACCCTGAGGTTTCTTCATGGCAAGGTATTTTTTTGCACATTCAATTTCTTCCTTAGTTACAGGCCTTTTCTGAATTTCTTTTTCTTTATGTTTCAGTTTCTTAAGCTGTATTTTTAAAATCATATTTCCTATATCTCTGAAATTCTTAAATATACTGGCTTAACTAGTTATACTTCATTCATTCTCCTGGATGTATAATATTCCACTATATACACAGACTATCACGCATTTATCCATTCTACTTAGAAATATGTCTGGATCATTTCTAGTTATTTGGCTTTAAAATATTGCTTCTATGACCATTCTTTTTGTTTAGTGAACATTTGTATGCATTTTTTTTTTTTTTGGTATACACCAAGGAGTCGAACTGATGGATAAGAAATTATGTACATGTTCAGACTTCATAGATAGTGCAGAAGAATTTTACAAAATGGTTGCATAATTTTACAGTCCACATAGAAGTATATGCGTATTTGAATTGCTTTAATTCATCAAATCACTTGGTATTTGATATGTATTTTTAATATTTGCTCTTTTAGTGGAGTGTTTTGGTATCTCTTGGTATTTTAACTTGCATTTCCCTGATAACTAATAGAGTTGAACAACTTTTTCTACATTTAATGACTTCTTAGATATCCTTTTTACGAAAGTGCCTATTCAAGAAAAATGTCCAATTTAATACCAGTTTCTCTACTTTTTTATTATTGATTTTTAAGATTTTTTAAATATATTCTAGATGCAAGTCTTTTGTTTGATACATGTGTTGCAAACATGTTCTTTCACTCAATAACTTGCCTTTTTTTCTCTTAATGGTGTTTCTTGATTAATAATATTTATATATTTAATGTAATTCATTTGATCATTTTTTGTAGATAACAATTTTGTCCTATTTTAAAAAAAATCTTTTCCAACATCCAAATTATGTAGATATTCTCCTTATCTTTTTTCTAAATATTCTGCATATATTGAATGACTAAATCGTCTTGTCTTATACTCTAAAAACAAACAAACACAAAACAAAAAACCTAAACCACTGCCGTGGAGTCGGTCCAGACTCATAACTGTCTTCAATTCAGACTCATAGCTACCCTATAGGACAGAGTAGAACTGCCCTATATGGTTTCAAAGGCTGCAAATCTTTACAGAAGTAGACTGCCACATCTTTCTCCCAAGGAGTGCCTGGTAGGTTTGAACTGACGACTTTTGGTTAGCAGCTGAGGGCTTAACCACTGTGCAACCAGGGCTCCTTGTCTGAGACTCTAGGAGAGTCAAAATGCATTCAGATGACAGGGTTATGAGCTGAATAATTCTCAAAACATTTCAAATATGGATGTGTATAAGGGTGAATGAGAGCTGGTACCACCCTCCTCAACTACCTACATTTTACTAATAAAATATCTTAAATCTTCCAATTTCTTCAAAGTTTCTAGAGAAAGATATCTCTTATTTCATGTTTAGCATTTGATAAAACTTTCTGATGAGCTAAAAAAGTTAAAGGACTTAGAATGGTCAATTCTCTAATTATCTTTTTATTCCTGCGATTTGCATTGCCAAAGATGGAATTGTCTGTGTAATAAAGAAAAAGGAGAAACAAAAACTAAACATTATTTCTCCAGGTTTTGGAATTACCTAGAAGCTGCAAAGAAGTACTATTCTCACTGATTATGAATCCCCTTTGAAACGGTGAACAACAGCCAAGTGTGAGTTTGACAGAAATTAAAAGTATTGCTCCTCTTCTAAATGACAAATACCGATAGAGATTCACATACAACAGATGTATAGTCACTGACCCAAACTCCTGATCATTTTGCAACACTTCAGATTGAGTGATTTCCACTGCCATTTGTTCCAGACCAAAGACTTTAAGGCTAGAAGCAAATGTCTTTTAAATTTCATCTTGATTAATATCCCTTGACAGTGTATTTGTCACTTCCAAAGACTCCACATGTTATTCTCCAAGGCAAACCTACCCTGAATTGATTGGGAGAAGAAATGAGGCATGTTGAATAAGTACTATTAGATTTTAATGTAACTGAAGCTCAGTAATCCTCACTGTTGGAAATTAAACATTAAGTTCCTGAAGCAGAGACATGAACTAAAATATACCTCAATTTTTCTAAGGCTGGGTTCACTAAGTAAGGTGATGATACAAATGTATCGATTTGATCAATGAATAATAAATAGTATACTAGGTCATACAGATGCCACATAGTAGAATGAACCCTACTTGACCAAGTTCCTATACAATTCCTAAGAAAAACAAGATCAAATCCTAATCTTGCAATTTTCTGAGAAAGGAACTCATCATTTTTGTTGTTGTTGTGCTGTTAAATTTTTCAAGACCTCAATACTATCTTTCTCAGCAAAATGATTTTATAAGTTCTTAAGCTCAAGAACTCTTCGTACCTTAGAAATTATGTCTTTTCTTTCATGAGTGTGATCTTTGACCTTGAAGTAAGAATGGAGGCAATTCATTCACCTTTAAAGACCGTAAAGACTCATTACTATGAAATCAATTTTTGTCTCATGATATTATTAAAAAACAATTTATTTAGTGCCACGGGAAATGCCGGAAATAAGGATCAATCATCTGGTACTCTTCAAGCACTTTTCTTTCTTAAGCTCTTCTATTCAATATCCCCTGTTTCAAAAGATGATAACAGGAGATATTGAATATATATTGACATTCAATAGATACTGACTTTCTGCAGATAGTACCAGATGCTCAGGCTCTGGATGGAACATAAGACATCCTCTAGACCAGTGAGCTACATATGTCATTTTAAATTTTCCAGTAGTCACATTACATAAAGTAAAAAGAAATAGGTAAAATTAAAATTAATAATATTTTTATCTAGCCCAATACATCAAAAATAATATTTTTCAACATGTATTCAATACAAATATAAATAAGGTATTTATGTTTGTTGGTACTCTTTGAAATGCAATGTATGTTTTACACTTACACCACATCTCAGTTTGAACTATCCACATTTCAGTTGCCCAGTAATCACATGTAGCTGGTGGCTACCGCATTGGACAGTGCAGCTCTAGCATAGTTGCATTTACTTTCCAAGTGGAAACACTTGGGAGAAAACCTAATGTTTTACATCTATCTTTAACTTATTCTTTCCTGTTACTATTGCTGCCTTCC
This sequence comes from Trichechus manatus latirostris, assembly GCF_000243295.1. Taxonomy (NCBI): domain Eukaryota; kingdom Metazoa; phylum Chordata; class Mammalia; order Sirenia; family Trichechidae; genus Trichechus; species Trichechus manatus. The sequence continues at coordinate 19,202,898 of NW_004443947.1, read as the reverse complement.
TTTTGTTTTGTACTCAGCACATCATATACCAAAATAATCCCAATTTCCATTTCCTTCAAGGTAATACAAGACACTACTGGAGTTACAAAGTTTTAATAGCAAAACATAAATTCCAGGACAAATATTGAATGTCTTTTTATTGTTGACATTATTTTGGTTTAAAACTTTCTTTTTCAAGGACTTCTGGCAAAATGGCACTCTAGGCAGAAGCACCATGCCGTCCCTCCACAGCAAAGATCCGAAAAACTAAGCTGAACAGAGAAAACAAAAATGCTGAAACCCTAAAACATCAAATGAAGAGATAAAGAACTCAGCCAAGCACCAAACGGAGTGAGAAAACTGACAGAGAACGGAGAGCGAGGACAGATTCATGCAGAGGTCCCCTATCAGCTAACACAGCATGGATCCGCCAACTGGTAATTTGTGATATACGCTTTCCCACCCCGCACCCTTCTTCACCCCCACTCAGCCTCCGCTACTTCCCGCGGATACAATCTCTTGTCCGGGAAACACCAGCTGCTTGGATTCCACACACCCGAACAGGCCGGCTCTCTGAGTGCCATTTGTTGGCTGCTGCTGTTTCTTTTTTCCGCTTCTTTTGATTTCTTCCTTACTTCTCACCACCTCCCCCTCCTTTCACTCAAATACCTGACTCTGTGTGCTATCTTTGCTTCTTCCTAAGGGGCTGCAGAGCCCTGGTAATTTGTGATATATGCTTTCCCACTCCCTACCCTTCTTCACCCACACTTGGGCCCTCTGCTTTCCGCTGACAGAGTCTCTGGTTCGAGAAACACCAGCTGCTTGGATTCCACCAGCCCACACTAGCTGGCTCTGTGAATGCTATTTGTTGGCTGCTGGTGTTGATTTTTCTTCCGCTTCATTTGATTTATTCCTTACCGCTCACCACCTCCCCCTATTTTGCTCAAATACCTGGCTCCCTCTGCTTCTTCCTGAGGGACTGTGGAGCTCTGTTCAAGGGTGGAGCTGCCTCCCGGTCTGGGCTGCAGCGCTGTTGGGATCCCGGAGCTTTTGTTTGTTTGTTTGTATTGAATTGTTTGTTAGTTTTCTTTTCCTTTTCTTGAGTTGGGGGCTCTTTCTGGCCAGGCGGTGCTGGGTGGCAAGGATACAATCCCCTTGGCTTCCACAGATGTGCAGAGGGATCCCTGAGAGCATTTCTTTTTTTGTTGGTTTTTTTTCCCTGCTTTTTGGGGGGCTTTTCTTGTT
>NW_004443947.1:19199700-19201542 GCF_000243295.1 Trichechus manatus latirostris | reverse complement strand
ACTTCCCCAGACCTCATAGCTGCACCGGTGGGATCCCTGGGAACTTTACAGTTCTTTAACCTTTCCGATTTTTATTTATTCATTCTTTTCTTTTCTTGTCTTCCTCTTCCCCTTTCAGTTTTCCTCCATGTCATAGTCTCTCATCTATGTATTCCAATGGCAAGCTCCCATAGCATTCTTTTTTGTTTGTTTGTATGTTTTTGGCTCCTGTGCCTCTCTCCTCTCTCCCATATCCATCTTAGCTCCACACATAATCTCCCCACTACATCCTGCCTACCTGCACCGTGCGCTTAACATCAAACCACTAAGCAGCACAGGCACAGCCTACTGGAACCTGCCCTGCACTGATTACCGACCTGCCTTGGTGGCTGTAGTAAGTGCCACAAACTGTCCCAGTAACTCCTGCTCAGCTAGACCTACCGTGCCGTAACATATCTGAGTGAATGAACCTGCCAATTGGAGAAGGTGGCAAAAAATAATGTGCCCACAAGTGAGCAAACAACATAGAACACACAGTCTGCCTGCTCAGACATAGTCAAATTTTAAAAAAAAAGGGACAAAACAAACAAATCTACAATCAATAAATGAGAAAAATAACTACTGAATGCCCCGAAGACAGCAGACAATATCAAAACATTTACAAAAACAGGACAGGATGGCTCCAGCAGGCATCCAAAATAAAACACCAGATGACTTTCCAGTAGAAGAAAAGGCAGTAGAACTACCTGATAGGAAATTCAAATCTCTAATACTCAGAATTCTACAAGAGCTGAGGCAAGAAGCTGACAAACATGAGGAAAAAATAAACAAATTCATGGAAAATACAGCCAAAAAATCAAAAGAATTCTGGAAAATAATGCAGAAAAAAAAAGCCAAAATAAATTGATAACTAGAAATTTACAAAGACAACAATTAGAAACCCAAAAGATAAACAACAAGATTTCAGAAAAGGATGGTATCATAGAAGAGTTGAGAAGCAAATTTGAAAGGGTGGAAGACAGGATCAGTGGAACTGAAGACAAACACTTGGATACAAATCCGTATCAGGAAAACTCAGAAAAAAGAACAAAGAAAAATGAAGACACACTGACAGTTATGTGGGAAACAATCAACAGCAAAAATTTTCGAGTGATTGGAATTCCAGAACAGGGGGAAAAAACAGAAAAAACAGAGAGGGTCACTGAAAAACTGCTGACAGAAAACAGCCCCAACATTATGAAAGACAAAAAATGGTCATTCAAGAAGCTCAACGAACCCCATATAGGAGAGACCCCAAAAGAAAATCACCAAGGTGTGTCATAATCACACTCGCCAAAACCAAACACAAAGAATCCTGAGAGCAGCTCTTGAAAAACAAGAAGTCACATACAGAGGAGAAACAATATGACTAAGCTCAGATTATTTAGCAGAAACCATGCAGGCAAGAAGGCAATGGGATGACATAAATAAAACCTTGAAAGAAAAAAGTTGCCAGCCAAGAATAATATATCCTGCAAAACTCTCATCAAATTTGATGGTGAAATTAGGTCATTTCCAGATAAACAAAAATTAAGGGAATATGTAAAAATCAAACCAAACTTACAAGAAGTATTAAAGGGAGTTCTTCGAAATGAGGACAAACAACTTCAGCCCTCAGGCAGGACCTAGGACGCAGGATCGTACGAGCCAGATACCAATCTAAGAAATGAACTCTCGAGGGCTATCCAAAACCCAAAGAAATACAACAGGGAATCAGAGCAGTCAATCGATGGATGACAACAACATCAAAACAATGAAAAAGGGAATAAACAGCATAGGTATAGAACCTTCTAATGGAGAGGAAGGCAAGGCGATACCAAGTAA
>NW_004443947.1:19161169-19184725 GCF_000243295.1 Trichechus manatus latirostris | reverse complement strand
GGGTTGTTAACCAATGTCATAAAACAACATGTGTACTACCGTTTCATGAGAAACTATTTGTTCTGTAAGCCTTCACCTGAAGTACAATAAAATATAAAAAAAACAAAAAAAACAAAAAACAAAAAACATGATGAAAGTTCTCAGTTCATCAACCATTGCAATTAATTTGAGTTGTTTTTCCTGAGTATGCTACAGAAATAGAAATAATGTATAGTACAATCTATTTCTTTTACTCCTCATAAAGATTATTTCTGCTATTTTAATCTAAGTCTTTTCTCATTATCCCTCCACCTAGTCACCAAATCCATTCTCCCCACAGCACCCAGAGTCATCTTTTAAGAACATAAATCAGATCATATCATTAATATATCAGTGAACTTGTATTATATTCATAATAAAACCCAAATTCCCTAAAGGTCATATTGGTCAGACTCTGTCCTCCCAAATTCATCTTGTATCACTTACCACTGTTTCTTCACTGCATGCATCCACACTGGCTTCCTTTCTTTCCTTTGAAATTCTCATGCTTGATCTTCAGTGAAGGCATTTGCAATTGCTATTTCCTTTGCCTGGAATGTTCTGCTCTGTCTTGACATTGTGTCTTTAATTCAAATGTCGCCTGTGACCTAACTACCCAGAGAAACAACTTAATTATAATTATCCTGATTAATCCTCTTCCTTTACCCCATCAACCTCTACCCTAGTACTTGATTTTACCTTCTTTGTTACTACTCTTGCAATCCAAAATTACCTTATGTATTTGCTGACCTATTTAAGAAATGTATCCCTCCTCCTCCCCAATAAGATGTAAGTCATTGAAGGGAAGGCTCACATCTGTTTTATTCACCACTGAATTCCCACAACCAGGAAAGTACCAGGGATATAGTAATTGCTCAATAAACTTTTTCTCAAATAATTACTCAGTTTCCTAGAGAGGAAGAGTTATGATCTGGTTGGTCTCATTTCCAGACATTGTACTGTGTTTCATAACAGGGGGTGAAGCTTTTTAAGGCAATGCAAGATTTACCAACATGGAAGTAGTAGCCATGCCTTGCTCTTACTTCCATGTGGCCTGAGGGATAAGATCTTTAAGGCTCTTGCAGCCTAGGACAGTTCTTTTTGTTCAAATGCTCCTCTTCTGCAAGGAGTGTTAGCTGGTCTAAGGCTACTGCCCCCACTGAGACTTGGATTGCTGAGGAAAGGGGTGGACAGCAAAATATAGTGGAGGCAGACAGATTAGTTATAGATCTAGGTTTTATGCAAGTATACCCTTTGAGCTTCAGTTTTATCATCTATAATAAAAAATAACAATGATTTCTGCCTCATAGTTTTACTGTGATCATTAAATCATACAGTCCATGCAAAGTACCCATTACTCATTAGCAATTTATCAAAGGCAAATATTTTACCTTGTTTTACATTTTTTCTGACTGCTGTTGTTCTGATTCTAGTAGGTGTGACCTAAAGTTTTTGTGTCTCATTGATTTGGATACTGAAGGAAGTTTGAGACAAAAAAAATCAACCATACAACCTGCCATGGATTAAGCCTAGCTAAATCCAAAATAAAAATGTAGGGCAGCTTTACTTTTCTTTGCCCTTTGTTGTGCAAATATCTTTTTCTAAATCTTTGTGGGAAGGAGTTGTGACCTAGATCAAGGAAGAATATGGATATTCCAGAGTTCCCTTGCAAAATGATACAACATCATCCATTAACACTAATATTACCATAATTTCAATAGCTACTTCTTTATGAAAAGCAGTAAAATAAAGGCATACAATTAAATTTATATGAATAAATAATTATAAAAGTATGTCTGGCATGCAAAAGAAAAAGGTAGAGAACACGTAGCTTTGATGAAGAGTGATGTGAAAATGTCTTAATCAAAAAATGCAGAAAATTTTACATTTAGGTGCTACTGCATGAGAATAGTGTGGCTCAAAATATTTCCCCAATACAGAGCCAATTCGTCAGTCTTCAGTATACTTTGCCCAAAATGCAAAGCTATTCTTAGCTGTCGATAGTCCTTTAGATATGATTTGAGAGTAAAAAGTTGCTATTTTAGTTTATCATTTTGTAACAGGCAATATGGCAAAACCTCTCTAGGGCTAGAGAGTCTCTATTTGTCCTCTTTCTTTTTCCAAAACGGCATCTCCTAGGACATACAAAGGATGAAAGCCACAGTGCCAAGGGACAGATTAGCCAAAGGTTTATATACAAAGTTCCTTTTCCCTTTGTGTATGAAAATTGAGGGAGAGAACTAACCTCTCAAGCAGTCATTTCAATCATTTGAAAGAAAGAATAGGCTAGAAAGATAAACAACGATTAATGAGAACACCCCTCGCCAAGAAAGTAAAGGTTCTATTTTAATATGAAATTGCTGTAAACTTGCAAAATAAAAGTACATCCATGATAAAAAAGACACTTTGTCAGTGCACATGAGGTTGGTATAAATTCTTAAACTTAGACCTCAAAGTGTGCATCTCTGAAGCTATGCATACAGGATATACATCTACCTCCAGGGAATATTTGATGAAATCAGATTTTGGGAAAAGATGACAAGGCACTTGCTCCTAATTCTATTGAAGTTCTCAAGGCCCCTGCTGTGGAAACATTTATAGATTCATACTCTTCCAGTATTTTCAGCACAAAATACCTCTGGAAGTTGTTAATGAACAATCTAAATTTTTACAATACTCATCAAAGTCATTTTGAGCTGTAGCAATGCAGGATGATGCTAAAGCACGTGGAATTTAGGGTCCCGCAAACTAGATCTGGAATCACAGCTCTGCTGCAAACAGCTGTATACTTTTATTCCAGAAAATTAAGCTCAATTGTCAATTGTTTCAACAAAAAGTAGGGATAATGATGGAAACTAATCTGAAGTTGGTTGTAAGGATTTACAAGAAAATGCACTTGAGGAGCTTAGGATAATAACTGTCATGTAGAGACAACCTAATAAATGGTAGTATATTGAAAAGATATATTGAAGTATAGCATATATGTAGAGAGTGCAAAAATTCTGCACTTACAGCTTGATGAATTTTGACAAAAGGAACACACTTATTGACTGCTTTATCTAGGGCTGCTATAACAGAAATACCCCAAGTGGATGACTTTAACAAACAGAAATTTATTTTCTCACAGTTTATCAGGCTAGAAGTCCAAATTCAGGGTGCCAACTTCAAGGGAAGGCTTTCTCTCTCTGTCGGCTCTGGAGGAAGGTCATTGTCTCCTTTCAACATCTGTGGGGCTTGGAGATCTACATGTGTCTTGGTGTTAATCTTCCCCTGGGTCTAGGAGGTTCTCAGTGCAATGAACCCTGAGTCCAAAGGATGTGCTCAGCTCCTGGCTCTTCTTTCTTGGTGGTAGTCAGGTCCTTTCCTCTCTGCTTGCTTCTGTCTGCTTTTGTCTCTTATGGGGCAGTAAAGGGTAGTGACTCAAGATACATCCTACCCTAATCCTATTAACATGAACTAATACTGCTTCATTAACATAATGGACAGCTCACTCCCAAATGGACCATAACCACAGGCATAGAGACTAGAATTTACAACACGTAACAAAATGGATGATAATCAGATCACAAAATGGAGAACAATCACACGATACTGGGAATCATGGCCTAGCCAAGTTGACACATATTTTGGGAGTAAGCAAGTCAACTCACAGCACTCCTAAATCAGTTTATCCTTGGGCATCTTTTCACATGCTTATTGGTCATTTGTGTATCTTTTTGGACAAATCTATTTCAAATTCAATGCCCATTTTAAAACTTAGCTTATTTGTCTTTTAATTGTAAGAGTTATCTAAATATTCCATACACTAGAACCCTATCAGATATATGTGTTTTAAAAATATTTTCTCTCAAATGCATATTAAAACCACAGTGAGATATCATCTCACCTTGGCATTACTGACACAAATCGAAAACACTGGAAATAACAAATGTTGGAGAGGCTGCGGGGAGATCCAAATTCTTCTGTGCTGCTGGTGGGAATGCATGATGATACAACCATTTTGGAAAATGATATGGTGCTTCCTTAGAAAGCTAGAAATAGAAATACCATATGATCCAGCAATCCCACTCCTAGGAATATATCCTAGAGAAATAAGAGCCGTCACACGAATAGACATATGCACACCCATGTTCATTGCAGCATTGTTCACAATAGCAAAAAGATGGAAACAACCTAGAGGCCCATCAACAGATGAATGGATAAACAAACTATGGTACATACACACAATGGAGTACTATGCAACGATAAAGAACAATGATGAATCTGTGAAGCATCTCACAACATGGATGAAACTGAAGGACATGCTGAGTGAAGTCAATCACAAAAGGACAAATATTGTATAAGACCTCTATTGTAAAAACTCATGAAAAAGTTTAAGCACAAAAAATAGCAATCTTTGTTGGTTTCAAGGGATGGGAGGGGTGGGGGGGATACTAAACAGACAATAGATAAGTTTTATCTTTGGTGAAGGGTGAGACAGTACACAGTACTGGGGAAGCAAGCACAACTTGTACAAGGAAAGGTCACAGAAGCTTCATAGATATATCCAAACTCCCTGAAGGACTGAATTGCTGGGAGGAGGGCTGTGGGGACCATAGTCCCAGTGAATATCTAGTTCAATTGGAATAAAACTGTTTATAAAGACAATGTTCTACATTCTACCTTGGTGAGTAGCATCTGGGGTCTTAAAATCCTGTGAGCAGCCATCTAAGATACCCCACTGGTCTCATCCCTTCAGGAGCAAGGGAGAATGAAGAGAACAGGATACAAGGAAAAGATTAGTCCAAAGGACTAATGGGCCACAGCTACCAAGGCCTCCACCAGAGTGAGTACAGTACAGCTAGATGGTGCCCGGCTACCACCACTGACTTCTCTGACTGGGATCACAACAGAGGGTTCTGGACAGAGCTGGAGAAGGATGTAGAACAAAATTCTAACTCACACAAAAAAGATCAGATTTACTGGACTGAAAGAGACTGGAGAAACCCCGAGAGTATGGCCCCCAGACATCCTTTTAGCTCCATGGTGAAGTCACTTCTGAGGTTCACCGTTCAGCTGGGGATTGGACAGCCCCATAAAACCAAACAGGACTAACGAGGCACAATAGTCCAGGGACAAGGACTAAAAGGCAGAAAGGGACAGGAAAGCTGGCGATACGGTACCCAAGGTTGAGTAAGGACAGTGTTGACATGTAGTGGGGTTTTTAACCATTGTCCTAAGGCAACATGTGTACTAACTGTTTAATGAGAAACTATTTTTTTCTGTATACCTTCAACTAAAGTGAGAATAGCAGCACAACTGGTAGAGCGTAACCGATGTCACTGAATTGTGCATGTAGAAATTTTTGAAATGGTGTATCTTTGGCTATGTATATTTTCACCAAAGAAAAAAAGGTCGAGAAGGGAAAGTGTTGATATGTCATGGGGTTGTTAACCAATGTCATAAAACAATATGTGTACTGACTGTTTAATAAACTATTTGTTCTGTAAACCTTCACCTAAAGTACCATTAAAAAAAGAAAAAAAAATTTCTCTCACTCTATAGGTTGTTTTTTCACTTTCTTGATGGTGTCCTTTGAACCACAAAATTTTTAATTTTTGCTGAAGTGAAATTTATCTATTTTTCTTGTGCTGCTTGTTCTTTTCATTTTGTTCGTAAGAAACTATTGCCAATGTAAGAATTTATTCTTATGTTTTCTTCCAAGAGGTTTTTGCTCGTTTGTTTGTTTCTAGTTTTAGTTTTAGGCCTCACATTTAGCTTATGATACATTTAAAGATACGTATTCTGTGCTGACTTTCCCAGCATCGTGTACTGTCTTACCCTTCACCACAGCCTCCACCTGACTGAGTCCAGTACAACTAGATGATGCCCAGCTACCACCACTGACTGCTCTGACAGGGATCACAACAGAGTGTCCCAGACAGAGCTGGAGAAAAATGTAGAACAAAATCCTAACTCACAAAAAAGACCAGACTTACTGGCCTGACAGAGACTGGAGAACCCCTGAGAGTACGGCCCTTGAACATTCTTTTAGCTCAATAACAAAGTCACTCCTGAGGTTTACCCTTCAGCCAAAGATTAGACAGCCCCATAAAACAAAATAAGACTAATGCGGCACAACAGCCCAGGGACAAAGACTAGAGAGCAGGAGAGGAAGGAAAGCTGGTAATAGGGAACCCAAGGTCAAGAAGGGAGAGTGTTGACATGTCATTGGGTTGTTAACCAATGTCATAAAACAATATGTGTACTAACTGTTTAATGAGAAACTATTTGTTCTGAAAACCTTCATCTAAAGTACAATAAAAATTTTTTTAAAAATAAAGATACATATGGTTTTCTGTATGGTGTGAAATAGGAATCCAACTTCATTCTTTGGCATGTGGATATTCAGTTATTCTAGCACTATTTATTGACATGATTATTCTTTCCCCATTGAATTGTGTTGGCACTGCTATTAAAAATCAATCAAACATAAATGTAAGGGTTTACTTTTGGAATCTCAATATTATTCCATTGATCTATATTACTGTTTTTATGTCAGTTCCACACTGTCTTAATTATGGTAGCTTTGTTGCAAGTTTTTAAATAGGGAAGTGTGAGTCCTCGCCTTTGTCCTTCTTTTTCAAGACTGTTTTTTTCTATTCTGAGTCTATTTCCATATGAATTTTAGGAACAGCTTGCAATTTCTACAAAAAAAAAAAAAAAAGAACAGTTCAGATTTTCATAGGCATTCTGTTGAATCTGGTTTTTTATTGTTTTTAAATAATATTAACTCTTCCTATCCTTGTCTGTAGGATAGCTTCCCATTAATTTAGGTCTATTTTAACTTCTTTAAGTAATACTTTGAAATTTTCAATGTATAAGGATTCTTTTATTTTGTTAAATTTATTCCTAAGTATTTGATTCTTTCTGATGTTATTATAAAAATAAGTGTTTTCTTCAATTTTAGATTGTCCATTGCTAGTGTAGAGAAGCTCAGTTATTTTTTGTATATTCATCTTGTATTATGCAACCTTGCTGAACTTTTCATTAGTTCTAATAGTTTTTTTGTCTGTCTTTTTCCTTTTCTCTTTCTATTCTTCTTCTTTTCTTGTTGGACTAGTTAGGGTTTTCTACATACAAGAGATAGTTTAATTTTTTCAATCCAGTAAGTATATATATATATGTATATACATATATATGTACATATTTTCTTGCTTACTTGTTCTGACTAGACTTTCGAGTAGATTGTTGAACAGAAATGGCAAGAGCAGACATCCTTGACTTGTTTTTGATCTTAGGGGAAAATAACTCACCTTTGGCCATTAAGTGTGGTTTCAGATGTGGAATTTTTTTTGTAGATGCTTTTTATCTGGTTGAAAAGTTTCCTTCTTTTCTTTCTTAGTGGAATTTTTTTTATCATTAAAAAGTGTTAGGTTTTGTCAAATACTTTATCTATTGAGATGATCACATGATTTTTCCATTTATGTTATGAATGTATCACATAGGTTTATTTTCATAAGTTAAACAAACCTTAAATTCCTGGGATGTGGTGCATAATCCTTTATATATGTTGCTGAATTCAGTTTGCTAGTATTTTGTTGAATATTTTTTGTATTTATATTCACAAGGGATATTGGTCTGTAGTTGTCTTGTAATATCCTTGGGTTTTTTGTATCGGGGTAATACTGGTCTAATAGAATGAGTTAGGAAGTATCCCCTCCTTTTCTACATTTTGGAAAATTTTGCAGATAATTACATAAATTCTTCTTTAAACATTTGGTAAAAGCCACCTGCAAAGCCAAGTAGTCAGGTCTTTTCTTTGTGGGAAGTTATTTGATTAGTAACTCAGTCTTTTGACTTGTGATAAGTTCAATCAGATTTTTATTTCTTATTGAATTGGTTGTGTATTTTGTGCCTTTCTAGATTATCTGTCCATTTTATCTAGGTTATCTAATTTTTTTGGCGTACAATTGTGTGTAGTATTGTTTAAATCATTTTATGTCTATAAGGTCAGAACTGATGGTAACTTTTTCATTCCCAGTTTTGTTAATTTGAGTTTTCTTTTTCTTTCTTGGTCAGTCTAGTTTAAGGTTTTTCAGTGTTGTTACTATTTTCAAAGAACCAACTTTTGGTTTCATGGATTTTTTTTTCTATTTTTTTGTAGTCTATTAATTTCTACTTGCATTTTTCTATTTTCTTTCTTCTTGCTTTGCATTTAGTTTGCTCTTATTTTTCTAGTTTCTTAAAGCAGAAGGATAAGTTACTGACTTGAGTTGTTTTATTTTTTTTTCTTTTTTAATGTAAACATTTGCAGCTATACATTTCCCTCTGGGCCTACTTTAGCTGTATCTCATAAGTTTTAGCATGTTATCTTTTCTATTTCATTCACTTCGAAGTATTTTCTAATTTTTCTTGTGTTTCTTTCTTTGATCCTTTTGCTATTTGTGAATGTGCTAATATTTGTATATTTGTGAATCCCCCAAATCTCATTGATTTCTAATTTAATACTATGGTGATCATAGAAGGTACTTTCTATGATTTTAATCATTTTAAATTTATTAAGCTTTCTTATTTTTTAAGGCTTAACACATAGACTATCCCGGGGAAACTTCCACATACACTTGAGCAGTATGCATTTTGCAGCTGTTAGGTGGAGTATTCTATAGACATCTGTGAAGTCTAGTTGGTTTAGAGAAGGGTTCAGGTCTTCTATTTCATTTTTAATCTTCTGCCTAGGAATTCTCTTCAGTTTTGAAAATGAGATACTTAAGTCTCTAACTGTTAATGTTGAATTATTTTCTTCTCCCTTCACTTGTCAGTTTTTGCTTCGAGTATTTTGGTACTCTATTGTTAACTGCATGCACGCTCATTTACTCAGTTGGCTCACATTCTAACAGATACTTTGCAAATATGATGGACAAAGAATCTTAAAAAAAAAAAGCTACCCAATTTCATCATAATCACTTTTTGATGAGTTTAAAAATTGTGCTGTAACATTTTTGAAGATAAGCAAATTTCAATCTACTAAGTGCAATTGTTTGAATTGTGAAGTAAAGTTTGATTAAGATTACCTATGGAATTTTATTTACTGCATGAATTCTGGTGAGGATCTTCAATGTACTGCATAAATCAGATGTTCAAGTTTTGTGCTGGTGCTTTTATGAGTGTGTTTGTATGTGTATGTGTGTGTTTTGGCAAATTCCAAAGAACCGTTCCAGAGTGTTAGTGCAAGGGAATGGTTTAGTTTTCTTTCGTTTTAACATGACACAAGACAAACGTATTTTAGTTACTGTTCCCAAAGAAAAGTTTTTTGTTTCCTTCTTCTTATCTTTCAGCCGTCTAAAATTAGATAGTAAATTAAACTAGCTGTTGTTGCTGTTAGGTTTCATCGAGTCAGTTCCAACTCATAGCAACACTATGTACAACAGAAAGAAATGCTGCTCAGTTCTGCATCATCTTCACAAACATAGCTGTTTGAGCCTACTGTTGTAGCCACTGTGTAAATCTATCTTGGGTCATCCTCATTTGTGCTGACCTTCCACTTTACCAAGCATGATGTCCTTCTCCAGGGACTGGTCTCTCCTGATAACATGTCCAAAGTATGTGAGACGAAGTCTTGCCATCCTCACTTCTAAGGAGCATTCTGGCTGTACTTCTTCCAAGACACAATTGTTAGTTTTGGCGGTCCGTGGTATATTCAGTATTCTTCTCCAACCATATTTCAAAAACTTCAATTCTTCTTCGGTCTTACATATTTTCCAGCTTTAGCGTTCATATGAGGTTACTGAAAATACCATGGCTTGGGTCATGTGCACCTTAGTCCTCAAAGTGACATCTTTGCTTTTTAACACTTTAAAGAGGTCTTTTGCAGTAGATTTGCCTCATGTAATATGTTGTTTGATTTCATGACTGTTGCTTCCATGGGTGTTGATTGTGGATCCAAGTAAAATGAAAACCTTAACTATTTTAATATTTCTCTGTTTATCATAATATTGCTTATTTGTCCAGTTGTGAGCATTTTTGTTTTCTTCATGTTGAGGTATGTCATGGATTGAATTGTGTCCCCCCCAAATATCTGTCAACTTGGCTAGGCCATGATTCCCAGTGTTGTGTAATTGTCCACCATTTTATCATCTGATGTAATTTTCTTATGTGTTGTAAATCCCGTCTCTATGATATTAAAGAGGTGGGATTAGAGGCCATTATGTTACTGAGACAGGACTCAATATACAAGATTAGGTTGAGTCATAAGTCAATCTCTTTTGAGATATAAAAGATAGAAGCTACTACAGAGACAATGGGACCTCATATCACCAGAAAACAGCGCTGAGAGTAGAGCGCATCTTTTGGACTCGAGGTTTCTGTGCTGAGAAGCTCCCAAACCAGGGGAAGATTGATGACAAGGACATTCCCCGAGAACCGACAGAGGCAGAAAGACTTCGCCTAGAGTTGGCACCCTGAATTCAGACTTCTAGCCTCCTAAACTGTGAGAGAATAAATTTAGCTTTGTTAACGTCATCCATTTGTGGTGTTTGTGTTATAGCAGCACTAGATAACTAACACAAGGTGTTAAACTGCTTGTCTATCTTTAAAGGTAGACGAGTCTCACTCAGAATTTCAGAGATTAAAAGAATTAGCTACTCCACAGGAAAGGAGAGGACAAAATCCTGATCTTTCTAGCTTTTCTAAATCGTGATTAAAGATCAAGTTTCCTCTGGTGCTTGTGACAAAAATACATAGACACAAATACAAAAATACTCTTTGTAATTGACATCAGTGGACATAAAAAAGAATCAAACCATATTCTAGACCTAAGTGTTCTGTTACAGTTTCTATAGGTGGTTTTTAATATTTCTAAACATATACCTACATTATATAGCCTACAAAGTATTTTAGCTGTGTAATATTCAGATTTTTATAAGGATTTAATGTTAATTGGCAAATTGTAATGATTTTTCACATTTTCATTGGCAAAATGTTTTAAAGATGACAATTATAACAGAAGAATAAAAATATTCACTAGTTAATTAATAATGTTCTCAATACTTAGCTAAATCTTATTAGATCTTTTATTATGAGCATCTAAAGTCATTAATAGAGAAGAAAAGGTGATTGAGAAATAAAGAGGTCAGTTCTGGTAATGAAATTTTATTTTATATATTTTGACTTTCCATGTTAATAAATATAATTATTGTATTTTCATCTTTATATCAGGACAATTTAAATTGTCAAAAATAACAAAGGTAAATACTTGATTCACATGTGTATAGTTATCTAAGAAATAAACTATTAAAGATAAGACAAAAGTCTTCTTTGTAGTCCTTGTCATCCCATTACTTTTACTCTCTTTCCAGGGACAACCACTGTCAGGAATTTAGTGCTTATTCATGCTTGTATAATTTACTGCATTTATGTAATCAGGAACAGTATACAGTATTGTTTTTTATTTTTAAAAATGTACCAAAAGTGTATCATATCTATTATTCTGCAATGTGCTTTTTGTTTGTTTTCCACTCAATATTATGCCCTTGAGTTCTATTTATATAGACAAGTGAAGGCCTGATTCATGAAAAGTTGGTATGGGGTTCTAGTTAACAAAATGACGAAGAAAGGGAGCAATATAGGCCATAGATATAGTTATTTATTTTGTATGAAAACTGAAACTACTGATTTCAAATTACATTCAGGAAATCTGCAAACAGGCCCATTAAAGTTGGTCAGGAAAATCAAAGGTCAAGGGAGTAAAAAAATGGATGCGTAGAACTCATTGTTTGTATTTACCATCTCAGGAAATGAAACGAACATACCCAACTCCAGACAGCAATGTTCCACATTATAAAATAAGTTAATTTGTTTATCTTACACAAAAATTGGGAGAATATCAAAAAGTACAATCTTTCAGTGTCCAGTACATGTTTGTTATTACTATTTACTGTTCAGGACATTTATTAGGGAAATTTTTTTCATTAGTAATGGAGGGATAAATAGCTGATTTACACATACTCCAATTATTAAAATGTATTTTGAACGTTCCAGTCACTGGTTCTAAACCAGAACATATGATAATGTTTGATTTTCTGAAAACATGGAGAACAATGAATATATATCTTAAGTTCCTCATTTGCAAATAACTAAGCATAAGGATATAAAAGTGACCAAAAGCATGTAAAGTTCTTGCCTTGAGAGGGTTTGCTTTTTAGGGAGCTGGTAGGGGGACAACAAACAAATAAACATATAATCTCTTAATTTGGTGCCATGTCCTAAAAAGAAAAATAAAGAAGAGTGAGTGAGCTAGCATGTTTGATACCTTATATTAAAAGAGGGTGGTCATGGAAGGCCACTCAGATAAGTGTATTTTTGAGTTAAGATTTTAAAGAATTAAAGGATTGAGCTAGCCATGTGTATAGATGCATATGTAAATATAAAGAAAGAAATAAAATAAAAAATTGCTAAGTAACATAGAAATCTTGGTGCAAGAAAACTTAGTATGCTTTCTAAGATAAAAGCTTTTTATCCTGTGTTTTAATCCTTTATGAGAAATGGTAGGTTACCCATGGAATACAGCCCTTGAAAATGATACACCGTCTGTTGTTTGCCACATCTCACATAGCTGCCTCTCCCTGTCTATTCTCACTGTTCTCCCACCGTCATAAACTCTTTATTGATTTTACTGCCTCTAGTTTCTCTGTGTTCCAATTCAACTACTTTTTTTAGTTCCTCTTCTTATAATTAACTTTATGTATGAAAAATCATTGAGATTTATGTTTGAATATAATCTAGAAACATGGCGAGGTTCATACAGTCAATATCTCCATTTTACAGTGAAGAAACTGAGGCTCAGGTAGATTAGGTTACAGGACCAAGTTCTCAGAGAGACTAAGAGGCAGAGCAGGAATTCACGCCAATGCTAGCTATATCCTAGAGCAGAAATCTTATCACTTCTCTTAAGCAAATTCTACCTTAATTCACTACGGCTTCCAGTTGCTGTCGAGTCAATACTGACTCTTAGTGACTCTATATGACAGAGTAGAACTGCCCCATACTGTTTCCAAGGCTGTAATCTTTATAGAAGCTGACTGCCACACTTTTCTCCTGGGGAACAACTGGTAGGTTTCAACCACTGACTTTTCAGTTAGCAGCTGAGCACTTAACAGCTATGCCAGGAGGGCTCCTTAAGTATGGTTTACTTCCTACTTATTCCAGAAAGTGCTGTTTTAATTCCTGCCTTGATACCTCAGTGAGTTACCTCTTGCCTAGAGTGGCTCTCCACCATCAGCGAACTTATCCATGATCTAGTCTCAGCCTCTTATGCAGCCTTTCCTAACCACTCTGCCCTGAAAGTTCTCTTCCTGTGGTCTGTCAGCCTTGATGCTTGCCCATGGGAATGGACTTTGAAAACTCCCTGCAAAACTTGCTCTTTTTTTAATCTTAGACTTCTTGTGTCATTGTGATAAAGCTCAATAGTCAACGCTAGAATTCTTCATCTTTCCATTTTTACAATATTGGTCGTCTTCTGGATACTGAAATTTTGGGACAATATTTATTATTCTGGGTCGTAACCCAGTAAAGCCAACTCTACTCTTCTATGACTATCACCTTTCCATTTTTTAGCTTGCACATCAGTAATAATATTTTATCAGTGGCGTCACTAAGGTTAGTGTCAGCCAGTGCAGCAACTCATGGTGTCACCCTACCATAGACCTCTTCCATACCAGACCATACAGAATCCTTAGTAATGTTTATTATCAATGTGAATAATATAATAATATGTGATCAATATAATTGTAAATTGCTTAAATGTAATATTTCTTAGATTTATGAATAGTAACAAAAATTATTTGTAAAATCTACATTGAATTACAACATTATTAGTTACTGCATTATTAACAACTAAGCAGAAGCCTTTTTTTATTTTTCTCCTTCTTTTCCTTTAATTACTACTACATTACCAAAAAAGTTATTGACACAGGTTCACAAACACTAATTATCACAATATTGTAGCTAAAATACCAGAAAATTTGACAAAAATCAGCTACTATAAAAACACCAGCAGCAACAAAAACAACAACGTATGCTTGTATCTCCTGCCGAAGAAACCATGTGATTTGAAGTGTCTTTGTAATTGGTTAATAATGACAGCTCCGACTAAGCACATCAGAAGATTCCAAAAGTAAGTTAGCACAGAGTTTTAGACTTGTAGGTATATTGATACATGCAATATGGGCTTACAGAAAATGTTTTTGTTGTTATAATGAATAACAAGGATGTTTTTATACAAAATAATAAATTTCTGCTGAAACACTGCACAAAAGTTTTATAGACAGTCATTTTGGTGTTTCCCCATCTGACAGTATCACTGAGTGTGGGCTCTACCTTCCGCACCTCCTTAGCGAAGCCACTGCATTTTATATGGTCAATTTGGGCAAAGAGACAGAATTATGTATTATTCAATATGGTTATAGGAAACTTCTGTATTCATTTCCAAGGGAAAGGGTCCAACTCTTCATTTCCAAGGATCTACTTTTATTTTAAAAATTGTGCAGTTTTGTGGGTGATTATTTAACACTCAAAATGTTAACTTATCAGTATAATAACTGACTATTCTCTTAGTCAGTTTTCCCACAAAATGAAAAGTCAACTTTCGTTTGCATTAGGAGCTAGTGACCTATTAACTGCTACTGATTTGTATTATTACAATTAAGTACAATTTGTTGATGGCAATTTGAAAGCAAATCAGCATGGTGAGAACTTAGAAGTGGGTTCCAGAATGTTGTTTGAATAAAATGATTGGATGCTTCACCCTAGTATTTGATTGAGGTGACTATTCTTTATAATAATAACTGACAAAGGGACTAAAATAACATGTCTTGCTGGTTTAAACAAAAGCATACATCATTTCTGATGACCTGGAGGCAACTTTTTAGTTAGACTAATGTTCATCTCTGCTTTAGATTATTTTTTTAATTGTTGAAAGTTATACAGTGTCTCACCTTAGTTAATTCATTATAGATTGTATTTTAAAATGAAAATGCCAACTGGAATAAGGTGATTCATTATCTAGAGAAAGTCTTATCAAACTTTGTGCAGTGACTATACAGCTAATGCACATTATGCGCTAGTTTCCTTTCCTCTTTGATTCACTGAGTAGACAGCTTGAAATGTCATAGTCAGATCATTGTATTGCAGAACGTCAACTCGAAATCCCAGCAACAACACTTGTTAGCACAACACATTAGAAAATTCTAGAAACAGGTGATAGTGAGCCAATCATAGTGGTTGACAGGGGTGGATTAACCAGTAAGAAAGGTACACACAGGTTTACAGTAAGCAAGGTCTGCACAGACTTACAGTAAGCAAGGTACACATGGCCTTACCTGTGTTTACTTGCTAATCTGTAGTGCACAATTTCACATGGGTATCATCACATCTTTGCAAGGCAGGCCCCAGAACAACCACAACCTCACTGAAAGGTGCAGGACCTACCTGTGGTGCATGAGCTTAGAATACCCAAGGAAGAAACTTGTCATGACTTCTCCAAACCCATGAAGATTTCCAAAATGTGGGAGTCTTGATTAGGGAAAATGGGGACCTTCCATCCAGCTGGTTGATTTCTTCCTTCCTCATTACTTTTCATCTTTTCCTACTCAATCAACCACAACTTTTTTTCTCACTTCATCTCATTTTTCCTTAGGCACTGTGCAGCTGCCTTCTGAACATTTCCACCATTGATGACTAGATGATCCATTTGCCTTGCAAGGAAGCATTAAGCCTGGAACTGAGCAGAGACTCCATAGGGAGGACCTTTCTTTCCAGAAGGCGCTCACCCAGTGGGAAAATATGGTCCACGTCAAAGTTTCTTCTCAGGCAGATTAATACCGTGGTTATTCAAGATCCATAAGATGCATCTCTCCTCTTTTTATAATTTGTGCCAGCCATCCATGTGTCCACCACAGCAATACCTTTCAAATACATACTCTCAGCCAAAGAGCCCCCAGTTATACATCTGTGAATTAAAAACAAACAAACAAACAAACAAAAACCTGTTTTGGTGGAAAAAACAGCCTGAATCCCTTAGCAGCTGGACTGTTTTGTGGCGGGTGAGTGGTATGCAGAGCTGGTCCAAATCAGTGTTCAATTTTCTTGTCCTTAGCTTTGAATCCAGTTCACCCTATGCCTAGAGAGTACCCTGAATCCTACTCACATATGTTGTAAGAAAAGAATTTGTTTTTCGATGGAAAACTACACATTTATTACAGTGCATCTTTCAACATTTTATGATTCTGAATCTACAGCCTCTATAATTCTGCAAACTGTAGATGACTGATGGAAATGCAAAAGAAGCCTTGAATAGAGACCTGAAAATAAATTCTGTACAGTGGAAATACCAACAAAAACCCCACCCCTGTGGAAAACCATTTTCTCATTAATTTTAATATTCTTGATAGATAAATGTGTTTGTTCTTTTGAATTTACCTTTAAACCATCTATATCTCTACTTTATTCACTATAAGTAAAATAAAATATACAAACAAAGTAAAATAACATGTTCAATTTACGTTTGTGTGAGACTCATGATTTTATCCTTTATTTGAAAATAATTTTTTAACAGCTTTGGAGATCTTCCACTGACACGTCCAGTGGATTCACCTGACAGAGCCACGTAAACTTTGTCATCTGAAAAGTGATTAGCTATGTCCAAAGCTGCAATAGAATTTTGGTGACTATCTGTTTTTCTGGTTTTAATCTTTCCCTCAACTATTATTATTCCTTTTCTTTTTATTTTGTCAACAGGTTATTTGCCATTGGTGGCAGGAATATTGATTAGAAATGAGATTTTTTGGTGTGACTATTTGATGATCTTAAAAATGAATTGACTCTTAAGAGATTTATTCTGTGTTGGGCAGAATATCTGGTTTAGTTTTCTGTTTGTCAATTTTGAGCTTAAATCAATTAAAAATTTCATACCCACTGATAAAGAGGATAGCTCTTTGATACCTGAATTTTGTGTTTGTTTGCTTATTCATCTATGACTTATATTTTGGAATTAAAGATATAACCTTATTTGTGTCTGTATATATCTATGTCTATAATTCAGAGAGGTTTTTATCTCTCATTTTGTGAATATGTAATGTTTTCTTAACTCTAAATGGCGTTATTAAATTAGATTATAAATTCTCTTGAATAAAAGAAACTCTGTTCTGATTGACTTGTAGAGGTAAATAAGGACTTACATAAATAGACCATTCTTAAAATTACAGGAAAACAAGGAAATTTAATTTCTAATACTTTGAATATGCTAGATTAAGGAAGTATTTTAAAAGAAACTCAGAACATTTTAATAAACCAAGTTCAAACAATTTAGATAATTTTTTTGCAAATGAGATCATTTAATAATTTTGGTTTAATAAAGTGCTACATCTTTCCTGATTTATCAATGTTAAATTAAAATTTACATTTGTTTTTATTCTATTTGGTGTATTTCTCTAAAATTATTGAGATTTTCTGATCAAATAAGTTAACCTAATTCCTACTTAATGTTTACAATAATGAAAAATGTAAATTTATGTTTAATGAAATTAAATCATTATTCTGACAAACTTTATTTCAACTGTAATTATGTTTCATAGTATGTCAGTTTGAAGATAATTTCCAAGATTTTTAGGTAACTTAAAACCTTGAGTTAATAGTAAATTAAGTTAATTAATGAATATTCATTGGCTGCCTAGATTACTTCTATGAATGAAATACTGAGACATTGATCACTACACAGTGGCTATATCTTTGAGTCTGTTAAAAAATGAATATTTACTGAATCATACTCATTCTTGCCATTTTGAGATGTTGTATAAGGGTTGTTAGTGGCAATGGAAGATTGTGTTACATGTGTTCATAAGCTCTGTAAATCTGCTAAAATACAGTATATAATAGATACTTCTTAATTAAACACACTATACCCCACCCCTAAAGCAACAATAAACAGGGTTTGGATTTTTGTTTTTTGATTCTAAATTCTTTTTACATTCTGCTCTGCAAACATACTCAGGATCCTAAAGTGATGTATTCCCTTATAAAATTGTTTATTTATTTTTATAAATTAAATGTAATGATCACTGTCTTCGATAATATCCTTAACCATAATGATTATAAACATTTACCTAATTTTTTTTAGATTGTTCTTTTTTTTTATTCCCCCATATCACAGAATCAACCAAATTCCCTTGTCAGTTACATTATCCATGTTTTGAACCCTCATCAGATTTTCCATTTCTGAAAATTATCAGTAATAAATTAACCACATTCATTTTCAATTGGTGTCATCTATACATAGCTTTTATTTTATTGAGATTCTTCCCTGAATGTTCTGAAATCAGCTACAGACCAGACTTGTTGTTCACAGTGAAGGACGGCCTCAGGGCCCTGTGGAAATGGACTGTACTGGATATTTCAAATTATTGATACTCAGAAGAGTAGACTCTTGATTATAGGTTTCTGATGGCATCGCCTAGACACCTTCAACACTGTACTGAGCTACTGAGTAAGGATTTCTAGAATTCTGTAGTTGAAAAGCAGAGGGGTTTAAGAGATTGTTAGCCCAAGAACCAAACCAGTGGAAAGAGAAGTAATTGCACAGTATTGAATACACTGATGAGAGAGAATTGTAGGAATGTTTTCGCTTTAATATTATAGACATTTTAATATACATATAAATTACATACATATATATATATATCTACCACATGTCTGTCAGTTTATCTTACTGTAGTGGCTTGCATGTGGCTGTGATACTGGGAGCTTTGTCACCAATATTTCAAATACCAGCAGGGTCATCGTAGATGGACAGGTCTCAGCTGAGCTTCCAGACTAAGACAGACTAGATAGAAAGACCTGGGAGTCGAGGCCAAGATGGTGGAGTAAGCCAGACGATTCTGGCGGTCCTTCTTACAACAAAGACCAGAAAAAACAAGTGAATTGATTATATATAACAATCTAGGAGCCCTGAACATCAAAAGCAAAGTTGAGGAATCACACTGAGTGGCAGGGGGAGGGAGAGATGGTTCGGAAGCAGCAAGGAGTTGCCAGACCTGACCTGGCTGGAGCTGGTGCCCTGCGGGCCAGATCAGCTGACATGCACAGTGAGGCAAGCAGTGGCATTCAGGACACCTTTTCCAAGTCGGGACAGACCGAACTGTGGAGAGTTTGCTCAGGCCTCCAGAGCCAGTGAAAAGCAGCACTCAATTGGCAAAAGGTAAGTATATGCATTTAACGTACCACATGCACATGATGCAACTGAAAATACCATGGCTTGGGTTAGGCGCACCTTAGTCCTCAAGGTGACATCTCTGCTTTTCAACACTTTAAAGAGGACTCTTCAGCAGACTTGCCCAATGCAATGCATCTTTTGATTTCCTGGCTACTGCTTCCATGGGTGTTGATTGTGGATCCAAGTAAAATGAAATCCTTGACAACTTCAGTCTTTTGTCTGTGTATCATGATGCTGCTTATTGGTCCAGTTGTGAGGATTTTTGTTTTCTTTATGTTGAGGTGTAATCCATACTGAAGGCTGTGGTCTTTGATCTTCATCAGTAAGTGCTTAGAGTACTCTTCACTTTCAGCAAACAAGGTTAGTAGTTCATCTTCTCAGATTATTTGCCCAGCATACAGATTGAATAAGTATGGTGAAAGAATACAACCCTGATGCACATCTTTCCTGACTTTAAACCAAGAAGTATCCCCTTGTTCTGTCTGAACAACTACCTCTTGATCGATGTACAGGTTCCTCATGAGCATAATTAAATGTTCTAGAATTCCCATTCTTCCCAATGTTATCTATAATTGTTATGGTCCACACAGTCAAACGCCTTAGCATAGTCAATAAAACACAGATGAACATCTTTGTCGTATTCTCTGCTTTCATTCAGGATCCATCTGACATCAGCAATGATATCCCTGGTTTCATGTCCTCTTCTGAATTTCTAAAAGTTCCCTGTCAATATACTGCTCTAGCTGCTTTTGAATAATCTTCAGCAAAATTGTACTTGTGTGTGATACTAATGATATTGTTCCATACACTTTCGGTTGGATCACCTTTCTTGGGAATAGGCATAAATATGGATCTCTTCCAGTCGGTTGGCCAGAAAGCTGTCTTCCAAATTTCTTGGCATAGAATTCCTGGAGCCTTGTTTTTCACCAATGCCTTCAGTGCAGCTTGACTTCTTCCTTCAGTACCATCGGTTCCTGATCATATGCTACCTCTTGAAATGGCTGAACATCCACCAGTTATTTTTGGTATAATGACTCTGCATGCTCCTTCCATCTTACTTTGGTGCTTCCTGGGTCATTTACTATTTTCCCCATAGAATCCTTCACTATTGCAACATGAGGCTTGCATTATTTCCTTCAGTTCTTTCAGCTTGAGAAATGCTGAGCATGTTCTTCACTTTTGGTTTTCTATCTCCAGCTCTTTGCACATGTCATTCTAATACTTTACTTTGTCTTCTCAAGCCACCCTTTGAAATCTTCTGTTCAGTTCTTCATCATTTTTTCCTTTTGTTTTATCTACTTGATATTCAACAGCAAGTTTCAGAGTCTCTTCTGACATCCATTTTTGTCTTTTCTTTCTTTCCTGTCGCTTTAATGACCTCTTTCTTTCTTCATGTATCATGTCCTTGATGTCATTCCACAACTCATCTGGTCTTCGGTGATTAGTGTTTAACGCATCAAATCTATTCTTGAGATGGTCTCTAAATTCAGGTGGGATATACTCAAGGTCGTACTTTGGCTCTCATGAACTTGTTCTAGTTTTCTTCAGCTTCAACATGAACTTGCATATGAGCAGTTGATGGTCTGTTCCACAGTTAGCCCCTGGTCTTGTTCTGACTGATGATATTGAGCTTCTCCGTTGTCTCTTTTCATATATGTAATCGATTTGATTCCTGTGTAGTCCACCTGGCAAGATCCATGTGTATAGTCACCATTTATATTGGTTAAGAAAGGTATTTGTAATGAAGAAGTCATTGGTCTTGCAAAATTCTATCATGTGATCTCCAGCATTGTTTCTATTACCAAGGCCATATTTTCCAACTACCCATCCTTCTTCTTTGTTTCCAATTTTCACATTCCAATCACCAGTAATTATCAATGCATCCTGATTGCATGTTTGATCAATTTCAGACTGAAGAAGCTGATAAAAAATCTTTAATTTCATCATCTTTGGCCTTATTAGTTGGTACATAATTTGAATAATAGTCGTATTAACTGGCCTTCCTTGTAGGTGTATGGATAGTATCCTATCACTGACAGCATTGTACTTCAGGATAGATCTTAAAATGTTCTTTTTGACAATGAATGCAACGCCATTCCTGTTCAAGTTGTCATTCCCGGAATAGTAGACCATATGATTGTCCAATTCAAAATGGCCACTACCAGTCCATTTCAGCTCACCAACACCTAGGATACCAATGTTTATGCATTCCATTTCATTTTTGATGATTTCCAATTTTCCTAGATTCATATTTTGTACATTCCATGTTCCAATTATTAATGGATATTTGCAGCTCTTGCTTCTCATTTTGAGTTGTGCCACATCAATAAATGAAGATCCCAGGAGTTCCGGCAAAATGGCGCTCTAGGCAGAAGCACCATGCCGTCCCTCCACAGCAAAGATCCGAAAAACTAAGCCGAACAGAGAATACAACAATCCTGAAACCCTAAAACATCAAATGAAGAGATAAAGAACTCAGCCAAGCACCAAATGGAGTGAGAAAACTGACAGAGAACGGACAGCGAGGAAAGATTCATGCAGAGGTTCCCTACCAGCTAATGCAGCACGGATCCATCTTGGACTCTTATAGGAGACCAGCAAATGGCGGTACGAGAAAGCAGACTCACGGAGCATCCAGCGGGAGACAAAACAACTGGTAATTTGCGGTGTGCGCTTTCCCAGCCCCCACCCCCTCTTCGCCCCAGCTCAGGCTCCTCTGCTTCCCGCAGCCACGGTCTCTTGACCTGGAAGTGCCAGCTGCTTGGATTCCACACACCCAAGCGGGCGGCTCTCTGGGTGCCATTTGTTAGCTGCTAGTGTTGTTTTTTTTTTCTGCTTCTTTTGATTTCTCACTTGCCTCTCGCCACCTACCCCTCCTTTCACTTGAGTGCTTGGCTCCGTGCACCATCTTTGCTTCTTCCTGAGGGGCTCCAGAGTGCTGGTAGTTTGTGATATACACTTTCCCACTTTCTACCCTTCTTCACCCACACGTGGCCTCCTCTGCTTCCCGCGGACACGGTCTCTTGTCCAGAAACACCAGCCCGCACTAGCTGGCTCTCTGAGTGCCATTTGTTGGCTGCTGGTGTTGCTTTTTTTTTTTTTCTCTGCTTCTTTTAATTTCTTGCTTGCCTCTCACCACCTCCCCCTCCTTTCACTTGAGTGCCTGGCTCCATGTGCCATCTTTGCTTCCTCCTGAGGGGCTGTGGAGCACCATTCGAGTGTGGACCTGCTTCCCGGTCTGGGCTACTGCGCTGGTGTGATCCTGGCGCTTTTGTTCGTTTGTTCATTTTGAATTGTTTGCTTGTTTTCTTATCCTTTTCTTGAGTTGGGAGCCCTTTCTGGCCAGGCGGAGCTGCATGGCAAGGAACTCCCCTTCAGCTTCCGCAGATGTGCAGAGGGATCCCTGAGAGCATTTCTTTTGTTGTTGTTGTTTTTTTTCTGTTTTTTTGGGGGGCCTTTCTAGTTCTTTTTTTTATATTTTTAATTTGTTTAGGTTTTTTTCCCTCTTTTTCCCTTTTTATCTTTCCTCATTGCTCAGCTCTCGTCTCTCTATATCTTCCTTCTCTTTCTGATCTCTGAATACCAGGCATTGTATACCCCTATGCCTTTTAGCCAGGCTGTACTTCAACACCTGAGAGCAACTTCCGCAGACCTCATAGCTGCACTGGTGGGAATCCCTGGGAGCTTTGCAGTTCTTTAACCTTTCTGATTTTTATCTATTCATTCTTTTCTTTTCATCCTCTTCCCCTTTCAGTTTATCTCCATTTCATAGTCTCTCATCTCTCCATCCCTAGCATTCTTTTTTGTTTGTTTGTATGATTTTCGCTCCACTTCCTCTCCCCTCTCTCCCATATCCATCTTAGCTCCATACATAACAATCTCCCCGCTGCATCCTGCCTACCTGCACCATACGCTTGACATCACTTCGCCAAGCAGCACAGGCACGGCCTACTGGAACTTGCCCTGCACTGATTACCGACCCACCCTGGTGGCTGTAGTAAGTGCCACAAACAACCGGTCCCAGTAACTCCTCTTCAGCTAGACCTACCCTGCTGTACCATATCTGAGTGACTTACCCTGCCAGTTGGAGAAGGAGGCGAAAAGTACTGAGCGCACAGACAAGCAAACAACAAAGAACACACAGTCCGCCTGCTCAGATATAGTCACATTTATTTTTTTAAAAAGGGACAAAACAAACAAATCTACAATCAATAAACGAGAGAAATAACTACTGAATGCCCTGGAAACAGCAGACAATATCAAAACATTTACAAAAACAGGACAGGATGGTTCCA
>NW_004443947.1:19123077-19148972 GCF_000243295.1 Trichechus manatus latirostris | reverse complement strand
AAAAACAATAGAAAGAATCAACAAAACCAAAAGTTGGTTCTTTGAAAGAATCAACAAAATCGACAAACCACTGGCCAGACTGACAAAAGAATCACAGATAAAATTATGAGGAGTTCAGTTCCATGAGAAACTAACAACAACAAAAAAGCCCCCATAAACAAACAAGCAAACAAACACATATTCTTCCAAAAACCTAGACTGGCAGCATTTCTCCCTTATTTGCTCATACATTTGATTACCAGTTTAATCACAGAAAAAAAAAATACAAATAGTATTGAAATGACTACTGGCCACAAAATTGCTCCATAATCTGTGGGAAAAATTCCCATTGCCATTGATTTGGGGCATATCAGTTGCATTTTTTTCTTGTCATGCATGGCTGCTTAGAAATTCAAAGAAAAAGAAATTCCTTAGACATTCAGTTTAATTCAAAAGACTTATGTTGAACACCTAAGGTCCAAATGCTGCATTAGGTGAGAGTACAAAGATTACTAGAAGACAGCCCTGGCCTTCTCCTTCCACACTTGTTTCTCTCACATCTCCTGACTAAGAGTCAGGAATTTTTCTAGATAATTGGAATATATTAGTGGCCACAAATGCTCCCAGCCCTTGCCAAAACAAACAAATAAAACAAAGAAAGGAAAGAAAAAAAAAAAAAAAAAGGAAGATCCGGTTAATTCAACAATTATTTAAATTTACCCATCAACCACTAAGGCCACAGATGAGGAAGTTTAAGATTTTTACCAACTTCTGCAGTCTGAAGTTGATTAAATATGTAATCAAGATGCATTGATAGTTTCTGGTGATTGGAATGCAAAGGTTGGAAACAAAGAATGATTGGTAGTTGGAAAATATGCACTTAGTGATAGAAACAATGCCAGAGATCCCATGACAGAATTTTGCAAGACCAGTGACTTATTGACAGCAAAAACATTTTTTCAATAACATAAATGGCAACTATACACTTGGACCTTGCCAGATGGAATACACAGGAATGAAACTGAGTACATTTATGGAAAGAGATGATGGAAAAGCTCAATATCATCAATCAGAACAAGGCCAGGGGCCGACTGTGGAACAAACTATCAGTTATCTCTATACAAGTTCAAGTTGAAGTTGAAGAAAGTTAGAACAAATCCATGAGAGCCAAAGTAAGACCTTGAGTATATCCCACCTGAATTTACAAAACGTCTCAAAAATAGATTTGACACATTGAACACTAATGATAAAAGACCAGGCAAGTTGTGGAAATACATCAAGGACATCACACATGAGGAAAGTAAGAGGTTTTTAGAAAGACAGAAAAGAAAGAAAATACCAAAATGATTGTCAGAAGAGACTCTGGAAGTTACTTTTGAATGTACAGTAGCTAAAGTGAAAGGAAGAAATGATGAAGTAAAAGCTGAACAGAAGATTAAAAAAAGGTGGCTCTAGAAGAAAAAGTAAAGTATTATAGTGAAATGTGCAAAGGCCTTGAGATAAAAAACCAAAAGGGAAGAACAGTCTTGGCATTTCTCAAGCTGAAAGAACTGAAGAAAAAATTTCAGGCTTGAGTTGCGTTATTGAAGGATTCTATGGGGGAAAGCATCAAAAGAAGATAGAAGGAATACACAGAGTCACGGTACCGAAAATAACTGGTCAATGTTCAACCATTTCAGGAGGTAGCATATGATCAAGAACCGATGGTACTGAAGGAAGAGTTCCAAGCTGCACTGAAAGCATTGGCGAAAAAACAAGGCTCCAGGAATTGATGGAATACCAAATGAGATATTTCAACAAACAGATGGAGTGCTGGAAGTGCTCACTTGTCTATGCCAAGAAATTTGGAAGACAGCTGCCTGACAAAATGACTGGAGAAGATCCATATTTGTACCCATTTCAAAGAGAGGTGATCAAACAGAATGCAGAAATTATCCAGCAATATCATTCATATCGCCCACAAATAAAATTTTGCTGAAGATCATTCAAAAGCAGTTGCAGCGGTACATCAACAGGGAACTGCCAGAAATTCAAATCGGATTCAGAAGAGAACGTGGAGCAAGGGATATCATTGCTGATGTCAGATGGATCCTGGCTGAAAGTAGAGAATCCTAGAAAGATGTTTACCTGCGTTGCATTGACTATGTAAAGGCATTTCACTGTGTGGTTCCTAACAAGTTACGTATAGCAACAGGAAGAATGGGAATTTCAGAAAACTTAATTGTGCTCATGAGAAAGCTGTACTTAGGCCAAGGGTGTGCGTCAGGTTTGTATCATTTCACTATACTTATTCAATCTCTATGCTGAGCAAATAATTCAAGAAGGTGGACTATATGAAGAAGAATGCAGCATCGGGATTGAAGGAAGATTCATTAACAACCTGTGATATGCAGATGACACAACCTTGCTTGATGAAAGTGAAGAGGAATCTAAGCACTTACTGATGAAGATCAAAGACTACAGCCTTCAGTAAGGATTACACTTCAATATAAAGAAAACAAAAATTGTCACAACTGGACCAAAAAGCAACATCATAATAAATGGAGAAAAGATTGAAGTTGTCGAGGATTTCATTTTACTTGGATCCACAATCAACACCCATGAAAATAGCAGTCGAAAAATCAAAGGACGAATTGCACTGGGCAAATCTGCTGTAAAAGATCTCTTTAAAGTGTTTAAAAGCAAATATGTCACTCTAAGGACTAAGGTATGCCTGATCCAAGCCATGGTGTTTTCAATCTCCTCATAAGCATGTGAAAGCTGAATAATGAATAAGGAAGACCGAAGAAGAATTGATGTCTTTGAATTGCGGTGTTGGCAAAGAATATTGAATATACCATGGATTACCAGAAGAACAAACAAATCTGTCTTAGAAGAAGCACAGCCTGAATGCTCCTTAAGGCTAGAATGGTGAGACTTCTTCTCACACACTTTGGGCATGTTATCAGGAGGGACCAGTTCCTGGACACTGGCTTAGTTATCTAATGCTGCTGTAACAGAAATACTACAAACTGATGGCTTCCACAAACAGAAGTTTATTCTCTTAGAGTCTAGTAGGCTAGAAGTCCAAATTCAGGGTGTCAGCTCCAGGGGAAGACTTTCTCTTTCTGTTGACTCTGGAGGAAGGCCCTTGTCATCAATCTTCCCCTGCTCTGGGAGTTTCTCCATACAGAAATCCTGGGTCCAAAGGACTCACTCTTCTCCCAGAACTACTTTCTTGATGGTATAAGGTCCCCGTAACTCTCTGCTTGCTTCTCTCTTTTATATCTCAAAAGAGATTGGCTTATGACAAAACCTAATCTTATAGATTGAGTACCACCTCATTAACATAACTGCATTTAATCCTGCCTCATTAACATCATAGAGGTAGGATTTACAACATATAGGATAATCACATCAGATGACAAAATGATGGACAGTCACACAACACTGGGAATCATGGCCAAGCCAAGTTGACACATGTTTTTTGGGGACACAATTCAATCCATAACAGATGTTATGCTTGGAAAAATAGAAGATCACTGAAAAAGACGAAGACCCTCAGTGAGATGAATTGACACAGTGGCTGTAACAATGGACTTAAGCATAACAATGATTGTGATGATGGTGCAGGACCAGGCAGTATTTCA
Source organism: Trichechus manatus latirostris (assembly GCF_000243295.1). Classification (NCBI taxonomy): domain Eukaryota; kingdom Metazoa; phylum Chordata; class Mammalia; order Sirenia; family Trichechidae; genus Trichechus; species Trichechus manatus. The sequence continues at coordinate 19,145,364 of NW_004443947.1, read as the reverse complement.
TTCTATTGTATGTAGGGTCACTATGATTCGGAATTGACTTTATGGCACTTAACAACAAAATATGTGTATGGTATACATTTAAACCAAATCCATTGTAATCAAGTTGATTCCAATTCTTGGTGACTCCATGAGTTTCAGATTAGAACTGCTTCGTCATAGGTTTTTCTTGGCTGTAATCTTTACAGAAGGAGATCACCAGGCCCTTCTTCCATGGCATTCCTGGGTGGGTTTGAACTGCCAACATTTAGGCTGGTAGTCCAACACAAACCATTTGCACCACTTGGGGATGTCTATCTATATCTACCTATGTATCTATGGATCTATGTATCTATCTACAAATATCCTCTGTTTTCTATCCCTCTCTCTATATTTACATACTGAGCTATCTCTAACCCAGAACAATTTAATACTCTCTGCTCGCCACTGGTAAATTGAAATGAAACCTTTTTAAATGATACATTCCCACTGATGCCCAGAAATACAGAAATTCTAATTGACTCCCCTTAATTTTCATGGCAGTCTAGTTATTTGCATAGATTCCTTAAAAATCTGTCCCCTTCTTTTTCCAGAATATAATTGGAAATGTTGGTTATACAACTGAAGACTTGCCTGGAATGTTATATTCGAGAATGATGCTCATTTAATCAGATTTGACAACCCACTTTTACAACACTACAGTTGACTTTATGGAGCCAGTTCTTACAAAGTCCTCCCAGGAAAAGTGGCCTGGAACCTCATTTAGATTGTCCACTCTTACAGATGGTGAGAAAGTTTACTTCCAGGCAAACCAGGAACCTTGGGATGTTTGGGAATCTCCAAAAAAAAAGAATTTGCCTACATTTATACATATTGTAGGTGAAATCTGGTGGAGAAAAATTCTTGAGCTTGTCTTCCCTAGCTTCCAGATAACAAATAATCAAGGATTAAAAAAATTCAATCTAAGATTCCTTATTAAAAATTCCAGGGGGTGGGGACAAGATGACAGAATAGTCAGATGCTTCCTGTCTTCCATCTCACAACAAAGACCAAATAAAAAAAAGTGAATCAATTATATATGGCATCTAGGAGCCCTGATTATCAAAGACAAAGTTGAGGAGTCAGACTGAGTGGCTTTGAGAAGGAGAGACAGCTCAGAAGCAGCGAAGGATTGTCAGTCATGAGGTAGCCAGCACCCTGCTAGCTTGATTGGCCACTGCACGTGGGCTGAGGTGAGCAGTAGCACTTGGGATGCATTTCACTACATAGAGAGAGGCCGGTTGGTGTAGAGTCTGCACAAGCCTCCAGAGCCTGGTTGATGCAACACTAGACCTGTGAAAGTTAAGCATCTAACTTACTGTGTGGGGTCTAAATAATCGCCCCCCAACCCCGGGACTTTCACAGTAGAGAAGTACTTCTTTCCCCTCACCCACCCTCTACCCATTTCGCTACTACATCAGTCCAGCAATATTCAACAACTGCCATGCCCCCTAAGCCAGAACTCAGGACTATCTGCTCCTAAACCAGTTTTGCGGCTTTAAATATTTGCCAAGCCCACTAAGCCAGTAACTCAGGGCAGGTACTGCCCCTTTGCCTAGGCACTGGAACAAGGGGTCCATAGACTTGTAGTACCCTTAACCTCTGTCTAGACCTATGTGGGCTGATTCAACACCTTAGGTCCTTATTAACGCAGAGCTCCCTAAGCCAGGAACTCAAGAGTATCTGTGCCCAAACCAGTCTTGTGGCTTTAAAAAATTACCACACCCCCAAGGCCAGGAAATCAGGGCAGGCACTGCCACTTTGCCTAGGCACTGGCATAAGGGGTCCATGGACTTGTAGCTCCCTTCACCACTGCCTAGACTTGTGTGGGCCAGTTCAGCACCACAGGCCCTCACTAGCACAGAACAACAGGGTATACACCTGAAACCTATTTTCAACTGCAGCAGCAAAGGGGGAGTTGCAGATTTGTGACACTTGACACCTCCCTGCCCATTAAGCAGGGTCTTCACCCACCCACATCAGGGGCCTGAGGACTGGCAGTATCACACTCCATCTAGCTACCCAGAACAGGGTCCAAGAATAAGTGGTGCCTCCCAATCCCTACAGTCAACAGCACTGGGTGCCCAAAATCCAGCTGCAAAACCCACCTACCTATGTGCTCTAGAGGACAAGGAAAAGCCCTCCACCCAGGCATTCAGGGGCAGCTGTCAGCCGCCTGCCTTGCTCAGCATGTAGCCCCCTACTGCAGCCAGATTCCTGTGCCTGCTCTGAACACCTCTATGCAGGCCTGCCCCTCTAGGACTGTTGGTGAGAGTCTGCACCACACACTTGGTGACCAATGACCTGGACACCTGAGCTAGATTAGCACTAGAAAAGTGAACAGACTCCTGGGCTCACACACCAAGTAGTTGCTCTAACCAGCTCATGACAGGATGCGAGAGCTTCAAAGACAAAAATAACCAAAGTATCTCACAGGCCCAGCCTACCTGAGCATATAAAAACAAAACAAAACAAAAAGCCATGACACAGTAAGCAAACATACAATAAATGAATATAATAACTTATTGATGACTTGGAGACAACAGTCAATATCAAATCACATAAGAAGCAGGTCAAAATGGTGCCAGCAAGCGACCAAAATAAATAATCAGGAAATATTCTGGAGGAAGAGACGCTCTTGGAATTACTGGCATTAGAATTCAGAAGACTAATATACAGAGCTCTTCAAGATGTCAGGAAGGAGATCAGGCAAAACTCAGATCAAGCCAAGAAACACAGAAAAAGCAAAAGAAGAATTCAGGAAAACAATATAAGAACAGGACGACAAATTTAACAGGCTGCTAAGAACCATACAGAGGCAGCAACTAGAAATCCAAAAGATTAACAGTAAAATTTCAGAATTAGACAACTCAATAGAAGTATATAGGAGCAGAATTGAGACAATGGAAATCCTAATTAGTGAGATTGAAGATAAATCCCTTGACACTAATTTATTTGAGGAAAAATCAGTAAAAAGAATTAAAGTAATGAAGAAACACTAAGTATTATGTGGGACATTAACAAGAGGAATAACCTATGAATGAGTGGAGTACCAGAACGGGGGAATAATGGAAAATACAGAGAGAATTGCTGTAGATTTGTTGGCAGAAAACTTTCCTGACATCATGAAAGATGAGAAGATATCTATCCAAGAAGCTCAAGGAAGCCTGCACAGGGTATATCCCAAAACAAAGTCACCAAGACATATTGTAATCTAACTTGCCAAGACTAAAGATAAAGACAGAATCATGAAAGCAGCTAGAGAGAAACAAAACGTCACCTACAAAGGAGAATCAATAAGACTAAACTGATTACTCAGCAGAAACCATGCAGTCAAGGAGGCAATGGGATGACGTATATAAAGCCTTGAAGGGGAAAAATTGCCAGCCCAGAATTATATATCCAGCAAAACTGTCTCTCAATTATGATGGTGAAATTAGGGCATTTCCAGATAAACAGAAGTGAAAAGAATTTGTAACAACCAAACCAAAATTACAAGAAATATTAAAGGAAGTCCTCTGACTGGAGAACCAACAATATCAGATAATAATTCAAGACTAGAACACAAGACAGAACAACCAAATACCAACCCAGAAAGGGAATTCGCAAAAATAACTCAAAGGTAGAAGACTGAAAATAGGGAAACATATGTCAATATGTAAATGATGGCAACAATAAAACAAAAAAGAAATACTAAATAGAGTAGTTATAGAACTTCCATATGCAGAGGAAGTTAAGGTGATATCAAGAAATAAAATATTTGTTCAAACTTAGAAAAATAAAAGTAAATTTTAAGGTAACCACAAAGAAAACTAACAAATCTACCCACCAAAATAAAAAAAGAAGAAAAACATACTCAGCAAACATAAAATCAACAATAAAGCAAAAGATGAAAAGAAAATACATAAAAAAAGACTCGGCACAGAAAATTAAGTAAAAAAAAGAAATTGAAAAATCACCAAAAAAAAATAAAAATGACAGCAGTAAACTCATACCTATTGATAATTACACTGAATGTAAATGGACTAAATACATCAATGAAGAGACAGAGAGTGGTAGAATGGATAAAAAGAACACAATTCATCTATTTGCTGCCTACAAGAGACACACCTTAAACTTAAAGACACAAAAAAACTAAAACTCAAAGGATAGAAAAAAATATATATCATGAAAACAACAACCAAAAAAGAGCAGGAGTGGCAATATTAGTCTCTGACAAAATAGACTTTAAATAAAATCCACCACAAAGGATAAGGAAGGACACTATATAATGATTAAAGGTTCAATACATCAGCAGGACATAATCATAATAAATATATATGACCCAATGACAGGGCTCCAAAATATGTAAAATAAACTCTAACAGCATTGAAAAGAGAATAGAGAGCTCCACAATAACAGTAGAAGACTTCAACACACCACTTTCAGTGAGGGACAGAACATCCAGAAAGAAACTCAATAAAGACACAGAAGATCTGAATGCCACAATCAAACAACATGACCTCATAGACATATATGGAATACTCCACCCAACAGCAGCCAAGTATATATTATTTTCCAATGCATATGCAACATTCTCCAGAACAGACCACATTGTAGGCCACAAAGCAAGCCTAAACAGATTCCAAAACATGAAAATGTTACAAAGTATCTTTTCTGATCATAAAGCCATAAAAGTAGAAACCGATAACAGACACAGCAAGGAAAAAAAATTACATACATGGAAACTGAATAACTGGCTCAAAAACTACTGGGTTCTAGAATAAATAAAGGGCAAAAAAATTCATAGATGCAAATGAGAATGAAAATCTATCTTACCAGAACCTTTCAGACACAGGAAAAGCAGTGCTTAGAGGACAATTTATAGCAATAAATGCACACATTTAAAAAGAAGGGCCAAAATCAAAACATTAACCCTATAACTCAAACAAATAGAATGAAAGTGGTAAAAGAAGCCCTCAGGCACCAAAAGAAAGGAAATAATAAAGATTAGAGAAGAGATAAATGAAGTAGAGAATAGAAAAATAATTGAAAGGATCAACAAGACCAAAAGTGGGTTCTTGGAAAAGATCAAAAGAATCAATAAACTATTGACCAAACTGACAAAAGAAAAACAAGAGAGGAAGTAATAACTCAAATAAGAAATGAGATGGGCTATATCACAACAGACCCAACTGAAATAAAAAGGATCATAACAGAATACTATAAAAAACTGTACTCCAACAAATTTGAAAACTTAGAGGAAATGGACATATTTCTAGAAACACACTACCTACCTAAACTAACACAAACCAAGGTAGAAAAACCAAATAAACCCATAACAAAAGAAGAGAGTGAAGAGATAATTAAAAAAACTCCCAGCAAAGAAAAGCCCTGGCCCTGACAGCTTAACTGGAGAATTCTACCAAACTTTCAGAAAAGAGTTAACACCAGTACTACTAAAAGTATTTCAGAACATAGAAGAGGAAGGAATACTCCCAAACTCATTCTATGAAGCTACCATAGCCCTGATACTAAAGCTAGGTAACCCAAAACCCAAACTCAGAGCTGTTGAGTGGATTCCAACTCATAGCAACCCTATAGGACAGAGTAGAACTGCCCTACATGGTTTCCAAGGAGTGCCTGGTGGATTCAAACTACTAACCACCAGGGTTTGCAAACCAGGTAAAGACACCACAAAAAAAGAAAATTACATACGAATACCCCTCATGAACATTGACGCAAAAATTCTCAACAAAATTCTAGCTAATAGAACTCAGCCACATATCAAAAAAATAATTCACCATGACCAAGTTGGATTTATACCACGTATGCAGGGATGGTTCACCACTAGAAAAACAATAAATATAATTCATCACATAAATAAAACAAAAGATAAGAATGACATGATCTTATCAAATTATGCAGAAAAGGCATTTGACAAAGTCCAGCACCTATTCATGATAAAAAAACTCTCAGGAATAGAAGGGAAATTCCTCAACACAATAAATGGCATTCTTATAAAGCCAACAGCCAGCATCATTCTAAATGAAGAGAGTCTGAGAGCATTCCCTGTGAGAATGGGAGCCAGACAAGGATGTCTTTCATCACCACTCTTATTCAACATTGTGCTGGAGGTCCTAGTCAAGAAAAAGAAAAAAAAAGGGCATCAAAACTGGTAAGAAAGAAGTAAAAGTATCCCTATTCACAGATAATATGATCTTATACACAGAAAACCCCAAAGAATCCACAAAAAACTGCTGGAACTAATAGAACATTTCAGCAAAGTATCAGGATACAAGATAAACTTACAAAAATCAGTTGAATTCCTCTACACTGACAAAGAGAACTTCAAAAAGGAAATCACCAAATCAATACCATTTACAATAGCCCCCAAGAAGGTAAAGTACTTAGGAATAAACATAACCAGAGACATAAAAGACTTATACAAAGAAAATTACAAGACACTACTGCAAGAAATCAAGAGACCTACATAAGTGGAAAAACATACCACGCTCGTGGATCAAAAGAATCAACGTTGTAAAAATGTCAGTTCTACCCAAAACATTCTACAGATACAATGAAATCCTGATCCAAATTGCAACGGCATTTTAAAAAAGATGGAGAAATAAATAACCAACTTCATATGGAAAGGGAAGTTTCCCCAGATAAGTAAAGCATTACTGAAGAAGAAGAACGAAGTGGGAGCCCTTGCACTACCTGATTTTAGAACCTATTATACTGCCACAGGAGTCAGAACAGCCTGGTACAGCTGCAACAACAGATAAATAGATCAATGGAACAGAATTGAGAATCCATATGTAAATTGATCCATCTATGAGCAGCTGATATTTGTCAAGACCCAAAATCTGTTAATTGGAGAATAGACAGTCTCTTTAACAAATGGTGCTGGCATAACTGGATATCCATCTGCAAAAAAATGAAAGAAGACCCATGCCTCACACCATGTAGAAAAACTAACTCAAAATGTATCAAAGACCTAAAAGAAAATCTAAAATGATAAAGATAATGGAAGAAAAAATAGGGAGAATGCTAGGAGCCCTGATACATGGCATAAATAGTATACAAACCATAACTAACAATGCACAAACACCAGAAGAGAAACTAGACAGCTGGGAGCTCCTAAAAATCAAACACTTAAGCTCATCAAAGCCTTCACCAAAATAAAAAAATTCTGGCTACGACATATCTGATAAAGATCTAATCTCTAAAATCTGGAGGATACTGCAATACCTCAACAACACAAAGACAAATAACCCAACTAAAAAACGGGCAAAGGATATGAACAGACAGTTCACCAAATAGATATTCATGCTGCTAACAGATACATGAGGAAATGCTCACGATCATTAGCCATTAGAGAAATGCAAATCAAAACTACAATGAGCTACCATCTCACCCCAGAAAGGCTGGCACTAACCCAAAAAACACGGGAACGCTTATGCCCTGCTGGTGGGAATGTAAAATGGTACAACTTTGGAAAACAATTTGATGCTTCCTTAAAAAGCTAGAAATAGAAGTACCATGCGATCCAGCAGTTCCACTCCTTGGAATATATCCTAGAGAAATAAGAGCTGTCACACGAATAGACATATGCATACCCATGTTCACTGCAGCATTATTCACAATTGTAAAAAATACAGAAACAACCTAAATGCCCATCAACAGATGAATGGATAAACAAATTATGGTAATATATATAATGGCATACTATGTAAAGATAAAGAATAATGATGAATCAGCAAAATATCTCACAACATGGGTGAATCTGGAAAGCATTATGCTGAGTGAAATTAGTCAGTCACAAAAGGACAAATATTGTACGAGACCACTATTACAAGAACTCAAGAAAGGGTTTAAACACAGAATAAAGCATTTTTTGATGGTTATGAGGGTGAGGAGGGAGAGAGAGGGGAATTCACTAACTAGATAGCAGACAAGGATCATATTCAGTGAAGGGAAGGACAACCCACAATACAGGGGAAGTCAGCACAACCAGACTAAACAAAAAGCTAAGAACTTTCCTGAACACGACCAAATGCTTTGAGGGACAGATAAGCTGGAGCTGAGGCCCGGGGACCATAGTTTCAGGGGACATCTAGGTCAGTTGGCATAACAAAGTTTATTACAATGTTCTGCTTCCCACTTTGGTGAGTGGCGTCTGGGGTCTTAAAAGCTTGCGAGTGGCCATCTAAAATGCACCAGTTGGTTCCAACTCACTTGGAGCAAAGAAGAATGAAGAACACCAAAGGCACAAGGAAAATATCAGCCCAAGAGACAAAAGGTCCACATAAACCAGAGACTCCATTACCTGAGACCAGAAGAACTAGATGGTACCTGGCTACCACCTATGACCGCCGTGACAAGGAACACAACAGACAGTCCTGAACAGAGTGGGAGAAAAGTATGAAGTAGAACTCAAATTCACGTCAAAAAACCTGACTTAATGATCTGACAGAGCCTGGAGGAACCCCTGAAACTATGGCTCCTGGACACTTTCTTAACCCAGAACTAAAACTGCTCCTGAAGTCCACTCTTCAGATAAAGATAAGACAGGAATATAAAACAAAAAATAATACACATGAGGAATGTGCTTCTTAGTTCAATCAGATACACACGAGAGCAAATGGGCAAATCTTGTCCAGAGGCAGGATGAGAAGGCAGAAAGGGAGAAGTACTGGTTGAATGGACACGGGGAACCCAAGGTGGAAAGGGCAAGTGTGCTGTCACATTGTGGGGATTGCAACTAATGCCACAAAACAATATGTGTATAAATTTTTGTGTGAGAAATTAACTGTAAACTTTCACCTAAAGCACAAAAAACAAAACAAAACTTCAAGCAAAGTACACTTAAGAAGACTTCTTTCTTCTTTCATATAAATAATCAGGTCAAGTCTAATGAGCCTGGTAGCCTTATTTTGTGGCCAAATAAAAACATCTTTCTATGAGATTATTACTTTTTTGTCAAAAGGAGGGGAGACTCTAGATAAAAATTGTGCTTTAGTAGAAACTATACACTGCTGTCTGTGTATATCTTTCTGAGCTATCTGATTCTGTTTCTATGGACGATGGTACAGCTTTTTAACTGTAAATAACTGATAGCAATGCAAAACAATTTTTTGAATGAGAAAAGGAAGGAGTCCTTGGGTGCAGGTGTCAGTTTTTCCCACCAAGAGAATAAGGCACATAGATTTCTTCCCAGCCTTCTAAGCTCAGGGCCTGTCCACCTACTTCTAATTTTCCTTTTTGTGATATGTGAGGTTACTACTTGCCTCTTACCCTTCCCTAGTGGGAAGCTGTGATTCCTATTAGATAGACCTGTTTGAACACATACACCTGAAATCTGTATAGAGTTCAGGAGAGTGAGGGAATAGGGGAAGGATTGTTTGAGCCAGGCCTTGGAATTGGGTCTTTATTAACTGTTTTTCAATTTCAAAAGACGCTGGTGGTCTTTACAGGAATTTTTTCCTACATATTCTTTTTTCCTAAGGAGGAATTATGTATTTTGACAATACTATGTGTTTTAAAAATAGGATATCTGATCAGGTGCAAATGAAAGAACCCAGGATGGCTGTGGGTGGGCAACGCCACTGCCTCCCTCCCTCCATGAACAGGGTCTCCTTTTAGAAACCAAAGCAGATACTCAATAGGAGCTGAATCTAGCCCCTTTTGTTCTTTAAGACCAAGATACTGGGATACTCTAAACCTCCACCCTGAGCATGGCAGAAACAAAAGACACCATAATTCTATTAGAAGAAACAAATATATTTGGAAGAAAAGTATTTTGGGTTAGGAAAAATAGAAATCATCTTCTTGACGGAATTTGCAAGCCTGACATGTTTTGTGTAAAGGGCCTGGAATGTTTCTTTGAAAGAAATTTTTCTCTTAGAAGGGAGGTAGAGGAGAACTTTCCAGAAATTTGTAAGTGACACAACCTAAAAGATCCAGCACTGGCACAGGCAGCCTGAGGAACCTGGCATCCTGGGCTCCTGCGTTGGCTTGATGGGGCACAGGCTCCCCTGGACACAAGGAAGGGCATGACTTGAACACATTGCTGGTTGTTGACTTCATTGTTCCAGGATGTTTGGATTGTTTCTGAACTGTCTGCTCTTCTCTCAGGAAATTTAGGCCCTCAGAACCTACTTGAATCCTGAAAGTTTGGCATAGGAATAGATGTCCTTTAGCATTTAACACAATCATATTCCTATGCTCTTATATATGTATTAAAGACTTCAAGACATGTATTCAAGAAATTAGGGAGGTTGGCAGTCAATGGATAGAGGTACTGGGGAGCCAGGAGCAAGATTGTGAGGGGACTTTTTGTTCACTGCATGCTTTTTTGTTGCTTTCAAATTATGGACCATAAGCATCTACTATTTTTTCAAATAAATGAACAATCAAATTACCTGAAAATAGATAATAGCACAGTGATAAACCATAATCATCCCACCTTTAGAGGGACATGTCAAAAGATTCATGAGTACTTTCTCACCTATTAAAAAAATATTTGATCCTAAATTTCATTACTTTCTGTGTGTGTGAAAGTATGTCTGTGTATGTGTGTGTGAATTTATTTCTCTACTTAAACACAAGTAAATTTTTTTTTCAGATACCTTATTTGGTTTGCATTTGACTACTAATCTAAAGGTGGGTGGTTTGAACTGACTCAGAGGACTGCAGGAGAAAGGCCTGGTGATCTGCTTCTTTAAAGATTATAGCAAAGAAAGCCCTAAGGAGTAGTTCTACTCTAGAATGCATGGGGTTGCCATGAGTCAGCATCAACTTAATGGCAACCAGATTTTTTTTTCTTACATATTGATTATCTTAATAAATGACAATTCAGGCAGTTAAATAAATTATTGTCATCAAATGGAACAAAGTTTAGTTTTGAAAACAGACCAAAGGATAACCAAACCAAAAACTATATTCAGTTTTTTGATTTAACATTTTGTACTGATGTTTTATTAAGATTTGTTTTTCATTAAAATTAATAAAAGGTTTGGATTTCATCAGTATTTTTAATGTTCTGAATAACGCCTACATTTAAGGAGCAAATGATTAACTAGAAGGTTATATTTCATAATTTCCACTATTACCTTAGAAAAACATGTTGAAACATTTAAACCTGATAACTAGAAATATTAAAAAATTATTTACTCTTTTTAAATCTTTTTTTAATTTTCTTATTTCATACACTTTTTGGCCACTGGGAGGATAAAATTATCCTCCTGAGAGTTATGATGAGGATTTTAGCACTGGTCATTTATCTACATCAGCAAAGATTTCATGTGCATCTCTACTGGTGTGTTAACTGAATCAGTCCATGGCATATTTAGAGGGCAGAACAGCATCAATATTTAAAAATACCTGTACATATTACAGGTTATGTTATTAGAAGACAGCTGTTTGTAGCTGGCTTTAAAGAAACTCATTTAACTTATTTAAGAGTCAGTTCTACATCAAAATCTTTGTGATCTCCCTCTCTTTGATTTCTCTTTTTCTCTCCTTATACTGTCCTTAGTTTTGGGGGGGGGGATCACATGAGAATTAACCATAATTAACTGTAAGGAATTGTCCCACGTGGCACAATAGGTTTCCACTGGATTGCTAACCTAAAGGTTGGTGGTTCGAACCCATGGAGCTGTACCACAGAAGACAGGTGAAGTGTTTGCTTTCATTAAGATTACAGCCAAGAAATCTTGTGGAGCAGTTCTACTCCGTAACAGATGGGGTCATCATGAGTTGGAATAACCTCTACAGCAACCAACAATAGCAACAACAACTGTAAGGAGGGGAAGACAAGGAAACTCAGTTTTTATATTTTATATGATTGTACTATTTAAAAATTTTATCTGTAAAGTGTAGAATAATAAGGCCGTTATTGTTTATTTTTTTATTGGAAACATGTTAAGAGTGTATTTCACAGAGAGGAGATTATTTGCTCCCTTTCACCTTTTGTTTATACAGAAGGTAAGTATTTTCAAAAATATGAAAGTCTGGATTCTACGTGATCAGGGTTTATGTGATCAGGTGCAGAATCTGAGACAAGGATTTGAGGACAAGTGGGATTTCAGAACTGTCCTAATGCCTGAGGGGATACTGGCAGAAAGCTTCAGGTCAGCTTCAAACACCTTGACATTTACTTGTGTGATAGTGCACTTCGTCACAACTCCTTCTAGTCTAAAATTTCAAGTATATCTTCTCTCTCTACTGCCCTGATTCAGGCGTTCCTGAGCGTTGGAGGTGGATGGTCAGGACTTCTAGATAAGGTATGTCTGGAAGGGAAATGACTACTCTGAGACAAGTTGGAGAGCATATGAACCTCAGGTACAGAGTGGTGTTGTGTTCATTTCTGTTTGCCTACAGAGAAGACATTTGTCTTCTAGAAACATCCTTAATTTTTGTTTAGGGATGTTCTTCCCCCATGCGCATAGTCAGTTCATGTGAGTCAGGATGGGCACATGCCAGTTTAAATTACCCAAAAAACAAACCATACCCAAGGCCGTTGAGTCGATTCTGACTTATAGCCACCCTATAGAACAGAGTAGAAATCCCCCATAGAGTTTCCAGGGAAAGCCTGGTGGATTCGAACTGCCAGTCTTTTGGTTAGCAGCCAAACTCTTAATCACTATGCCATCAGGGTTTCCACAAGTTTAAATTAGGACAGCTTAAATAAGGACAGGTTAAATCATAGAGTCTTTGCTAAGAATACCAGAAAAGGCACCGACTTCTTTGCACTGGAGCTGAAGGTAGTAAGATATTGCCCCTGGTGCCTCTGTCTACCATTATGTGACCACAAAGGGAGACTCTAGGAATAGATCAGCACAGGGAATGAGAGCTGCGAGCTCAAAAGAGAAGGATGTTAGGTGTTGAGTCATCATTTGGGGTGGGGTTCCTGTTTCTAGCCATGCTTACGTCCTAGATTGATACTTGTGTTACTGGAATCTCCCGATATGATCAGTTGTAAAACTTTTTAAATTTTGAATCCAGAAGGTTCCAAAATGAGACATTGATGATCCAGGTATTATAGCATACCAAAACCAAATCCGTTGCTGTCCAGTTGATTCTGACTCATAGCAACCCTATAGGATAGAGTAGAACTGCCCCAGGCAGTTTCCAAGGCTGTAATCTTTGCTAAAGCAGACTGCCAAGTCTTTCTCTCTCAGAGAGGCTGGGGTTTGAATTGCCCACCTTTCATTTAGCAGCCGAGTGCTTAACCACTGCACACCAGGGCTTTTTCTATTATAGCATAGGAAGTAATATTAACATCGAAGGCATTTTCAGCAATAGTCAGCCTTTGCCAATCAGAAAACTGGCATGACCCTTGACGCATATCTTAAAATTTTAGTGCCTCAGTTTCCTTTTTAGTAGAATGAAGTAAATCATGGTATCTGCCTTATAGACTGATTGTGAGGGTTAAATGAGCTAATAAACATGAAGTGCTTTGCCTGGGGCTTGGCACATGGAATTGAGAGCTCCATGAGGGCTGGGACTGTGTCTGGAATATTTTTCTCTAAACCCAGCACCAATTATACTGCCTGCACATACAAGATGGTGACAAATAATGTTTGCATGAATAAATGGATGGAGGAAAGTAGAAGTAATATTCAAAATATTTAGCAACCAGTATGGTACCAGCACCAATCAACGAACACAGGACAGTCATAAGCAACAAGTACAGCCCTACCATATGAATTGTATTTACATATTGACTATGAGCTAGAATAAAAGAACAAATATTACAAAGCACAGAATATACATATATATATGATATATACATGTATATATAGCCTTTTACACAGTAACAGGACTTCACACAGTTCTAAAGCTTGGATGTGTTTGGTTTTACTTTCAGAGAAGCCTGTATAGTGATGATACCCAATGATTATTATTTTATGAAAAATTACTACCAGAATACATTTCCTTGGTTACATGACTCTCTTATATAGACTACTTTATTATTGAGAAAAGAACCATTCCCAAATGTTCTCCTTTCCAAGCAATGCCTGGCCTTTGCTTTTCTACAATTCTGTTGCTGAAAAGACTCTTTGAGATTATACACTGAGTATGTATATCAGGGAGCCCTGGTGGTGCAGTATTTAAGAGCTCATCTGCTAACCAAAATGCTGACAGCTTGAATCCACCAGCTGCTCCTTGGAAACCCTATGAGGCAGTTCTACTCTGTCCTATAGGGTCACTATGAGTCAAACAACAACAACATCTGCATCATGCTATCATGGAAGTAAACAAATTTTAAATACTGCTCAATATGAGTTAGGGCTGGTTTTCCTATTCTTGCTGAGTCATGCCCTATTTGACGAATACAGTATTTCATGTCTCCCTCCGCCCACCTGACCTAAGACTATTACTGAGAACCGGAGTATAAAAATGGTCCTTTGTCAAGCAGAGTTGAGAGTAGAGCCAAGATGAAAACTCAGCTCTTCTTACCTCTCGAAACCAAAATCAAACCATTGCCTTGGAGTAGATTCTGTCTCATAGAATAACCTATAGGGTTTCCAAGGTTGTAATTTTTATGGGAGCAGAGTGTCATATCTTTCTCCTGGGAGCAGTTGGTGGGTTCAAACCACTGACATTTCCATTAGCAGCTGAGTGCTTCACCACTGCACCACCAGGGCCCCTTCAGTATGGCTTACTTTCTAGTTATTCCAGGAAGTGCAGTTTTAATTCCTGCCTTGGTGCGTTTTCCCATGAGGTACCTCTTGCCTAGGGTGCCTCTCCACCACCAGTGAAAAGGCCACATTTTACTGCAGATGAACCATCAGTCTTGAATTTGTGATTTTTCTTTACCCCTTAGGGTACAAAGGAAGAGAGAAGGGCTTTCTGCCCATGAACACCACCAAGGAAGCATCAATAAAGTCTTTCTTCCCACTGCTGTCATGTCTGAGTCAGAGAGTCCTAACGAGCCTGGACAGCTGCAAAAACTCTTCAATGGAGGTTTGAGCTTTGAAACAACCGATGAGAGTCTGATGAGCCGTTTTGAGCAATGGGAGATGGTCACGGACTGAGTGGTAATGAGAGATCCAAATACCAAGCACTCTAGAGTCTTTGATTTGTTGCTCAATTCTCCTGTGGAGGAGGTAGATGCAGCCATGATTGCCAGACCACACAAGGTGGATGGAAGAGTTGTGGAACCAAAGACAGCTGTCTCACAAGAAGACTCATAGACCAGGTGATCACTTAGCTATGAAAAAATATCTTTGTTGGTGGCATTAAAGAACACAGTGAAGAACATCACCTAAGAGATTATTTTGACCAGTATAGGAAAATTGAAGTGATTGAAATCATGAGTAACCACAGCAGTGGCAAAGAGAGGTGTTTTACTTTTGTCAGTTTTGATGACCATGACCCTATAGACAAGACTGTCATTCAGAAGTACCATACTATGAATGGCCATAACTGTGAAGGAAGGAAAGCCCTGTCAAAGGATGAGATGGCCAGTGCTTCATCCAGCCAAAGAGGTCAAAGTAGTTCTGGAAACATTGGCAGTGTCCGTGGAGGTGGTTTTGTTGAGAATGACAACTTTGGTCACAGAAGACACTAGAGTGGGATAAATGGCTTTGGTGGCAGGTATGGTGGTGGTGGATACGGAGTCAGTGGGGATGGTTACAACGGATTTGGTAATGATGGAAACAGTTTTGGGGATGGCAGATGTTACAATGATTTTGGCAATTACAACAATCAATCTTCAAATTTTTGACCCACAAAGGGAGGAAACTTTGGAGGCAGAAGCTCTGGCCCTTATGGTGGCAGAGGTCAATACTTTGCCAAACCATGAAACCAAGGTGGCTATGGCGGTTCAAGCAGGAGCAGTAGCTATGGCAGTGGCAGATAGTTTTAATGACTGCCAGGAAACAAAGCTTAGCAGGAGAGGAGAGCCAGAGAAGTGACAGGGTGTCATGGTTTGAATTTTGTCCCCCAAAAAATGTTCATCAGTTTGGCTAGGCCATGATTCCTGGTACTGTGTGATTTTCCTGTATGTTGTAAACCGGCCTCTATGATGTTAATGAGGGAGGATGGGTGGCAGTTGTGTTAGTAAGTCAGGACCTGATCTACAAGACTGGATTGTGTCCTGAGGCAGTCTCTTGAGATATAAAAGACAGACGTGAGCAGTGAGACAGGGGAACCTCGTACCACCAAGAAAGCAGTGCCAGGAGCAGAGCGTGCCCTTTAGACCTGAGGTTCCTGCGCAGACAAGCTCCCAGACCAAAGGAAGACTGATGGCATGGACTTTCCTCCAGAGCTGATGGAGAAAGCGTTCCCCTGGAGCTGATGCCCTGAATTTGGACTTGTAGCCTACTGGACTATGAGAGAATAAATTTATCTTTGTAAAGCCATCCACTTGTGGTATTCCTGTTAGAGCAGCGCTAGATGACTAAGACAGGGAAACTACAGGTTGCAACAAATTTGTGAACTCAGCTAAGAACAGTGGTGACAGGGCCTAGCTGCTACAAAGAAGATAGGTATTAGACAATACTCATGTGTATGGACAAAAAATTCAAGGACTGTATTTGTAAGTAATTGTATAACAGGTCATATTAGTTTCTATTCTGTGGAATATGTAGAGCATTCTAACAGAGGGTTTTAATGTAGTTTTTTTTTTTGTTTTTTTTTTTGCAACCATGCTGTTGATTGCTAAATGTAATAGTCCGATCATGATGCTGAATAAATATGTCTTAAAAAAAAAAAAAAAAGAGAAGAGAAGGAATCAGGAAATAAAAAGTAAGCATTCTAGATAAAAGGACAATTACTCTATTGATTTCTGCTTAACTCCAATGCTTTACTTTTCTAGAACTAGGCCCCCTCCTCTTCTTTCTTCTTTTGAATATCAGCAAGAAAATGACCTTTGCGGTTATTTCAAACTAACTTATATATCATGATATTGCAATTGTTTTATAAGCTCAAAAGTGGTTTCTAATGCAAATATTGTTAGCCCAGAAGGCAACATATATCTTTTAATTATAATATTTAAAATCAATCAATATATAAATATGCAAACTTCTCTTTATTTCCAAAACATTACCTGCTGTTATTTTGAAATAACTGAAAGACATTATAATTTCTCAATGGTATAGACTGCATCTCCTATTTATTCATTTTTTCTAGGGTACTTATTAGAGGCAAGGAGTACAAGGGGTATTTTGAATAATTGCTTACTAACTACACATGATGGAAGAAAACTTAAAGGATCTATGTCCAGGAAACACGAACCACTTTCTCAACAGTAACAAATCTTTATAGTGAAATATAGTAAAAAAATCTAATGTTTCTAAGCACTGGAATAATACTAAGAAATTGTCTACATGTATTTTTATTTATCAATATATGTAGTTCTTTTGCAGGTTATGAAACTAGTGAGAATGTAGATATAACTTAGTTACTTCTCAGATAAATCCACAAAATATCTATTAACTACAGATTACAGGAAGAAGAACTAATGTTATTCTTTTAGGATAATGAAAATATATGCCCAAGGTCACTTCTATCTAAAACATCTTTCTCAGTGATAAATTCTTAAAGATGCAAAAGTAAGTGCTTCAGATCAAATACCTGGGCTTCGGAGGGTGGAACAAATATGTGAAACAGCAGAACTAAAAGAGGCAATTACAACCAGCAGAGCATCAGGAATTCATACACTGAGATACATTTAAATAGTAAAAGAACTTGGTCTAGTCTATCTTAATTGACACTATTGCACTGGCAAGCAATAAAAACCAACTCTAGCAGCTCTAAGAAAAAGCAGTTCACAAAGCTAATGGGAGTTTTGAGGCTTGGAAAGAAAACAAACAAACAAAATTACAAATTAGAATGGACAACTATGGAACAGAAAACACAACCATTTATTTTCAAAAGGAAAAGCACTATAGCTGATACAGTGTATGACTCTTCCTAAAAGTATCCAGCATCTTTACATCATTTGATCAAGATTAAAAATTCTCGACAGAAATATTCAACTGGTTAAGCTAATTTGTTAGATAATGAATATCTTTTCCCTGGCTCTCTTGGGTTGGAGCAAGGGATAGTCTACTACTGATAAGCTTCAGGCAGTAAAAGCCCTCAATAAAGCTACAAACAATGCAGAATTCCTCCCAGATAGGAAGGAATAGGTAAATACTCTGTGTGTGTAAAAAATATTAATTATACTTCAAAATTCCATTAATAAAATATTTGTTCCATTCTACACATAGATCATTTTATAATTAACATCTGAACTTGTTATTTACTTATTTAACTTGCCACCCTGGTGGCACAGTGCTTAAGGGCTTGGCTGCTAGCCAATGAGTCAGCAGTTTGAATCCATCAGCCAGTTCTTGGAAAGCCTATGGGGCAGTTCTACACTGTTCTGTAGGGTCTCTATGAGTCAGAATCGACTTGAGGGCAACAGGCTTGGTTTTAGGTATTGTCATTTTCAATAGCTAAGACAGAGGTTCCATGACAGCAAGGCTTTTGTCTTTCTTGTTCAATGCTTTATCCCACCACCTAGAGCAGATAATGATATATAGCTGGTAATCAATAAATATTTGTTGAATTAATTAATTAATACATAAGAGAATGCTGTAATGTTTGGAAAATACTTCTCCCCCAATTTCTTCCCCAATTCAATACCTTTAGGTCACTAATCACATGACTTTTTGACCTATTTACAATCTCAAATAATTTTTAATCACAAGAAACCTTGAAGAAAGGGGAGATAAGGAGGTTTCAAGTTGTGGTTTTACAGATTGAGAAGTTTTATCTCTACATCCTACTTCCTCTGATTGGCAGTGTGCTGAAGTTACTAATGAACTTGTAATGATGATAAATCAAGTGTGAAGCAGCTGCTTCTGCCGGGTCCCTCTGAAATTCTTACAAGCTTTAAAAAGGCATTTTCAAAATATGAATGTAATTTAGAAAAGAAATGTGAACTGGACTTCTTGGGGGAGATTTCACACTGAGAAATTTCTAGCAACTAATTCAGAAGGAAGAGATAAAGAAAACAATAATAAAGATTTGAAAAGAGTAATGATAAAAATTATGACAAAAATGTCATAGTGGTATTTAAATGCTTCCCACTCTCTTTTGGGTGGGCCTGGGAAAGATAATTAGATGTCAAGATTTAGGTTCTGAGTCCAATAATTCTGGATGATATGTTCTGTGAAAATTCTTCCTCTCCTTCAACATGCAGTTTCAGGTTCATTTATCTAAGAAGACTTACCTGAACTCAAGATACCTAAAGGCCTGCCTCCTGTGTTCCCATTAACACCCTGCTTTAAGATTGCTGTATTTCTTTCTTACATTTCGTTTATGTAACTATATTTTCCTACTTAACCGTTATCATTTTAAATGCAGAAACTACATCATATTAATTCTTGTACCTCCACAACCTATCAGCAATGTGCAGCACATAGTCACGGTTCAATACATTTTTCTTGAAATATTTACTAATCTGGGGTGACTCTAATAATGCAACCATGCTGAAAACCAATGATGCACCCAATTTCTGGATTATTTTAAGAAGACTAATATACTACAGTCAAAAAACAATTTCTATCTCTGAACCTGAAATTAAGTATTATGTATTCTCAAGGTTAAAAAAAATCAACATCACATTTATAGATGACCTGAAGCTTGGAGAGATGCCTAATACATTAAATGATAAAATGAAGTGGCAGAAATATCTGGATGGCTGAAGCTAACAAAATGAAGTTTGAGGCATATATAAGTAAATCCCTTAAATTTCCAAAATCAGTTGCATGGAATTCCAGCAAAACGGCGTTCTAGGCAGAAGCACCACGCCATCCCTCCACAGCAAAGACCAGAAAAACTAAGCAGAACAGAGAAAATAGCAATCCTGAAACCATAAACATTAAATGAAGAGATAAAGAACTCAGCCAAGCACCAAATGGAGTGAGAAAACTGACAGAGAACAGAGAGTGAGGAGAGATTCATGCAGAGGTCCTATCAGCTAACGTAGAGTGGATCCACCATCTTGGACTCCTATCGGAGACCAGCAAATAGGGGGTAAGAGAAAGCAGCTTCACAGAGCTTCCATCAGGAGACAAAACAACCGGGAATTTGTGATATACACAATTTTTTTCTGCTTCCCGCAGCCACAGTCTCTTGGCAGGGAAGCACCGGCTGCTTGGATTCCACCCGCCCACACTGGCCGGCTCCCTCAGTGCCATTTGCTGGCTGCTGGTGTTGCTTTTTTCAGCTTCTTTTGATTTCTTCCTTACCTCTCACCACCTCCCACTCCTTTCACTCAAATAGCTGGCTCAGGGTGCCATCTTTGATTCTTCCTAAGGGGCTGCGGAGCTCTTTTCGAATGTGGAACTGCTTCCCTGTCTGGGCTGCCATGCTAGCGGGATCCTGGGGCTTTTGTTTGTTTTTAATTGTTTGTTTGTTTTCTTTTCCGTTTCTTGAGTTGGGAGCACGTTCTGGCAGGTCAGTGCTACATGGCTTGGGACCTACCCCTGCAGCTTGTGCTGACATGCAGAGTGATCCCTGAGATCATTTCTTTTTTCATGTTTTTTTTTCTTTTTCTGTTTTTTGGGGGGCTTTTCGTGTTCTTTTTTTTTTTAATTTGTTTTCATTTATTTTCCCTCTTTTTCCCTTTTTGTATTTCTTTATTATTCAGTTTCTCGCCTCTCTGTATTTCCTTCTCTTCCTGTTCCCTTAATACCTGGCACTGAATAACTCTATGCCTTCTACCCAAGCTGTATTGCAACACCTGGGAACAACCTTCCCAGACCTCGTAGCCATACTGGGGGGATCCCTGGGAGATTTGCTGTTCTTTTTTCTTTCTAATTTTTATTTATTCATTCTTTTCTTCTTCTTCCCCTTTTTGTTTTTCTCCATTTCATAGTCTCTCATCTCTCTACTAAAAAGGCAAGCTCCCCTAGCAGTCTTTTTTGTTTGTTTGTAAGTTTTTGGCTCCTGATCCTCTCTCCTCTCTCCCATATCAATCTTAGCAACACACATAAAAATCTCCCCCACTGCATCCTGCCTACCTGCACCGTGCGCTTGACATCAAACCACCAAGCAGCACAGGCACAGCCTACTGGAACCTGCCCTCTGCTGATTACCGACCCGCCCTCATGGCCAGAGTAAGTGCCACAAACAACCCATCCAAGCAACTCCTTTTCAGCTAGACCTGCCCTGCTGTACCATATCTGAGCAACTGACCCTGCCAATTGGAGAAGGAGGTGAAAACTATCGTGCCCACAGACAAGCAAACAACAAAGAACACAGAGCCCACCTGCTCAGACATAGCCAAATTAAAAAAAAAAAAAACGACAAAACAAACAAATCTATAATCAACAAATGAGAAAAATAACTCCTGAATGCCCCAAAGACAGCAGACAATATCAAAACATTTACAAAAACAGGACAGGATGGTTCTAGTAGGCATCCAAAATAAACAACCACATGACTCTTCAGTGGAAGAAAATATGCTAGAACTACCTAGAACTACCTGATAGGGAAGTCAAATATCTAATACTCAGAATTCTCCAAAACCTGAGGCAAAAAGCTGACAAACATGAGGAAAAAATAGACAAATTCATGGAAAATATAGACAAAAAATTGGAAGGATTCAGAAAAATAATGCAGGAACAAAATGCCAAAAAAAATTCACAACTAGAACTTATACAAAGACAACAATTAGAAATCCAAAAGATAAACAACAAGATTTCAGAAATGGACAGTATCATAGAAGAGCAGAGAAGCAGATTTGAAATGGTGGAAGACAGGATCAGTGGAATTGAAGACAAATACTTGGATACAACTCTGTTTGAGGAAAAGTCAAAAAAAAGAACAAAGAAAAATGAAGAGACCCTGAGAGTTATGTGGAATACAATCAGAAGCAAAAATTAGCAAGTGATTAGAATTCCAGAAAAGGGGAAGAAAACAGAAAACACAGAGAGGATCATTGAAGAACTGCTGACAGAAAACTTCCCTAATATCAAGAAAGATGAAAAGCTGGCCATCCAAGAAGTTCAACAAACCCCATATAGGAGAAACCCCAAAAGAAAATCACCAACGCATATCATAATCACACTCGCCAAAACCAAAGACAAACAAAGAATCCTGAGACCAGCTCGTGAAAAGCAAGAAGCCACATACAGAGAAGAAACAATAAGACTAAACTCAGATTATTTGGCAGAAACCATGCAAGCAAGAGGCAATGGGACGACATATATAAAACCTTGAAAGAAAAAAATTGCCAGCCAAGAATAATATATCCTGCAAAACTCTCATTCAAATTTGATGGTG
>NW_004443947.1:19101695-19102854 GCF_000243295.1 Trichechus manatus latirostris | reverse complement strand
CCACTGGTCTCATCCCTTCGGGAGCAAGGGAGAATGAAGAGAATAGGATACAAGGAAAAGATTAGTCCAAAGGACTAATTGTCCACAGCTACCATGGCCTCCACCAGACTGAGTCCAGTACAGCTAGATGGTGCCCGGCTACCACCACTGACTGCTCTGACCAGGATCACAACAGATGGTTCTGAACAGAGCTGGAGAAGGATGTAGAGCATAATTCTAACTCACAAAAAAAAAAAAGACCAGATTTACTGGCCTAAAGGAGACTGGAGATACCTCGCAAGTATGGCCCCCAGACACCCTTTTAGCTCAGTGGTGAAGTTACCTCCGAGGTTTACTGTTCAGCCTGGGAGTGTACAGCCCCGTAAAACCAAATGAGACTAGCGAAGTATAGGAGTCCAGTGACAAGGACCAGAAGACAAAAGGGACAAGGAAGCTGGTGGTAGGGAACACAAGATTGAGTAAGGATATTGTTGATGTGTTGTGAGATTGTTAACCATTGTCATAGGGCAACATTTGTAGTAACTGTTAAATGAGAAACTATTTTGTTTTGTAAGCCTTCATCTTAAGTGAGAATAACAGCACAATTGGAAGAGCGTAGTCAATGTCACTGAGCTGTGTATGTAGAAATGTTTGAAACGGTGTATCTTTGGCTATGAGTATTTTCACCAAAAAAAAAAAAAAAAGGTTGAGAATTTCGAGGGTTAATATGCTGTGTGGTTGTTAACCAATGTCATAAAACAACATGTGTACTACTGTTTCATGAGAAACTATTTGTACTGTAAGCCTTCACCTGAAGTACAATAAAATATATATATATAAAAAGAAAAAGAATGATGAATCTGTGAAGCATCTCATCACTTGGATGAAAATGGAGGACATTATGCTGAGTGAAATAAGTCAATCACCAAAGGACAAATATTGTATGAGACCTCCATTGTAAAAATTCTTTAAAGGTTACACACAGAAAGTAACAATCTTTGTTGGTTACCAGGGATGGGAGGGGTGGGGAGGAAATATTAAACAGGCAATAGGTAAGTGGTATCTTGGGCGAAGGGTGAGACAATACACAATACTGGGGAAACCAGCACAACTTGTACAATGAAAGGTCATGGCAGCTCCATAGACACATCCAAACTCCCTGAGGGACTGAATTGCTGGG
>NW_004443947.1:19081614-19101132 GCF_000243295.1 Trichechus manatus latirostris | reverse complement strand
GGTCCAGGGACAAGACTAGAAGGCAGAAGGGTACAGGAAAGCTGGTGATAGGGAACCCAAGGTTGAGTAAGGACAGTGTTGACATGTAGTGGGGTTGTTAACCATTGTCATAGGGCAACATGTGTACTGTTTAATGAGAAATTATTTTGTTCTGTAAACCTTCATCTAAAGTGAGAATAGCAGCACAATTGGAAGAGCTTAGTCGATGGTCGATGTCACTGAACAGTGCATGTAGAAATTTTTGAAATGGTTTATCTTTGGCTATGTATATTATTTTCACCAAAAAAAAAAAAAATAAAGTTCTAGAAGGGAGAGGGTTGACGTGTCATTAACCAATGTCATAAAACAATGTGTATACTACTGTTTAATGAGAAACTATTTGTTCCGTAAACTTTCACCTGAAGTACAATAAAAATTTAAAAAATTGTAAAAATCAACATTATGAAATAAAAGTTTTTCTGAATAAGAGAAGAACGTTGATATAATAATACAGTTACTACCTCCCCTCTCTTGAAGCATTATTAGGGAAGGGGAGCCACTATGTGTAGTCAGGCAAACGGATTGAAGGGGAGAGGGGAAAGGGGAGGAAGGAGGAGCGGGGGGTATAGTGGGGAGAAAATCAAACTTCTTGAGCAAGAGAAAGAAGTATCTTGCCTTAACCAGTCTGTCTGGGAAGACTTGGAAACAAATGGATAAAGACTGGAAATCCCAGACAAACCTTGTTCACCTTGTGGTATTTTAGGTGAGTCTCTCCCTCTTCAGGTCTCTGTATTTTCCAGAGGTCTCTGGGCATCCAGTAATGTCCTCAGAGAGTTTTAACACCAATCATTTCCAGACACTGCAGCCTTTGCTAACAGGAAGAACTGGAAAAGAATACTTTTTTTTTTAAAGATACTCATTTCAACCACGTTAGGGCCCTTTTGCAAATGAGGTGGAGAAGAGGAGTGTTTGCTACATTGTTTAAAAGACAAGGAAGCACTGGTGGTGTAGTGGTTAAGAGCTGTGGCTGGTAATCAAAAGGTTGGTAGTTCAAAGCCCTCAGGCGCTCCTTGGAAACTGTATAGGGCAGTTCTTCTCTGTCCTTTAGGGTTGTTATGAGTTGGAATCTACTCGATGGCAACGGGTTTGTTTTTTTTATTTTTATTTTTTTATAAAAGACAATTCTTTTCAAGTTTTCACTTCCTTCTGAGGGAAAAATGCTTATCAACCTTCTGTCCCAAAGACTCAATGAGAGCAGGAAAAAAATAACTCACTGGGAAAAATAAGCTAGAACCCAATAAATACTCAATGTGCCACAGACATTCAGCATGATGTTGAAATACTGAATTACTCTCTAAAATAATAATTATTATTTTTAATAGATAAAATAAATGTAAAGAAAAAAATGCAAAAGCCTTCTTTTCATATTACTTTTATGTTTAATATTTGCAGAACATTTAAGGAAATCTTTCTAAATTACAAAGCACCTGGTACAGGTTCCTTGCTAAATGTCAAATTAAACAGAAATATGTAGTTGAAAGGTCCCTCGGTGGTACAAGTGGTTTGTACCAGACTACTAACCTGAAGACTGGTGGATCAAACCCATGCAGAGGTGCAGAAGAAAGCCCTGGAGATCTGTTAAAGTAAAGATTACAGCCAAGAAAACTCTCTGTATAGTACCTCTACTCTGTAACACATGGGGTTGCCATGAGTTGTAATCAACTTGACAGCAATGGGTTTAGTTTTTTTAGGTTACGTTATTGAAATAGAGTCCCTGAGTGGTGCAAAAGTTAGTTCTCAGTAACTGAAAGGTTGAAGGTTTGAGTCTAATCAGAGGTGCCTCAGAAGAAAGGCCTGGTAATCTAGTTGTGAAAAATCAGTCATTGAAAACCCTATGGGATCACCATGTGTCAAGGTTGACTCCACAGCAACTGGTTTTATGTAGTTGAAAAATGAATGTCTTTCTTAATCCTCTGAGACTGATGCCCCGGGTTCTACAGTGATAAGGCAAAGCGTTGTTATGCACTCTGATAGACATAGGGCATGAGGGAGAACTAAGCTATTCTTGTTTTAATCTATTGAGCTTTTGAGGTTGCTGATTTCCAAAGCACAGTCTAGCCTATTTTGGTAGATACAAGAATTAGATTAATTATGTTCTTTTTCATATTATTAAATATATGTTACTTTATATTTCTTTTATATCACCTACCTGTGTTAGTCCATGTATATCTACTTTATTCTTCTTAACTGATGCATGGTATTTTAAAGAATGGATATAATGTAATTTAGTGTCAAATTAGCTGACAATATAGTAAATGTAGCAGAGGAGGACTCTAGGTGGACACGAGCTTTTATAAGGGATAAAACTGAGAAAGTATAGCAGAAATAATGAAAATGGTGAGTGTAGAAACAAGCCTAGAGTGAAATGATGATCCAAGGAGGAATAAGTAAGATATGTAAGACAAGCTTGCTAGAAAGAGTAAGTTATTATGAAACAGACCCAGACAGTAACAAGAGAGAGCTACTAATTACTGTATGAACAAACCGTGATGACAGAGGTTGTTTTTTAAAATATTTATATGTATTATAGGACTAGAATGATATTTGACACATTTACTGATTTAAAACTTAATACAGGCCCATAGAATAATGAAAATAATGATAGTAATAATTCCTGCCAGTTATTAGATATTTAATATGTGCCAGGCTCTGAACTCTGAAAAGCCCAAGAAAAGCCTGGAAAAAGCATCACCAGCACATTTTCATTTTCTTTATTCACTTAGTGGTCATTTTTCGATTCGCCTTCATTTCAGAACCACATATAATCCATCAATAAGTTCTATGGACTCTACTTTCAAAATGTATCCCGAATCTGACCACTTCCCGTCATGTCCACAACTTCTCTCTAGTCCCAGCCATCTTCAGTGCTAGGCAAGACTTCTAAATTGTTTCCTTGTTCCCACTCTAGACTCCTTAAAGTTTTCTCTACCTACAAGCAAAATGATATAATGTTTTCTGTATGTAAATCATACCTTGTCACTCCTCTTTCTCAAAATCCCCAGTAAGACAAATATCTTAAATTTTGATCATGCTTATAAAGACCATCTGGTACCTGCTCATCTCCCCAGCCTTGTCTCCTGCTGTTCTTCACCCAGCTCACTTAGCTGCAGGCACGTTGTCCTCTTTGCTTTCACACAAATACCCTACATTTATTTTTCCTCAGGAGCTCTTCACCTTCATTCCCCTCTGCCTTTGGATGCTTCTCACTCTGAAATTCTCATAGCTTCTCCCTCACTTCATCTAGTCTTTGCCCACAGGTCATTCCTCAGAGTGCCACTCTCTTACTGCCTTTTGCAAAATAACCATAACCACTTAAGATGCTATAGTTTTCTTCCTAGAAGTAAGGTTTGCTATTTATTAGCAATATTTTTTTGGTTAATATTTTGGTTTATTGTCCATCTGCCCTACTGGAATATAAGTTGATGAGGGCAGAGACTTCATCTAACCTGGAAGACTGTATCCCTAGCACTGAACAGCACCACTTGGCATATAGGGGCTCCCATAAATATTCATGTCATAAATGTTGATGAATAATTTTAAAGTTTGTTTAAGCTTATCAGTTTTTGATATAAGCTTGGGATACTAATCCACTTACTTGGCTTTTTTTGTTGTTGTTAGGTGTTCTTTAGGACTTAGCAGGAGGTTAGCAGAAACTCAGTTCAGGTGTGTGTGGATGTGGGCGGAGGTGGTTGTACATTGTCTGAGCTAGAATTGTTAGGATTATTGAAGCTTCCTTCATAACAGGGAACCTGATGGCTTAGCGGTTAAGCACTACAACTGCTAACTAAGAGGTTGGTAGTTTGAATCCACCAGCTGATCCTTGGAAACCCTACTGGGCAGTTCTACTCTGTCTTACAGGGTCGCTATGAGTTGGAATCGACTCGATGGAAACAGGTTTTTTTTTTTTTTTTCACAATAGTTGGTTAATAGTGTTGATGCAACTAAGTTATAAAAAGCCTAACTACTGTTAGCAAATTAGGGTGGAAGTGGGATGTTTTCCGACCAGAGTTCACCAACTCTTTACAATCCAGTTTCAAGCCTCTTGTGCACCCTCACTGAGAAAGCTCAGGGTCCAGGAGAAATGACCCCATAGAGAAACTCATCT
Source organism: Trichechus manatus latirostris (assembly GCF_000243295.1). Lineage (NCBI taxonomy): Eukaryota > Metazoa > Chordata > Mammalia > Sirenia > Trichechidae > Trichechus > Trichechus manatus. The sequence continues at coordinate 19,096,988 of NW_004443947.1, read as the reverse complement.
ATCCCATCACCTTCAGAGATGGCATAAATTCTGTCACGCTCTGCTTTGTGCCCTTTCCAATTAACCAATTATTTCTTCAGGAAGGGTAGTCTCTGCAATTTGCAATTTCAATCCTAAGAAATTGGGAAGGGTCTTACCATATGATCCCATTTAATCATTCCAATCATCTACCAGGTTATGACAATACAGATTTTCATTTTATAGAGTAAAACATTGGCTCCAAGGTCAATTCTCCTAGTCGTTCACTGGGTTCAGGTTGCAGCTCAAACACTTCCTAGCTCTGTGAATTTAAACAAGTTGCTTAACCTTTCAAACTTTTAATTTCCTCTTTTTATAAAGTAGATATAATATTAGCTTTATGTAGTAGAGTTATGATATGATTTAATAAATAAATGCCCCTGGAAGCTAGCTATTCACCTGACAAAAGCAGGGATTCTTAATGAGAGGAAAATGTCAGAATTGTCTGAAGAGTCCCACACCTCAACTGTCTTAGCCCCAGTTGATAATTTGGGGGCTAAAATTTAGAATATAATACAGTGTAGTTGTATACTACACTGTACATTTAGAAGCAATTAAAATTATTGAAATACCAGTAGACTGTCATTATGACAATTATCCACTCATAACAACCATTCTCAGTGTCTCCTTTGCCATATGAATTAACTGGATTAAATGTTTATTAGTTTAATAAATATGTTCACAGAATAACTTACAGAACCTAGATAATGCCCACGGGCTAGTATCATTAACTCTACAGTCAGATAAACATAGGTTCAAATGTCAGTTCAGACCCTTCATAGTAGTTGTGTGACCTTGGACAAGGTAACAGACAGGTCATCTGGAATATTAAGATTATCAAGCTAGCTAACTTCCCAGTTATAAAAGAAAGGGTCAAAACCTCTCTGGATCAGGTCAACTATAGAATAATAGTAATTATAGTTGCTAATATATATTGAGGGTATACTATGGGCCAATCACTCTGCTAAACTCTCTCCCTGAATTATTATTTAATCCTCACAAGTCACCTTTAAAGTTGATAGCAATTTTATCCTTTTTATAGGTGAGAAAACTAGGGTAATGTGTTTTATTTATGTATACCAGTTAGCAATTGGTCAAGCTAGAATTGAAATCCTTATTGTTCTGACTTCAGTGCTTCAATGATTTCTAAACTTTTTTAAGCAGCTTATCCTTTTCCAAATGCAATTTTTTGAAAGACTCAGTAAGTAAAGCAGATAAAAGTAGAATTTCTATTATTTTACACATGGCAAGGGGGCTCCAAACCCAACTCTTTTGGACTCCTTGTTTCCCTGAGGTGGATCCTCCGTACAGACTGAAAATACTTTATGTAAGCCAATCCTCATCTATTCAGAGCACATTTTATTCCTAGCCACATGAGGATAGTTAAATCAAATTAAAGTTAAAAGTAATTAAATATCCAGTTTCTCAGTTCCAGGAGAACCATTTTGATTCTCCAATAGCTCATATGGCTAGTAGGTACTGTATCAGATAGCACATATAAAGAATATTTTCATCATCACAGAAATTTCTATTGGATGCTTATGATCTAAACTAAATCTCCAATTAACTGTCCATTTCAATCAGAATAAAACCCAATATCTTTATCATAGCCTTCGTATTCTGATATGATCGAGTCCCTTCCCACCTCTTTGACTTTATTTCCTACTAATCTCTTTTGTTCACTGTTTTCCAGACACACTGGCTTTCTTGATGTTGCTTTGACACACTAAACTTTGTTGAAGTCCCTATGTTTGTTGTTTCATCAGCCTGTTACATTTTTCCCCCAGATCATCACATGCCTGCTTTCCTCTCGTTTAGATCCTAATTCAAACATTCCTTTCTCAAAGATCCCTTCTCCGATTATCCTGTTAAATAAGCCCTTTTATCCCCAGTTCCTTCCTATCCCATTACTCTATTTTATTTTCTTGTAGAACTTAAGCCATTCTCAGAAATTTCCTTGATTTTTTGACTTATATGTTTATTGACTTCACTCTTGAATGTAAACCTTGGAATTCAGGGACCTTGAATGTCTTATTCATAGATGCATCCCCGGCTCAAAGTTCAATGACTGCCGATAACAGTAACTCAATAATTATTAATTGAATAAATAAATTAATTAATTTTGGAGATGAATATATTAAGCCCCACAGAGGCTAAGTAGCTTGCCCTGGGTCACACAGGTAAATGGTGAGAACATGGCATTTGTATCTAAATAGTTTCTCACTCTGGACTGTGACTACAATAAAAGCAATAACTATGACTCTGAGATAAAATGAGGAAGAAGATGATGCTCAGGGAACACCTCAAAATCTAGTTGCAAAATGCTAGGAAGTCAGATTGTTCCATGAAGAGTGATGGAATAGTCAATGCAGCTCACTAGATACAAAGAGTCAAATAGCAACACCAGCGGTTGTTGGGCTTTGGGGAAAGCAGGGCTTCAAACCAGTTCTTCCCAGTTCAGTTATGGCTGACTAAGTGACAACAGAATGGACCTGAATTTGTAAAATTTGGGTGTACCAGAATGATAACTAGAACAGAAAAAATGAAGCATCAGCGCCCTGCTAGAAACTTAATCTTCCTCTTAAAAAACAAGGGTACCATGTGTGTTGAATAGCAACCAAACCTCTTGACCAGCTGAGTCAAAAACAGCAGTGTCTGACCCCAAATGGGGTTGAATGTGTGTTACTCTCCACCCCAAAAAACCAAACCGATTGACACTGAGTTTATTGTGACTCATAGAGACCCTATAGGACAGAGTAGAACTGCCCCATAGGGTTTCCAAGTAGCAGCTGGTGGATTCGAACTGCTGACCTTTTTGTTAGCAGCCTGAGCTCTTAACCACTGGACCACCAGGGCCCTTGCTTTCTGCAGTCTGGGAAATAATCCATCAGGCTTCTGAAAGGTCTCACTATACCTCTTCTGAGTCTCCCATTCCAGGGCTTTGACCTGTAATTTTTCCTATTCTGGTTATCATTCCAGTATACTCCCATTTTAAAATTCTGGTCTTTTCCAATTTCACTGCATCAACCATGAATGAACCAGTTTGAAGCCCTGGGGGGAAGCTGTGAAGTGGGCATGTGAACTTTGATTGCACTGAAATGTTATTACCTGCCAAAGGTAGCCATCCAGATAACCCCAGCCTGAAAGGCTAATATAAAATGCTTGCCACAGGACACTAGAATTGTTCAATTAAGAGAATCATGTAAGGGGCATAAAGGGAAGATGTCAGGAGGTTGGTCAGAGGACCCTGGTGGAGGGACATGGTGGAGGGAGACAACAGTAAATCAGAGAGGTGCTGAGAAAAAGTATTAAGTTGATCAGCCAGCAGGACTAATGGAGGGTCAGAAGAAATTGATGGAGAGTTACTAGCAGGCTCTGAGCACAGCTGGTAGCAGCAGGAAGAGCTGGCAGGATGAGAGAAAGGAGCAGCTAATCAAACTGTCTAATGGGCTGATTAGACAAGCAGTGGGATCAGACAGCGGCGGTAGGAGATTAGACTGCAGGAGGATCAGAGGGAAAGGGAAGGCAAAGACAGAACAAGGTCAGTCAGGGGTCTGGGTAAAAGGAGAAGCTGATTGGGCAGCAGAATGATCAGTTGGTTTTGACAGCTCATCAGACAGTAAAGGGATCCAACTATAGGGAGTAGAGAGGAGGGCTGAGGGGACGGAGCATTTTACAGAGCCGTAGAATCTCAGAATCAGAACAACTAATCAAACCTGACAGCAGCTCCACACAGATGGGGTAGGGGGAGCAGTTGTGAGTTTGCAGCCTGTGCCTTTGGCCAAGGGTTTATTTTTCACACCATAAGCAGAGCTTGCCTCTCAGCTGCTTTCTCTACTGTTCCAAGGCTCAGGGGACTGTGATTTGAAGTCTCCTTGACAAAGTAGGGCAGAGAGGCCGAGTTCCAGCTCTGTAAGGCAGCTTGGACCAGGAGCTGAGGGCTGCTCTGGAATCCTGGCCAGCCCCACTTACCTAAGCAAATAAACATGCAAGTTCTTCTATTTCTTTTCTTTTTCTTTCTTTCTTTCTACTGTTATTCTTTTTTTTTTTTTTTTTTCTTTTAAGAAAGAAAAATTGCACACAAGTCTTCTGGGTTTTTGAAAGATTTTGGTAAAAATATGACATATCTTAAACTTGTCAGAAATGTCCGATCCTTATCCTTTAAACTTCACATGCAGTGACCCTTTACCCTTAAGCAGTATGTGCTTTTTTCTTTTTATTTCCCCATCAAGCCTATCTAAGTATTTTTTCTTATATAATATACACACACTTAAATACTTCAAAAATGCATTCTTATGAGGTGATTTATTTACTGCATTTTTTAAAGCAGAAAATGCATGTAAAATTTGAAAATTAAAATATTTCTGTTTTCTTTCTGTTGATTGCTTTCTGACATCCTCTTAATTTGAGTCCATCACCATCAAACCCATCTGACGTGAATACTGGGAATTCAAAGGCAGATAATAATTATAACAATAATATCCACCTTTCTGCATGCTTACTTGGAAAAACCCTATAAGAACTATTCCTGGGAAATAGTTACTTTCCCAGTAAAAGTAGTTGGAAATACTGTACTGGAAAATGAGGTTCATAGATGTTAAGATATTAAACCAAGGTCATACAACGAGGAAGTGATTAAGCTGAAACTCAACTGCTACTCCAAAACCTCTGTTCTTATCCATTATGTCACATTGGCTTTACGGTGTATTAAGAGACACAGGATGAAAACTTGCATCTAATTGTACTATTCTTTCCACTTTATTCTCTTTAAGAAATTGACTAAAAGAAGCTTTTGCCAAGGCTTAAAATTTCTGCATGTTATGAAAAGCAGTCTGCATGTGTTCAAAATGTAGCAGGTGAAATTCTTCAGAGAAATGAGATTGCTATATTTGGTAGGTGTTACAAAAGATGTGAATTAAGCATGTCCTCTCCATGTCCCTCTATGACCTCCTTCATCATCTGCTTAAGGATCTGGACCAAGGAAGAAATTAAAAATGTGGTTTTAACGTATGAAGCAATTTATTCAATATTAACTAGACTTGAAACTACAATAATTAAAACAATATGGTTCTGGAACAAGAATAGACCGGTTGATTACTGAAACAAAACAGAAAATTCAGATTCAAGTACTTATAGGATTTAAGTTAGTAAAAAGGTGACATTTCAGATCACCAGGAGAAAGATGAACTTCCTAGTGGTGCTGGGTTCATTTTCTGACTATTAAAAACAAAAAGAAAGTAAGATCTTTATGCTATACAAAATACCAAAATGAATTTCAGATAGATTAAATTTAAATTTGGTAGCATCTATATTGGAATATATGTTAGCCAACATGCACATGCTTGCTCTTGGACTCAGCGCTTTTACTTTTAGTCAGTATCCATCACATCCTTGTTTATTCTGATGATAATGAAAGGTTAATAGTGAACTAAATGTAAAACAATAGGGAATCAGATAAATAAAATATAGTGCATAATCCCTATAGGCACTATACTATGATTACTAATAGTGTACACTGCAAGGCTCAGTTTTTGCTTTTGTTACTAGAAAATTAAAAAACAAACAATAATATTTTAACCAAGTAAAATATAAGATGCATGAGGCCAGAAAGGGACTTTTGGTTGTCATGCCAATTATATTCCCATAGTATCTATACTAGATGGTATATAATTTATACTTAGTAGAAACATAATCAATACATAATGATGTAAGTTGTCACCATCCCGAAATCATTCCATAATTCTCCAAAGATAAATGCCTTTGTATCATCATGATCCCCTTTGACAATGCCTAGGTAAATACTTAAGAGCTAACTTTACTCAAATAGTTTTTTTTTTTTCCTCATTGGTATTTAAACCTTAATACATTATTAAATTTTTAATACTGTATTATGAGAATCTTCCATGAATTGAATGACTAAGTAAAAGTAAGGCTAACAGGCTATTATCTCAACTTTCCAATCTGTATTTTCCCCAAAAGAAATTCTCTTTAAGGAGAACTTCTTCCCACATGCAGTTTTGAAGATCTGTTATTATTCCAAGCTTAGCTGTAAATGAAGAATCAGACTTATTATTCTATTACATTATACATGAGCCTTTAGAGAAGTAGTACATTTTTATCTGCTTTCCCCTCTCTGCAGGAGATAGAGAGAAAAAGAAATAATAATTCCCTACTAGCTATATGACATGAATCGTAATGATTATTTTGGTCAAAGCTTCAAAATCCAAGGCATTGTGTACAAGAGACAAATTTTGGAGAGCTTGAACTGCTAACTTGAGCATTGGACTAAAGAACCAGGGCTTCAAACTGGTTCAAACCAGTTCAGTCATGGCCTACGAAGTGAAACTGGAACCTTCCCGAATTTTTTAAACTTAGGTGATCTGAAATACTAACCAGAACAGGAAAACTGATGGGTTGCAGCCCTGGAATGGGAGACTTGGAAGAGGCTTAATGAGTCCTTTCTGGAGCCTGATGCATGACAGTGAATTATTACCAGGGCTGTGGAGAGCCACACACATTCAAAGTGGCATCGTCAACAACCATCTTTGAGCCAGGCACCGCTGTTTTTGACTCAGCTGGTCAAGAGATTTGGTTGCTATGCAACATGCACCCTGCCCTTGTTTTCTAAGAGGGAGTTTAAGTTTCTTGCAAGGCTTCGACCAGTCATTTTTCCCATCCTGATATTGTTCTGGTTCACCCACATTTTATAAATTCAGATCCATTCTGGTGTCACTTCATCAGTCATGGCTGAACAGGGCTGAACCAGTTCCAAGTCCTGTAAAGAACACACAGGTTTAATTACTTTGAAACATGATAGTGTCACTAGTTAGAAATAGTAACTCACAGCCAATCCAAAGGATACTTTGTAAAAGTCATTTAATTATAAGCTATGTCTATTTCTAACTAATATTGATCAGTAGAAGTAATATGATTTAGTAATCTAATCTACAGCATGTTTTCTCAAAACAGAGTTAATGTCTAATAGTATAATTGCAGTTGTAAAGAGAGGAGATCTACTATCAGTATGGCAAATTCTTTCAGTTAATTTTGTATGCCTGTTATTTTGTCATTGTTAGCATTTTTTTTTTTTTTTCTATTGAAATACACTTATAATACTGATAGTTTAGGAACATAGTGTGAGGGCACAGATCAGATAAAATATAACTAGTTGATTCTGGGACTGAATCCAAATTCTCATTAAACCAAATGAGCTAACCTGCTGGATGTGTAATATACAAGTTCACAGGTTAATGGAAGAATATCTACTGCAGTAGTAGCAGGCTCAAATACTTTAAGGGGCCAGGAAAGTAGAATAATGCATATATTGGGTTGAGTATAGAATGGTAGACAGGATTAGGACCTGCCTAAATCTCATCTGCAACCACCAGCTGTCTGTCAGTGGAGGCTTGCATGTTACTATGATGCTAAACAGGTTTCAGTGGATCTTCCAGGCTAAGACAGACAGGGAAGAAAGGCCTGGTGAACTATTTCTGAAAATCAGTCAATGAAAACCCTAAAGATTACAATGGTCTGATCAGTAACTGAGTGTGGGGATGGCGTAGGACTGGGGAGCATTTAGTTGTATTGTGCCTGGGGTCACCATGAGTGGAATGTTGACTTGTCAGCATCTAACAACAAACCAGTTGCTGTCAAGTTGATTCCAACTCATGGCGACCCCGTGTGTGTCATAAGGTTTTCATTGACTGATTTTTCAGAAGTAGATCTCCAGGCCTTTCTTCTAAGGCACCTGTGGATGGACTCAAACCTCTAAACTTTTAGTTAGCAGTCAAGTGCATTAACCATTTGCTCCACCCAAGAACTTCAAATAATTATTCAGAGGACAACTTTCAGCCCACAGTTTGCCAGTTTGGAGCCCCTAATCTGGATGAATGACTACAGTATGTAAATGCATCCCCAATATGAAGTACACAAATATTCAAATCCCTGTGTATACAACAACCAAGTCCGTGACCAGTCATCACTTCTTCTTTCTTCAAGAAGCCAGACATTCTACCACTTGCTGAGGAAAGAGGGTGTCTTAGTTATCTAGTGCTGCCATAACAGAAACACCACAAGTGGATTGTTTTAACGAAGAGAAGTTTGTTTCCTCACAGTCAAAGTAGGCTAAAAGTCCAAATTCAGGGCATCAGCTCCAGGGGTAGGCTTTTTCTCTCTGTCAGCCTTCTTCTCTTCAGTGTTCCCCAAGACTAGGAGCTTCTCGGCACAAGGACCCTGGTCCAAAGGATGCGCTCTGCTCCCAGCACTGCTTTCTTGATGGTAAGAGGTCCAGGAGTAAAGAAGAGAAACATCTACTGAAAACATGGATAGTGACATTTACATTGAGTTTTAACTATAAATAGGAGTTATTCAGCAATGAAGATGGGCAGAAGAACAACATATTGTACATGTTAGTGATTATCCTTCTACATTATTACCTCCCATTATTAATTTCTCAATCTACAGTAAAGAGAAAAGAGGGAATAGATGATTCTCAATTGATAGGCAGGCAGGCAGACAGATAGGCAGGTAGGTAGATACGAAGATAGGCAGATAGGGAGGGAGGGAAGGAGGTAGACAGATAGAGAAGGTACTCTCTCAAAACAGAGTTATTATTATTGTAGTGGTGCAGTATAGATTGGTGTTTGAAATCAGCCAGAGCTAATTGCAAACATATTTGAGCTAGCCAGAGCTAGATTTAAATCCTGCTTCCTGAGCTTACTAGCTTTGTGACCTGTGTTTTGTAACTTAAATTTACTAGACATGTGTCTTTATCTGTTGTTGCATGGCTTAAATAAAATGAACATAAAACCCAGTTTATTCCCCATAAAGACAACATAAAAATTTCCATTTTAATTATAAGAGAAAATAAAACTCAGTATCTGGAGTTGGACTAAAGAGGCAAGAACACTGAGAACAAATGAAACAATACTACTTCATCCACACCATACTCCAGGCTAAATTTGGTAATAGCTATTTGTTTCTTCCTAGAAAGTCATTGGCTGTTCAGATGTGATTCAGAGATGCCAGCACTGGGGCTATGGAGTGCGTTTCAGGAAGGGATATTGGCGAGTTGCTTGAGTGGGAGGGTTCCTGAGCTTGTGTGAGCTTTGATTTCTTAAGCAGAGCAGTTGTTTCATTGTCATGGGTTTTATTTACTAACTGTGGGCTGAGATAATAAGGCTTGGGTTTCCTGTGCTGTCTTTCATCTGACCACTGATACAATTCCTTAGCACTTTCACTGTATCTCTCAAATGAATATTCTTTCTGTTGCATCATTTAAAAATAGAGCCTTGATTCTGCCCCTTGGACAAAAACAGGATTCAGAATACTACTTTTTTATTTCTTATTTACTATTACCTTCCATCAGGATCACTAGAAATAACCTTAGGAAATTTTAAGACTCTAAGATGGAGAAAACATTTGGGGGCAACCAATTTACGTACATTTTTCAAGTAGCATAAGATAGAATGAACCAATCTGAACCTTCTAGAAATCTGAACCACTTTTTAAACTAAAAGCCAATGTTTTGAACACAGTTGATGCTCAATAAATGATATTCTATGCTAATTAGTAGTGAATCCAAGCGTTTTCTTCACTTCCTACACTCTGTTCAAAGAGCTAAGACCTGCCAACCTGGTACTATAACAAATGAATTATTCTTTCCTGTTCGATGTTGAGCTAGTAGTAAAAATTGTAAGAAAGTCATACTATTCATATAAGTTCATAACTAACTGATCACTCTGGCATTTTTTCACATGTGTAAAATGCATTGGCATCTTTAATTCTTTTTTAAGTAGTAGACCAAATGCTACTAACAAAGAAACATCCAGTATAATTGTGTTTATATAAGGAGATCAAAAAGCCAAAGACTAGAAATAAGATTTGGGTTTGTATTCCAGCTCTGATACTTATAACGTGGCCCTGCATATGCTTTAGAACTTTTTGGACATTCACTTATTTATCATGTTTATTGAGCATATATCATATTCTACATTCTCATGGAAGTACTGCCTTCATCTAATTATCTTCTTTAAAAATGAGCATAAAAATATTACAAGGTCCAGTATGGCTCAACGAGACAACACAATGTGTGTTTTAAATTGTAAAAATCATATTGTTGTTTTTAGGTGTCGTTGAGCTGGCTCTGAGTCATGGTGACGTTGTGTATAACAGAATAAAATGCTGCCAGATCCTGTGCCATCTTAATGCCTTCCAACCTGGGGGCACTCATCTTCCAGCACTATACTGGGCAATATTCTGTTATAGAGAGTGACAAATCCATCAATGCCATACGATTTATCTGCTTATTTTCTAAACTTTGCACCTTATGAGTTAAAACCTGTCTCCTTCCTTATAAAAATAGAAATGTCAGATAGTTATTTTTGGAAACCTCTTTTGTAGCCATGAATCGAGACCAGAAGCTAAGCTCCATCAATTGAATGAACCAGCCTCAGGGACATGGGTACCAGGAGGGATTTTGCTGCTATAATGATAAATGCAGGAGGAATGAGTTCCTGAAAATCAGAGACAGCAGTGCATCAGACAATGTAGAATGTGCCAGCCACAGGACTAGTGGGACAAGCTTCAGGGTCTAGGTCATCATGATCACATTGGCATAGTGTCCCATCAGACCAGGTTGTGTTGGTCCAACATACATAGTCCTAAACCTTATTCTCCAGCCCTTTCATTAATTCTGTAAGCTCTCCAATATCCTTTCAGTACATTTGTTTTCTGTATAAATTAGCTAGAGATAGTTTCTGTTGCTGGCAACTCTGACTCCTGACTGATGGAGCTGCTAAACCTTAAATGTTTCTAAAATACTCTTACATCTATGGAGGATGTCACAGCATAATATCATGGACCCAGGAGGAAATAACAAGAGCTCCCCTCTATCCTAGGGGTTTTCTGACTTCTCCACAACTGCAGTCAAAACCATCACTCTGACTTCTGACCCCTTTCACTGAAAGACTCCAGGAAGCAAGAAGCAAATCAGTACAAAATTAAGTGTGCTGGACAGCAATTCCTAAAACACGTCTGAAGAAAATATTTCTTTGAGATGTCCCAAGAATAAATGGCTCAGTGATCAAATAACTTTAGAAAGTGCCACCTACCATGACATCTCTTGGAAATTTGCAAGGCAGATAAGGATATTATCAGAAATAACTGAATAAAACAGTTCCCATGCAGTCAATCAACTCTGACTCACGGAGACTCCCTGTATGTCAGAGTAGAACTGTACTCTATAGCATTTTCAATGGGTGATTTTTTGGAAGTACATTGCCAGGCCTTTCTTCTTAGATGACTTTGGTTGGACTTGAACCTCCAACCTTTCGGTTAGCAGCCAAGCTTCTTAACCATTTGTATTACCCAGGGACTCCTAAGCATATTATAGGCTCTAGGAAAAGTAGTGGTTAAGAGACATTTGTAACTTTGTACCTTATACAAAAACTTACTTGACCATGGAAATTTATTTTTCAAAACATCAATAATACTCTGCCATAAAGTATTGTACTGAATGTACTATTAGACAGATATCTAAAATTCATCTTATCCTACAGACCTTATGTTGAGGGATGCTATGCATAATAGTAGGAGAAAGAGCATGGATGTTGGAAGTATATTACATACAATATACTGTGAATATAATCTTGGGGACATCACATCATCTCTGTGAGGCTTAATTGCCTCCTCTGAATAAGGTAAATGATAATCCTTTTCTCCCAAGGGTGTAGTGAGGAGTCTCTGAAATAATGTATATAAAACTCTTAGTAGAGTTCCTAGCACATAGTGGTCAATTTGTGTTATAAAAATTAAATGCAAAGTTTTAAAAACTGAGTTATTTAATGTGTGAAAATCACTCTACCATCTAATAAAACCAAAAAAAAAAGCCTAAACCTTTTCCCCTCAAGTCAATTCTGACTTATAGCGACCCTATAGGACAGAGTAGAACTGCCCCATAGGGTTTCCAAGGAGCAGCTGGTGGATTCAAAGTGCCAGCTTTTTGTTTAGCAGCCATAGCTCTTAACCACTGCACCACCAGGGCTCCAAGACAATATATAGAAAAAGATGCTCAATAAAGTAGGTTACAAGTAGTAACAAAATAGGTTGTTTCCCTCTTTGGTAGACGCAAATTTGACCAAACAGGATAACTAGAATTGTCTAATTCTCTCACTAGACAGTAAACTCTTAGAGGATAAGAATTTAATTGTTTTTGTTCACCATATTCCCCCAACAGTATTGTACTATGTTTTTTGTATATTTTTTAGTAGAAGTCCCATTGTCTTTATTAATATCACAGAGCATAGTATCAAGATACTCCATTTTTATCCTACAGAAATTTGTTCAAAATAAAACATTATAAAAATCTTATTTTCTAATATTTTACTACATTTTTCAGCCAGGTCCCAAATTTGTTTTTCCTTCCGAATTTACAATGATTAGCAAACAACAAAAAAATGAGAACATCTTATTTCTGAATGAGTTAAAATCACACATATTAATATCTCAACAAAAATGCAGAATGAAAATTTGATTCTGAAACATTTGAAGACATTTCCATTAAGCAATTTTCCACTCTCAAACCCATATATACCAAATTGCTATTGACTGCAGGGCAGAATGGCCTAACCAATTTTACAGAATTACTTTTCGGTGTATGGGTTACAACCACACAGAGAATAACAGATTGATCAAAGATACTGACTTCTAAAGCAAAGGCAAAACAGCAACTGGGACAGTAAAATCATGTAAAAAAAAAAAAATCCAGAATATTTGTTTGATGGCTTGCATTTTTTTCATTACCAGATTTATTACTTCTCATTTGGTCTGTTCAATCCTTCTGTGAGGATGGTTAAAGCAGCTACTGTTCTTATTTTATAATTACAAAAAGCTCCTAGCTCACTTTTCTCGTCATTCATTCAAGTATTTACTAAAAAAAATTAAAAATTAAAAAAAAGAAAACTCATTGCCATTGAGTCTATTCTGATTCATACTGACCCCATAGGACAGAATATAAGTACCTCACAGAATTTCCAAGGAGCTGCTAGTGGATTCGAACTGCTGACTTTTCGGTTAGTAACGGAGCACTTAACCTTTGCGCCAAGACAGACAGGATGGTTTCTTCAAAGAAAAAAATCTGACAATCTCTGTTCTCTTTAAGATCATTCAATGGCTTCCTGTTGATCTTAGGGAAATGATCCAAATCATTACTTTCATCTATAAGGCCCTGCATGGTCTGACCCCATCTGTAATAGAGTATGCTATGTTACAGTAACAAACAACCCCCAAATACCAGTGGCTTAACACAACAAATGCTTATTTTTCACTTACACAAAATCTGTCACAGGTCCATTCAACTCTCCAGGTAAACTGTTCTCTAAGTAGTGATCTTACATCCAAACTATTTAGCTTTGGAGGCTTTGCCATGTCAACACGTGATCTCTTCAACCACACGAGAAGTGGAAAAGAGAGACTAGATAACTGTACATAGGCTTTAACTGCTTCAGCCCAAATGTTGCATTAGTGAGAGCCCACCCAACTGCATGGTGGGGTGGGATATGTAAGGGAACAAATGAACATTTGTGGATCATCACTGCCTCTTCCTCACCTCCCACCTGTCCATCCTCACCTGTACCAATATCCTATCTTCTCTCAGCTATCCTCAGTTTCTTCAAAGAGCCATGCTACTTTCTCCCACAAGGCATTTTCACATCCTTTAAACTCTGTAAGGAATTCTTGTCTCTAGCATACTCCTTTTCCCTTACCTCTATCCATGAAGCATCTGAATTCTATTTTCTTCCGGTCTCAGCTAAGCATCATTTTCTCAGTAAACTCTTTCTCAAGCCACCACTATAGGAATGTTCTCTTCAGAAAATTTTGTAGAAGTGCACTCTTCAGTGTGATTAATTGACTAAAGCTTGCCTATCCCACCACAATAAAAATTGGAAGAGATAAGTAACTATGTCTATTTTTGATCACTGTTGAATCTACAACACATTAAAAAAAAACACCTGACACATTATATGAATTAAAAAAATATCTATTAAAGGAACAGGAGGAGAAAACAGAAAACACAGAGAGGATCACTGAAGAATTTCTGACAGAAAACTTCCCCAATATCATGAAAGATGAAAAGCTGACCATCCAAGAACCTCAACGAACCCCATATAGGATAGACTCCAAAAGAAAATCACCAAGCCATATCATAATCACACTCGCTAAAACCAAAGACAAACAGAGAATCCCGAGAGCAGCTCGAGAAAAACAAGAAGTCACATACAGAGGAGAAACAATAAGATTAAGCTCAGATTACTCAGCAGAAACCATGCAGGCAAGAAGGCAATGGAATGACATACATAAAACCTTGAAAGAAAAAAATTGCCAGCCAAGAATAATATATCCTGTAAAACTCTCGTTCAAAATTAGGTCATTTCCAGAAAAACAGAAATTGAGGGGCTATGTAAAAACCAAACCAAACATACAAGACTTATTAAAGGGAGTCCTTTAATCTGAGAACAAATAATATCAGACCACAGACTGAATATAGGACACAGAATTCTACTAGCTACAAGCCAACATAGAAAATGAACTTTTTTTTTCAATCAATGAAGCTTTTATTTACTTTTTCATTGTAGTTTTTTTTTTTTTTAAATTGTACATCAGGTGAAGGCTTACAGAACAAATAGTTTCTCATGAAACAGTAGTACACATATTGATTTATGACTTTGGTTAACAACCCCACAACATGTAAACCCTCTAATTTCTCAACCTTTTTTTTGGTGAAACTACATGTAGCCAAAGATACACCATTTCAAAAATTTCTACTTGCAAAGTTCAGTGACATTGACTATGCTCTTCAAATTGTGCTGCTGTTCTGACTTAAGATGAAGGGTTACAGAACAAAATAGTTTCTCATTTAACAGTTACAACACATGTTGCCCTATGAAAATGGTTAACAATGTCAAAACACATCAACAATAATCTTATTCAACCTTGGGTTCCCTATCACCAGCTTCCTGTCCCTTCTACCAAATGACCCTTGTCACTGGAATACTGTACCTCATTAGTCGCATTTGGTTTTACAGGGCTGGCCAATCCCAGGCTGAATGGTGAACCATGTAGATAACCTCACCACTGAGCTAAAAGGGTGTTTGGGGGCCATATTCTCGGGGTTTCTCCGGTCTGCTTTAGACCAGTAAATCTGGTAATTTTTTTTGTGAGTTAAAATTATGCTCTACACCCTTCTCCAGCTCTGTCCAGAACCGTCTGTTGTGATCCTGGTCAGAGCAGTCAGTGGTGGTAGCCGGGCACCATCTAGCTGTACTGGACTAAGTCCAATGGAGGCCTTGGTAGCTGTG
>NW_004443947.1:19073866-19075456 GCF_000243295.1 Trichechus manatus latirostris | reverse complement strand
AAAAGAAAAGAATGAATAAATAAATATCAGAAAGGTTAAAGAACTGCAAAGTTCCCAGGGATCCCACCAGTGCAGCTATGAGGTCTGGGGAAGTCACTCTCAGGTGTTGCAGTACAGCCTGGCTTTAAGGCATAGAGGTATACAATGCCAGGTATTCAGGGAACAGAAAGAGAAGGAAGACATAGACGAGAAAATGAGCAATGACGAAAGACAAAAAGGGAAAAAGAGGGAAAAGAAAACAAAACAATTTTAAAAAGAAAAAGATCAAGAAAATCCCCCCAAAAAAACAGAAAACAACAACAACAAAAAAAAAAGAAATGCCCTCAGGGATCCCTCTGCTCATCTGTGCAAGCCGAGGGGGTAGTCTCCTTTCCACACAGCACCACCTGGCCAGAAAGGGCTCCCAATGCAAGAAAAGGAAAATAAACAAACAATTCAAAACAAATAAATGAAAAAATGCCCCAGGATCCCACCAGTGTGGCAGCCCACTCCGGGAAGCAGCTCCACACTCGAACAGAGCTCCACAGCCCCTCAGGAAGAAGCAAAGATGGCGCACGGAGCCAGATATTTGAGTGAAAGGAGGGGGAGGTGGTGAGAGGTAAGGAAGAAATCAAAAGAAACAGAAGAAAAAAGCAACACCAGCAGCCAACAAATGGCATTCACAGAGCCAGCTAGTGAGGGCTGGTGAAATCCAAGCAGGCGGATTTTCTTGGACAAGAGACTGTGTCCGCGGGAAGCAGAGGGGGCCAAGTGTGGGTGAAGAATGGTAGGGAGTGGGAAAGCATATGTCACAAATTACCGGAGCTCTGCAGCCCCTCAGGAAGAAGCAAAGATGGCTCCCTGAGCCAGGTATTTGAGCGAAAGGAGGCGGAGGTGGTGAGAGGTGAGGAAGAAATCAAAAGAAGCGGAAAAAAGCAACACCAGCTGCCAACAAACAGCAGTCAGAGAGCCGGCCCATTTGGGTGTGTGGAATCCTGGCAGCTGGTGTTTCCTGGACGAGAGATTGTGGTCATGGGGAACAGAGGAGGCCAAGTGTGGGTGAAGAAGGGTGGGGGGTAGGAAAGAGTATATAGCAAATTACTGGTTGTTTTGTCTCCCGCTGGAAGCTCGGTGAAGCTGCATTCTCGTACCGCCTGGTTGCTGGTCTGCGATAGGAGTCCAAGATAGCAGATCTGTGCTGTGTTACTTACCTGGTAGGGGACCTCTGCATGGATTTCTCCTCGCTCTCCATTCTCTGTTAGTTTTCTCACTGCATTTGGTGCTTGGCTGAGTTCTTTGTCTCTTCATTTGATGTTTTAGGGTTTCAGGCTTGCTGTTTTCTCTGTTCTGCGTAGTTTTTCAGATCTTTGCTGTGGAGGGACGGAGTGGTGCTTCTACCTAGAGTGTCATTTTGCCGGAAGTCTCAGAAATGAACTTTTAAGTACTATGCAAAACCAAAAGTATTACAAAAGGTAATCAGAGAGGTTAATCTGTAAATGACAACAGCATCAGAACAATAAAAGAGGGAATAAACAGTGTAGTTATAGAACCTTCTAATGGAGAGGAAGTCAGGTGCCACTAAGCAAAAATAGACTGGTTCAAATCTAGGAA
>NW_004443947.1:19069985-19072357 GCF_000243295.1 Trichechus manatus latirostris | reverse complement strand
GAATAATTTGGAAAAGGATAGTGAGAATAGCAGCACAACTAGAAGAAAGTAATTGATGTCACTGAATCGTACATGTAGAAACTTTCAGAATGGTGTAACTTTGGCTATGTATATTTTCACCAAAACAAAGTTCCTCAAGGTCTAGAAAGGAGATTGTTGACATGTCATGGGGTTGTTAACCAATGTCATAAAACAGTACGTGTACTGACTGTTTAATGAGAAACTATTTGTTCTGTAAATCTTCATCTAAAGAACAATAAAAAAAAATTTAAAAAATATATAAATATCTGTTAAATGAACAAATGAACGCTGAAGACTTTGATGTTCAGAGAGATTATAACATATGATCAAAGGCATAACTATTTTGTGACTAAGCCAGGACTCATACACTGGTCTTTTGACTCCAAATCCCATTATGTTTTATCTGCTCCATACTAGGCTGAATTTGGAAATGGGCAGTTCCTTGGAATGAGGATGTTGGAGACATCTCACAGAGAGCCTTTACTGTCAGAAAGAAAAAGGAGACACATATTTTTGCCAGCTGCTTTCACAGAGCCCACAATTCGTTGGACCTGGAGATCTTTGGGTATATAAGTTAAAAAAAACAACCTCTGTCAACTTAGAAAAGGAAACTACTGCTAACATCAGACAGGAGAGCTTTTAAAGTTATAAGAGAAAACAAGTGTTTGCTTTGTGACTTCTTCCTATTGTCCTTCCACATTTATTTTCAGACTCAGGACAGACAAGTCACATTACTTTATAATGAGTCATCCTTTCTAAAAACGGAACTCTATTTGCATGAACAATAGTTATCAGTCTGGCTTGACAGTCAGTAAGGCTGAAAACCAGCCTCAGTTGAGTAAATAGCTTTTCTGGTGCTATGGATCACCTGAAATAAGGGGAAATTTCACTATGAAAACAAAATGTTATTTTTTTTTAAGTGCATACATGTTCATTGAAAAAGGAAGTGAAAAAGAATACCAAAAAGGTACAAAGAAGAAAGAAAACTCTACCTCCCAAATATCACGGTCACAGTTAATGTATGAGCAAACATCCTTCTAGACAGCTATCTCTCAATAACCTATATCTTTAAGGAATTAACTATTTTCAGATGCACCCCCTCCAAAAAAAATGTGTAAATTGGGCAAAGTTGGGGTAAAGAGCCCTCGGTTGGAATCCTGACTCTGCCAACTACCAGCTACGTAACCTTCAATAATTATTTAACTTCTTTAACTTTTACCTTCTTCAATAATACAGTTGTTCTAATATTTTCTTTGCAGGGCAGCTATAAGGACAACATAAGATGCTGTTGTTTTTAGTTTCTATTGACTCGATTCCAACTCATGGTGACCCAATGTGTGCAGAGTAGAACTACTTTCAAGGCTGTGACCTTTCAGAAACAGATCACCAGGCCTGTCTTCCAAGCTGTCTATGGGTGGGTTCGAACGGCCAAACTTCTGGCTAGTAGTTGATAGCTTAACCATCTGTGCCTTCGAGTGACTCCTAAAGTACCAAATACAATTCCAGAAATACTCAGGCTTCTAAGAAAATATATATATAAATTTAAATTTCCAGTGAATTATAAATGGTGAAAATATGATGCAAGGCTAGATGTACAGAACAGAAAGAAGTGGAAGCTGGGATCTGCAGATGTCCTACAACAAGAGCCACAAAGTCAATGACTTCAGCTACTTTTGGATTACTATTGTTGAGTGCTGAGGCTGAACTGGCTTTTAGACACTTTTCGTCATTAAGATTACTAAAATTCTGAAAAGTCATTCTTCACAAAAATAAATTACCTGATATTAGATGATTGCAGAGCTATCATTTATTGAGCAAGGTATTAGCCAAAGGATTATTCTAGGTCCTTTATGTCCATCACTTTATTGAATCATCTCAACGAGATTATAAAACAGATTAGTCACATTTTATGAATGAGGAAACTAAAAATTAGCAAGTTTAGATGATTTTCCCAAGGATATACATCTAATAATCTAAGGAATTCAGGTATGCTCCTAGGTCTGGCTGACTGTAAACTTGAAGCCCTAGGTCATTGGACAGCACTGCTTGGCAAGGCATTTGGAACATCTGATTTTATTTCTAAAAATACAATGAAAATGCAATTTTAAGAGAACAGTTATAACTTAAAGGGCAACATAAATATCTATTTACTAATAAATGAACTTAAGACCTGAAAAGCTCCATCATTTGTTTCTGATAACATGCATGAGCAGTGGGACAGTAGGGCTGGGGGTGGCCTTGGACTCTTTTTTTTTTTTTTATTGTTGTAATTAAATGAAGTTTACATTTCACATTAGTCTCCCATACAGAATTTTTTTTTTACATACATTGTTATGAGACCCCAACCACTC
>NW_004443947.1:19065145-19069266 GCF_000243295.1 Trichechus manatus latirostris | reverse complement strand
CAGACCCCCCATCCCCGCTGCTCTGTCTCTCAAAGTATTTGATTGTATTGAGGAAACTTCTTAGCTTTGGTTTTAGTCCAGTTGTGCTGGCTTCCCCTGTAGTGTGTGCTGTCCTTCCCTTCACCTAAGATGATTCTTATCTGCTATCTAGTTAGTGAATAACCCTCACCCTCCCTCCCCACCCCCGCAACCATCAAAGAATGTTTTCTTCTGTGTTTAAACCTTTTCTTGAGTCCTTATAATAGTGCTCTTATACAGTATTTGTCCTTCTGTGCCTGACTAAATTCACTTAGCATAATAAGTTCTAGCTAGCACCAAGTTATGCGATGTTTCACAGCTTCATCCTTGTTCTTTATCGTTGTGTAATATTCCATTGTGTGGATATACCATAGTTTGTTTATCCTTTCTTCCATCGATGGACACTTAAGTTGCTTCCATATTTTTGCTATTGTGAACAGTACTGCAATGAACATGGGTGTGCACGTATCTAGTCGTGTCACGGCTCTTGTTTCTCTAGGATTTATTCCAAGGAGTGGGATAGCTGGATCATATGGTACTTCTATTTCTAGCTTTTTAAGGAAGCGCCAAATCGATTTCCAAAGTGGTTGTACCATTTTACATTCCCACAAACAGTGTATAAGTGTTCCAGTCTCTCCACAGCCTCTCCAGCATTTGTTATTTTGTGTTTTTTGGCTTAATGCTAGCCTTGTTGGGGTGAGATAATATCTCATTATAGTTTTGATCTGCATTTCTCTAATGGCTAATGATCGTGAGTGTATCTTCATGCGTCTGTTAGCTGCCTAAATATCTTCTTCGGTGAAGTGCCTGTTCATATCCTTTGCCCATTTCTTAATTGGGTTATTTGTCTTTTTGCTGTTAAGGTTTTGCAGTATCTTGTAGATTTTAGAGATTAAATGCTGATTGGATTTGTCATAGCCAAATTTTTTTCCAGTCTGTAGGTTGTCTTTTTACTCTTTTGGTGAAGTCTTTTCATGAGCATAAGTGTTTGATTTTCAGGAGCTCCCATTTATCTAGTCTCTCTTCTGGTACTTGTGCATTGTTACTTATGGTTCATATTGTGTTTATACCATGTATTAGGGATTCTAGCATTGTGCCTATTTTTAATTCTATTATCTTTTTGTTTTCAATTTTATATTTAAGTCTTCGATCCATTTTGAGTTACTTTTTGTACATGGTGTGAGATATGGGTCTTGTTTCAGTTTTTTGCATATAGATATCCAATTATGCCAGTACCATTTGTTAAAGAGACTGTCTTTTCCCCAAATAATGGACTTTGGGCCTTTGTCAAATATTAGCTGCTCATAGGTGGATGAGCTTATATCTGGATTCTCAACTCTGTTTCATTGGTCTATGTACCTGTTGTACCATTACCAGGCTGTCTTGACTACTGTGGGAGTATAATAGGTCCTAAAATCAGGTAGTGTAAGGCCTCCCACTTTGTTCTTCTTCTTGAGTAATGCTTTATTTATTCAGCGCCTCTTCCATTTCCATATGAAGTTGGTGATTTGTTTCTCCATCTTATTAAAAAATGCTGCTGGAATTTGAATTGGGATTGCATTGCATCTGTAGATTGCTTTGGGTAGAATTCACATTTTCATTATGTTGAGTCTACCTATCCATGAGCAAGGTATATTTTTCCACCTATGCAGGTCTCTTTTAATTTCTTGCAGTAGTGTCTTGTAGTTTTCTCTGTAAAGATCTTTTACATCTCTGGTTAGAGTTATTCCTATTTTATCTTCTTGCAGGCTATTGTAAATGGTATTGATTGGGTGATTTCCTCTTCAAGGTTCTCTTTGTTGGTGCAAAGGAATCCAATTGATTTTTGTATGTTTATCTTGTATACTGAAACTTTGTTGAAGTCTTCTATAAGTTCCAGTAATTTCCTGGTGGATTCCTTCGGGTTTTCTGTGTATAAGATCATATCATCTGCAAATAGAGATACTTTGACTTCTTCCCTACCTATTTGGATGCCCTTTATTTCTTTTTCTAGCCTAACTGCTCTGGCTAGGACCTCGGGCACAATGTTGAATAATAGTGGTGATATGGGGCATCCTTGTCTGGTTCCTGTTCTCAAGGGGAATGCTTTCAAAGTCACTCCATTCAGGATGATGTTGGCTGTTAGTTTTGTATAAATGATTTTAATTATACTGAGGAATTTCCCTTCTATTCCTATTTTTTTGAGAGTTTTTATCATGAATGGGTGTTGGACTTTGTCAAATGCCTTTTCTGCATTGATTGATGAGATCACGTGGTTCTTGTCTTTTGTTTTATTTATGTGATGGATTGCGTTGATTGTTTTTCTATTGTTGAACGATCCCTGCATACCTGGTATAAATCCCACTTGGTCATGGTGAATTATTTTTTTGATATGTTGCTGAATTCTATTGGCTAGAATTTTGTTGAGGATTTTTGCGTCAATGTTCATGAGGGATATTGGTCTGTAATTTTCTTTTTTAGTGGTGTCTTTACCTGGTTTTGGTAGCAGGGTTATGCTGGCTTCATAGAATGAGTTTGGGAGTATTCCATCCTTTTCTATGCTCTGAAATACCTTTAGCAGAAGTGGTGTTATCTCTTCTCTGAAAGTTTAGTAGAATTCTCTAGTGAAGCCATCCGGACCAGGGCTTTTTTGTTGTTGTTGTTGGCAGTTTTTTAATAACCTTTTCAATCTCTTCTTTTGTTATGGGTTTATTTAGTTGTTCTACCTCTGTTTGTGTTAATTTAGGTAGGTAGTGAGTTTCTAGAAATTTGTCCATTTCCTCTAGGTTTTCAAATTTGTCAGAGTACAGTTTTTCATAGTAATCTGTTATGATTCTTTTAATTTCAGTTGGGTCTGTTGTGATATTACCCATCTCATTTCTTATATGGGTTATCTGCTTCCTCTCCAGTTTTTCTTTTGTCAGTTTGGTCAATGGTTTATCGATCTTGTTGATCTTTTCAAAGAACCAGCTTTTGGACTTGTTAACTCTTTCAATTGTTTTTCTGTTTCTATTTCATTTAATTCTGCTCTAATTCTTATTATTTCCTTCTTTCTGGCACCTGTGTGCTTCTTTTGCTGCTCTGTTTCTGTTTATTCCAGTTGTAGGGTTAATGCTTTGATTATGAGCCTTTCTTCTTTTTGGATGTGTGTATTTATTGCTATAAACTGACCTCTGAGCACTGCTTTTGCTGCGTCCCAAAGGTTCTGGCAGGATGTGTTTTCATTCTCATTTGATTCTATGAATTTCTTTATTCCATCCTTAATTTCATCTGTAACCCAGTAGTTTTTGAGCAAGGTGTTGTTCAGTTTCCATGTGTTTGATTTTTTTTTTTCCCTGTTTTTTTTGTTGTTGATTTCCACTTTTATGGCTTTATGGTCAGAAAACATGCTTTGTAATATTTCGATGTTCTGGATTGTGTTAAGGCTTGCTTTATGGCTTAATATGTGGTCTATTCAGGAGAATGTTCCATGTGCATTGGAAAAGAAAGTATACTTGCCTGCTTTTGGGTTCAGTGTTCGGTATATGTCCATGAGATCAAGTTGGTTGATTGTAGCCTTTAGCTCTTCTGTGTCTTTGTTGAGCTTCTTTCTGGATGTTCTGTCCTTCACCAAAAGTGGTGCGTTGAAGTGTCATGCTATTATTGTGTAGCTGTCTATCTTTCTCTTCAGAGCTGTTAGAGTTTGTTTTATGTATTTAGGAGCCCTTTTGTTGGGTGCATAAATATTTATTAAAGCTATGTCCTCCTGGTGTATTGACCCTTTAATCATTATATAGTGCCCTTCTTCATCCTTTGTGGTGGATTTTACTTTAAAGTCTATTTTGCCAGAGATTAATATTGCCACTCCTGCTCTTTTATGAGTGTTTGATGGATTTATTTTTTTCTATCCTTTGAGTTTTAGCCTGTAAGTCTAAGGTGCATCTCTTGTAGGCAGCATATAGATGGATCATGCTCTTTTATCCAATCTGCCGCTCTCCGTCTCTTTATTGGTGCATTAAGTCTGTTTACATTCAGTGTAATTATTGATAGGTATGAGTTTAGTGCTGTCATCCTGATATCTCTTTTTGTGTGTTGTTCACAGTTTCTTTGTTCTCATCAATTTTCTGTGCTGAGTCGTTTTTCTT
>NW_004443947.1:19060927-19063795 GCF_000243295.1 Trichechus manatus latirostris | reverse complement strand
TTATAATTTTATTTTGTGTTTGCTTAGTGAGACCTAGCTTCTTATTTTGTTTTGTTTTGATATGCCCAAATAGGCTGCTCATGTGCACTAGTTTTATTTTTGACACCTTTGGATCTCTAACGTCCTGTCACCAGGTAGTTAGTTCTGTAACTAAGTATGTGCATACAGGAGTCTGGTAAATTTTGCTATATGGGTTCAGCTCGGGTGTTCAGGAAGTTGGTCACCAAGTGTGTGATGCAGGCTCTCACCCCCAGTCCTAGAGCAGCATGGGTGATTGGTGCAGGCACCGGACCCTGGCTGTTGTAGGGGATTACACGCTGAGCCAGGCAGAGGGCTGATAGCTGCCCCTGAGAGTCTGAAAGGGAAGCATGTCCCTATTCTCTAGGGTGAGTAGGAAGGTGAATTTTGCAGCTGTTGGCTGTAAAGACTCGAGGGCAGCACTTTTTCTTGGACTCCTGTAGCAAGTGACTAGGCATTTTAGGTGCTACCACAAGTCCTCAAGCCCCTGCTGCAGATTGATAAAAGTGCCTACTTAAGGGGCAGGGCTGTTTCGAGGGTCACAAATCTGCCAATTTACAGCTGAATCAGTTGAAGTTAAACTTTAGATGTTTGCCCTGTTGTACTGTGGCAGTGAGGAGTAACACTGTGGAGATGGGTCCCCACAAGTCTATACAGGTGTGTAAGGCACTCAGAGCCTGAGGACCCCTGATATCTGTGCCTAGCAAAGGAGCTGTGCAGTCCCTGTGTTCCTGGCCTAGGGGAGCCAGAAGCTTATTTGTTCCCTCTCCAAGACCAGGAGAATGGGTCAGGGCGCCTTTTGGGATCTACTTCTGGCCCAGCGGACTCTCAGTGCAGAGTGCATAGGGAGGAAGTAAAAGCGAGAGAGGTTTTTCCCAAATAGGCTTTTTTTTTTTAAATCCCCACGAAAGGGTGCACGCATGTACTTATCTTAGCCTCTTGGGAGCTGCTTTTCACTGGTTTGGAGTGTCCAGGCAGCATCTCTGCTGCCGGGTCTCTCTCAATGTGGAAACTTCTTCCCAAGCGCGCGCATGGCACAGCTGTTTGCCTGCTTCACTGCGGACCAGCGTGGCTGTGGCACTGCAGTTTCACCACCGTGGCTCTGGCCCTCCTCACCTCTTCCAAATGGTCTCCCTCTCCTATATCACTCAGATGGATTTCTTAACCTTGCCTTGTTCAGGGCTCCCAGATATTCACACAGAATCAAATCACTTGTTTTACCAGGTCTTTGTTGTAAGAGTCTAAGTACTCCGCCATGTTGACCATGCCTCTCAGCCTTGGACCCTTAATTCACTCCAAATAAAATGATTTTTTGAAAGAATGAGGCAAAATTCACAACTCGTCATTTAAGAACTGTTATCAAGAAAATAGTGACAATCATATGACAATCATATGCACATATAAATTGTACAACATACTCTTTCAAAGCTCACATGATTCTTGCAATAGTTTTTACATCTAGAGGACAAATGCTATAATACTTTTTTTTTTTTTTTTTACCAATAGAGGAAGTTAGGTCACAGAGACAATTAGTATTAGAAGAAAATCTGAACTTTCTGACTTTTATTCTAGTGTTCTCTCTACAATACCCTATTCTGTCGCTACTGGGACAACTTTAAAGTATTTTGAAACTTTTTCACTTACCTTGTAATGCCCTGGATCCCATAGTTTGCTAGGCATCATTTTTATATTTTATATATTGTTGTTGTTGTTAGGTGCCATCAAGTAAGCTCCAACTCATAGCGACTCCATGCATAACAGAATGAAGGAAACACCAGCCGGTTCTGCACCACCCTCACAAGTGTTGCTGTGTTTGAACCTATTGTTGTAGCCACTGTGTCAGTCTATCTTGTTGAGGTTCTCCTTCTTTATTGCTGACCCTCTACTTTACCAAACATGTCCTTCTCCAGCAATTGGCTCCTTCTGATGATATGCCCAAAGTAAGTGAGATAAAGTCTAACCATCCTTGATTCTAAGGAGCATTCTGGCTGTACTTCTTCCAAGACAAATTTTTTCATTCTTCTGGCAGTTCATAGTGTATTCAGTATACATTAACTATGGGAAATCTCTGGTTTGAGACACAACCATGTGCACCTCAAATAGCTTTGCCTGGGGAGTTATAGGATAAGATCTTAAGTGAGATTGATGACAAGTTTCCACCAGCTTTGGTGCAGCCTGCCTGGATGAAGAACTTTTACTACTAACTTTGTGAGATCTATACTTGAGGAGCATGAGAATTATTTTTATGAAAATCAAAATGACTGCTTTCATTACCATGAATGATTTTTGACTTTAGAAAGAAAATGTAATTAACTGACTTGCAATACTATCACTCTAAATTAATCGAGAGTAGACACACATTAATTCAGAAGGGAAAAATTCATCAAGAGCAAACCAAGTTAAACACTGTAGAATCATTAATATCCATTTTACAAGATTGAATGCCATTAGCTCTAGTCAGCCAACAGCCTGGCACAATAGCTTTCTCTTCTCTCTTCCACTGGCCCATGAAAAAACATGGTGCACTGAATGTGCTTTCAAACAACTTAATTTGCTTGTCATTAAAGGGCTGTGTGTTTGGCCATAATAAACTGATGTTTAAATAAGGAGTAAAGGTTTATTAAAATAAAGAGTTTTTACTATTAAAAATATTTAACCTTGAGGTAGACCTTTGTTTTGTTGGTAAGAACTTAAGCATTGTTGTATTTTCTCCCCCTTTAATCCTGTATGCACAAGTTGATTCACTCAAAGAAGTACTGAAAGATGCCTATGACGTTTCAGTAGTGGTGTGCCCTTCCCATGAAACTTTGTGAATCAATCATAGTGTAGCCAAAAAATAAATAAATAAAA
>NW_004443947.1:19058315-19059910 GCF_000243295.1 Trichechus manatus latirostris | reverse complement strand
AAATGAAATGCAAATTTTAACATCTCTCAACTATATGTCATGGAGAAGTCATTTTACTTCTTTGAGTCTCAATTCTCTCGTCTGTAAAATCTGGTGAATGTCTACCACATTGGGTCGTTGTGAGATTTAAATGAGATAATATATTTGAATGTTTTGTAAACTCTTAATATGCTAATGTAAATTTTTGAGACAAAAAATTGCAAATTCAATCTCAAATCCCCTTAACTGGCTTTAGTTTTTTTTTTTTTTTTAATTTTATTTTATTGTACTTTAAGTGAAAGTTTATAATTCAAGTTAGTCTCTCATACAAAAATTTACATATACATTGCTATGTGACCCTAATTGCTCTCCCTATATTGTGACAGTACACTCCTCCCTTCCACCCCTGATTACTGGTGTCCATTCAACCAGCTCCTGACTCCCTCCGCCTTTTCATCTCACCTCTGGACAGGAGCTGCTCATTTAGTCTCATGCACTTACTTGAGCTAAGAGGCACACTCTTCATGAGTATCATTTTACATCCCATAGTCCAGTCTAATCTTTGTCTGAAGAGTTGGCCTTGGGAATGGTTTCAGTGCTGGGCTGACAGAGAGTATGGGGGCCATGCTCTCTCGGGTTCCTCCAGTCTCATTCGGACCATTAAGTCTGGTATTTTCACTAGAATTTGAGTTCTGCATTCCACTTTTCTTCTGCTCCAAAATGGACTCTGTTGTGTTCCCCGTAAAGGTGGTCATTGGTGGTAGCTGGGCACCATCTAGTTCTTCTGGTATCAGGCTGTTGCTGTCTCTGGTTTATGTGGCCCTTTCTGTCTCTTGGGCTAATACCTTCCTTGTGACTTTGGTGTTCTTCATTCTTCTTTACTCCAGGTGGGTTGAGACAAATTGATGCATCTTAGATGGCTGCTCACAAGCTGTTAAGACACCAGACGCCACTCACCAAATTAGGATGCAGAACATTTTCTTAACAAACTTTACTATGCCAATTGACCTGGATGTCCCCTGAAAGCATGGTCCCCAGACCCCCACCCCTGCTACTCTCTCCCTCGAAGTGTTTGCTTGTATTCAGGATACTTCTTAACTTTGGCTTAGTCAAGTTGTGCTAACCTCCCCTGTAGTGTGTGCCGTCCTTCCCTTCACCTAAGATAATTCTTGTCTACTTTCTAGTTAGAGAATAACCCTCTCCCTCTCTGTCCACCTTTGTAACCATCAAACAATATTTTCTTTTATGTTTAAACCTTTTCTTGAGTTCTTATAATA
The DNA here is from genome assembly GCF_000243295.1 of Trichechus manatus latirostris. Lineage (NCBI taxonomy): Eukaryota > Metazoa > Chordata > Mammalia > Sirenia > Trichechidae > Trichechus > Trichechus manatus. The sequence continues at coordinate 19,058,654 of NW_004443947.1, read as the reverse complement.
GTGGTCTTATACAATATTTGTCCTTTAGTGACTGACTAAATTCACTCGGCATAATGCCTTGCAGATTCCTCCACGTTAAAAGATGTTTCACAGATCCATTGTTGTTCTTTATCTTTGTGTAGTATTCCATTGTGTAGATATGCCATAATTTGCTTATCCATTGATCTGTTGATGGGCACCTAGGTTTTTTCCATTTTTTTGCTATCGTGAACAGTGCTGCAATGAACATGGGTGTGCATATATCTAATCGTGTGATGTTTTTATTTCTCTAGGATATGTTCCAAGGAGCAGGATTGCTGGATCCTATGGTGCTTCTGTTTCTAGCTTTTTAAGGAAGCG
>NW_004443947.1:19046875-19048754 GCF_000243295.1 Trichechus manatus latirostris | reverse complement strand
TTTGTATGTTTATCTTGTATCCTGACTCTTTGTTGAAATCTCCTATTAGTTCCAGTAACTTCCTTGTGGATTCTTTTGGGCTTTCTGTGTATAAGATCATATCATCTGCAAATAGAGATACTTTGACGTCTTCCCTACCTATTTGGATGCCCTTTATTTCTTTTTCTAGCCTAATTGCTCTGGCTAGGACCTCCAGCACACTGTTGAATAAGAGTAGTGATAAAGGACATCCTTGTCTAGTTCCCATTCTCAAGAGGAATGCTTTCAAGCTCTCTTCATTTAGGATGATGTTGGCTGTTGGCTTTGCATAAATACCCTTAATCATGTTATGGAATTTCCCTTCTATTCCTATTTTGTTGAGAGTTTTTAACATGAATGGGTGTTGGCCTTTGCCAAATGCCTTTTCTGCATTGATTGGTAAGATCATGTGGTTCTCATCTTTTGTTTTATTAATGTGATGGATTACATTGATTGTTTTTCTAATGTTGAACCACCCCTGCATACCTGATATAAATCCCACTTGATCATGGTGAATTATTTTTTTGATATGTTGCTGAATTTTATTGGCTAGAATTTTGTTGAGGATTTTTGCATCAATGTTTGTGAGAGATATTGGTCTGTAATTTTCTTTTTTTTTTGGTGTCTTTACCTGGTTTTGGTATCAGGTTATTCTGGCTTCATAGAATGAATTCGTGAGTATTCCATCCTTTTTTATGCTCTGAAATACCTTTAGTAGTAATTGTGTTAACTCTTTTCTGAAAGCTTGGTAGAATTCTCAAGTGAAACCGTCCAAGCCAGAGCTTTTTTGTTGTTGTTGGGAGGTTTTTTTTTTTAAATTTTTTTCTACTGTACTTTAGGTGAAGGTTTATAGAACAAATAGTTTCTCATTAAACAGTCAGTACACATACTGTTTTACGACATTGGTCAACAACCCCATGACATATCAACACTCTCCCTTCTCGACATTGAAGGCCTTGTTTTTGTGTGTGTGTGTGAAAATATTTATAGCCAAGGGTACATCATTTCAAAAATTTCTACATGTATACTTCAGTGACATCAATTACATTCTTCCAGTTGTGCTGTCATTCTCACTATCCCTTTCCAAATTATTCCATCACCATTATCTTCAACTCACTGCTCCTTAGGCTTTCTATAAAACCCCCTGAGTTGCTGTTGTCAATTTGATCTGACATAGATAATTCTTTTGTACTTTATATGGTTTAGGGAACAAAAGTTTCTATTAAAGAGTTAGACATATATTGTCCTATGACAATGTTTAGCAACCCCACGACATGTCAACATTGTCCCTTCTCAAACTTGGGTTCCCTATCACGAGTTTTCCTGTCCCCCTCTGCCTTCTAGTCCTTGTCCCTGGACTGCTGTGCCTCGTTAGTCCTGTTTTGTTTTATGGGGATGTCCAATCCCTGGCTGGATGGTGAAACTCGGGAGTGACTTCACTGAGCTAAAAGGGGGTCCGGGGGCCATACTCTTGGGGTTTCTCCAGTCTCTGTCAGGCCAGTATATCTGGTCTTTGTGTGTGTGTGTGAGTTAGAATTTTGTTCTACATCCTTCTCCAGCTCTGTTCAGAACCCTCTGTTGTGATCCCGGTCAGAGCAGTCAGTTGTGGTAGCTGGGCACCATCTAGCTGTACTGGACTGTCTGGTGGAGGCCGTGGTGGCCATTGTCCATTAGTCCTTTGGACTAATCTTTCCTTGTATCCTGTTTTCTTCATTCTCCTTTGCCCCTAAAGGGGGGAGACCAGTGGAGTATCTTAGATGGATGCTCACAGGCTTTTAAGACCCCAGACTCTACTCACCAAGGTAAAATGTGGAACACTGTCTTTATAAATTGTGTTATGCCAATTGAGCTAGATGTTCCC
>NW_004443947.1:19006378-19046662 GCF_000243295.1 Trichechus manatus latirostris | reverse complement strand
TCCAGTTTCATCCATGTTATGAGATGCTTCACAGATTCATTATTGTTTTAAGTTTGGAGTTTTTTAATTACCTTTTCAATCTATTTTCTTATATGTTTGTTTAGTTGTTCTACCTCTGTTTGTGTTACTTTAGGTAGGTAGTGAGTTTCTAGAAATTTGTCCATTTCCTCTAGGTTTTCAAATTTGTTAGAGTACAATTGTCATAGTATTCTGTTACGATTCTTTTAATTTCAGTTGGGTCTGTTGGGATATTACCCATCTCATTTCTTATACGGTTATTTGCTTCCTTTCCTGTTCTTTTGTCAGTTTGGCCAAAGGTTTATAAATTTTGTTGATCTTTACAAAGAACCAGCTTTTGGTCTTGTTAACTCTTTCAATTGTTTTTCTATTCCCTATTTCATTTAGTTCTGCTCTAATTCTTATTATTTTCTTTCTTCTGGTGCCCGAGGGATTCTTTTGCTGCTCTCTTTCTACTTGTTCCAGTTGTAGGGTTAATGTTTGGATTTTTGTCCTTTCTTCTGTTTGGATGTGTGCATTTATTGCTATAAACTGGCCTCTGAGCACTGATTTTGCTGTGTCCCAAAGGTTGTGGTTGGACGTGTTTTCATTCTCATTTGATTCTGTGAATTTCTTTATTCTATCCTTAATTTCTTCTATAATCCAGTAGGTTTTAGGCAAGTGTTCAGTTTCCATGTGTTTGATTTTTTTCCTTGCTTGTTCTGTTATTGATTTCTGCTTTTATGGCTTTATGGTCAGAAAAGATGCTTTGTAATATTTTGATGCTTTGGGTTCTGTTAAGCCTTGCTTTATGACCTGCTATGTGATCTATTCGGAGAATGTTCCATGTGCTTTGGAAAATAAAGTATACTTGGCTGCTGTTGGGTGGAGTGTTCAATATATGTCTGTGAGATCAAGTTGGTTGATTGTAGCATTTAGCTCTTCTGTGTCTTTGTTGAGCTTCTTTCTGGATGTTCTGTTCTTCACTGAAAGTGGTGTGTTGAAATCTCCTACTACTATTGTGGAGCTGTCTATATCTCTTTCAGTGCTGTTAGAGTTTGTTGTATGTATTTTGTAGCCTTGTCATTGGGTGTGTAAATATTTATTATAGTTATGTCCTCCTAGTGTATTGACCCTTTAATCATCATATAGTGTTATTCTTTATCCTTTGTGGTGGATTATACTTAAAAATCTATTTTGTCAGAGATTAATGTTGCCACTCCTGCTCTTTTTTAAGTGTTGTTTGATGGATTTATTTTTTTCAATCCTTTGAGTTTTAGTGTTTGTGTCTTTAAGTCTCAGGTGTATCTCTTGTAGGCAGCATATAGACGGATCATGTTTTTTATCCAATCTGCCACTCTCTTTCTCTTTATTGTTGCATTTAGTCCATTTACATTCACCATAATTATTGATAAGTATGAGTTTAGTGCTGTCATTTTGATGTCTTTTTTTGTGTATTGTTGACAGTTTCTTTGTTCCACTTAATTTTCTGTGCTAAGTCATTTTTCTTTCTGTATTTTCTTTTCATCTTTTTCATTGTTGTTGATTTTGTGTTTTCTGAGTCTTCATATTTTTCTTGTTTCTTATTTTGATGTGTAGGATTGTTAGTTTCGTTTATGGTTACCTTAATATTTACCCCTATTTTTCGAAGTTTAAGCTAGTCTTTTATTTCTTTATATGGCCTTGACATCCTCTCCATATGAAAAATATGTCTACTTTTTTAGTCTCTCTTTTTTTTTAATGTAGTCATCTTTTACATATTGACATCACTGTTTCCCCATTGTCAGTGTTTTAGCTTTGATTTATTTTTGTGACTTCCCTATCTGGATCGATATCTGGTTGCTTTGTCCTGTGTTCTAGTATTCGGTTATTATCTGATGTTATTGATTTTCTAACCAGAAGACTCCCTTTAGCATTTCTTGTAATTTTCATTTGGTTTTTGCAAATTCCCTGAACTTCTGTTTGTCTGGAAATGCCCTAATTTCGCCATCATATTTGAGAGACATATTTGTTGGATATATAATTCTTCACTGGCAATTTTTTTTCCCTCAAGGCTTTATACATGTTATCCCAATCTTCTTTCCTGCATGGTTTCTGCTGAGAAGTCTGAGCTTAGTCTTATTGACTCTCCTTTGCAAATGACTTTTTGTTTATCCCTAGTTGCTCTTAAAATTGTCTCTTTATCTTTGATTTTGGCACGTTGGATTATAATATGTCTTGGTGAATTTCTTTTGGGGTCTACCTTATGCGGAGTTAGATCAACATCTTGGATAGATATCTTGTCATCTTTCACGATATCAAGGAAGTTTTCTGCCAACAAATCTTCAACAATTCTCCCTGTATTTTCTGTCATTCTCCCCTGTTCTGGTACTCCAATCACTCGTAGGTTATTCCTCTTGATAGAGTCGCACATAATTCTTTGGGTTTCTTCATTTTTTTTTTTTAACCCTTTTATCTGATTTTTCCTCACATAAGTTGGTGTCAAGTGCTTTATATTCAATCTCAGTAATTCTGACTTCCATTGCCTCAATTCAGCTCCTATGACTTTTTATTGAGTTGTCTAATTCTGAAATTTTATTGTTAATCTTCTGGATTTCTGATTGCTGTCTCTCTATGGATTCTTGCAGCCTGTTAATTTGTCATTATGCTCTTCTCTAATCTTCTTAAGTTCTTCTATTGCTTGGTCTGTGTTTTGCCTAATTTCCTTCCCAATGTCTTGAAGAGTTCTGTATATTAATCTTTTGTATTCTGCCTCTGGTGATACCAAGAAATTCTCTTCTTCCAGAAAATTTGATTATTTATTTTGGGAGCTTGCTGAAGCCATCATGGTCTGCCTCTTTATGTTATTTGATATTGACTGTTGTTTCTGAGCCATCAATAAATTATTACATTTATTTAGTTTATGCTTGCTTACTGTGTCCTAGCTTCTTGTTTTGTTTTGTTTTGATATGCTCAAATAGGCTGCTCATGTGAGCTAGCCTGATCCCTGGCTCCCCTGGATCTCCAGCATCCTGCCACTAGGTGGCCAGCACTGCCACTAAGTATGTGAGCCCTGGAGTCTGCCCACACCTCAGGTATGGATTCAGCTCAGGTGTCCAGGTAGTTGGCTACCAAGTGTGTGGTGCATGCTCTCACCTACAGTCTTAGACAGGCACGGGTGATTGGTGTAGGCACATGCATCCGACTGTAGCAGGGGGCCACATGCTGAGCAAGACAGGGGGCCGATGGCTACCCCAGAGAGTCCAGGATGAAACAATGTCCCTGTTCCCTACAGCATGTAGGTGGGTGGGTTTTGCAGCTGGACTATGAGCACCCAATACTGTTAGCTCTAAGGACTTGGGGTCACTACTTATTCTTGGGCCCCATCATAGGCGGCCAGGTGGCGTGGGTGGAGCCACCAGTCCTCAGGCCCCTGAAGTGGGTAGGTGAAGACCTTGCTTAATGGGCAGAGCAGTGTCAAACCTGCCACAAACCTGCCACTTCACAGCTGAAACAGTTGAAGTTAGACTGCAGGTATATACCCTGTTGTACTGTGGTAATGAGGGCCTATGTTGTTGAAATGGGCCCACACAAGTCTACTCACGGGGAAAGACACTCATAGTCCGTGGACCCCTTATGCCTGTGCCTTTTAGGCAAAGGAACTGTGCGTACCGTGATTTCCTGCCTTAGGGGAGCCAGCAGATTATTTTTTCCCGTTTGTTAATTTATTCTCTCTCCAAGTCTGGGAGAATGGCTCAGGGTGCGTGATGGGTCCTACTTCCTGCCCAGGGTACTCGGCCATCACTGAAGCCGCCCCAGACCCAGTGCAGAGCAGGGAGTGGGGAGGTTTTTCCCAAAGGGGATGTTTTTGATCCACACGGTAGGCCAGATGCAAGTACTTATCTTTCGCCAATCGAGGGTTGCTTCTCACTGGTTCTGGATGGCTGAGTAGACTCTCTTGCTAGGTCTCTCCTTGTGTGGAAAATGCTGCCTGAGTGCTGCTGCTTGCCTGCCTCACCAGGCACCTAGAGCTGACCTGGCTGAAGGGGTTCAGGCTCCTGCTGGGTCATGTCTGGCAACTCCTCACTGCTTTTGAACCATCTCTCCCTCCCCGTGCCAGCCAGTCCAATTTCTCAACTTTGTCTTTGATGTTCAGGGCTCCTAGATTGTCATGTATAATTGATTCACTTTTTTTTCAGGTCTTTGTTGTAAGAGGGACCCCAGAAGTATCTGACTACTCTACCATCTTGGCCCCACCTCCTGGCTTTAGTTTCTTTATCTTTAATGATTGAGATATTTTTCACACATTCCTGATCAGAAACTAACACATTAATGTCTGCAGAATAAATATATTATTCAAAAGTTCAACACAAGAGAGAAGAATTCGTAAGAAATTCTAACCACTATATCTGAAAATAAGGTAGATACACAAAACCCAAGAGAAAAATGGCAGTGTCTAGTTTTTACCATTCAAAAGGGAAACTAGGATTGGAAACATTTTTGATGTGGAAAAGTCTAGTCTCCTGGGATAGTGTTGTTGGGAAAGTGTGTCTTGATTTTCAGATAAATATAGCAAAATATCAAACTTTCATTGTGTGTAAAAAAAAAAATCCTGAATACTGCACTCATTAGCTATGTGGCCTTGGGCAAATTACATACCTCTCTGGGTTTAAGATATGCAGTTTATAAAAGGATAACAATAATTTCTCATAAGATATGGAAATATCAATAAAGAACCAATATAACATATGGACAGCACTCGATAAAAGGTATTATTATTACTAGTATTTTCACTAAGTTTTTACACTTTCCACAGGCTTAACATGATGAGATTCTTAGACATTATAGAATGATAATAATGGAAAGTATGAAATATAACACAAGATATCATTGGCAAAATCAAAGGAAAATAGCATGAAAGGGTTGTGAAGGAGGAACATTCTCTGTTAGATATATGTTTACTTGCAACTTATACTTTTATAAACAATTCTGTGGAATGTTTACTGTGGGCCATGCAAAAGAGTCTTATACATAATCTCTGTTGTCAGGTAGCTTAATGTCTCATTTTATAGCTAGATAAACATATGATAGAGATATATAGATGATAGATAGATATAGATAGAAAATATATTTATATATGTGTACACATACATATATCTGGATATACTACATATATGTTATACACACACATATATAATTTGATTTATGTTATATACACACACAGATACACACTCCATATAACATTTTGATTTAAAAGTTAAATAGAATAAAGCAATAACATGTCACAAGACACTATATTAAACCAAACAAACCTATTGCCGCCAAGTCAGTTCTGGTTCATAGCAGCCCTATAGGACAGAGTAGAACTTCCCCATGGGGTTTCCAAGGAGCAGCTAGTGGAGTCGAACTGCCAACCTTTTGGTTAGCAGCCTGAGCTCTTAACCACTGTGCCAACAAGTCTCCAAGACAATATGTAGTAATAGAGAAATGACTAGAACAGACAAGAAGTGTTCAAATACAGGAAAAATGCCTATTTTTCACTGAATCAGCTGAGTTCTCTCACTCACATTGTATTCTCAAAAATATTTATTAAATAAACAGATTTATCAATGCAGACTCTTTTTCAAAAAGTTGTTATGGACAACCAAATTTAGCTTTCTGCTTTTGTTGTCCCTTTTTTCCTTTTCTTACGTGGAAAAATGACAAGAATGCGTTCTCTATAAAACCCTATTAGAAGACATAAGCACATCTGATATTGCTCTTAAACTTAAAGTCCTTCAATGTTATCCTCTTTGCATCTTAAATGTCATGAAGGACTTCTTCAGCTGTTACTCCCGAGTACATACCCGTAGTCTATGGACTGCATTATATTGAATGAATTATAGTTCCTTACAGCTCACTGTTTCATGTTACCAGCCTCTTTCAAAGTTGGTCTCTGTGCATGGGATGTCCCTGCCTCAGTCACCTAATCAGCCCCTAACTCATCCTTCGACATTTCATGCAAACGTTTCTTTCTCTTTGAAGTTCTCTCTACCTACTCAAGTGAACCATGAGTCTTTTGTTCTACCTCTACATCATTTATTAGCATATTGCAATGATCTAGCTCCCCATCTGTCTCCTCCACTAGACTCTAAATTCTTCCAAGAGAGACTATATTCTATCTTTATGTCTCCAGACCCAGTGACTGGCAAATAGTAAGCACGTTACAAGTAAATTTGTAATAGATTCTTTCAATAACCATTGTCTTAAATTTTCCATGACATTACATTAGAAAAAAAGCACTTGTGTTGAATAATGTCCACTAAGGTTACTGAGCACTTAATATATGATAAGTGATACTCTTATTATCCCTATTTTATAGATAAGAAAACCTAAACTCAGAGATATAATGAGAATACCACAGGATTATTCTAGCTGCCTATATGGGGCAGAGCTGGGATTTGATCTTTGGACTGTGGACTCTAAACCAGTAAGGTCGAGTGAGAAATGATTTAGTAGGATACACCCAGTTGGCATGAGGCTCAGGAAAGTTCAGTGTTGTGGAGATTCAGAGCCATGAAACAGCTTTGTATTAAGAAGAAGAAAATAAAGGTGAAAGAACCACCCACATTGCTACTCTTAACAATGCATGTGCTTATTTTATTAATGAACAGGGAAATACATTTGCTTTATTTGGCACAATTGAGACAGTCTGGTTCATGGAAATGAAGATGCTTTTCTGCCAGTTTCATAGAAGGGGGCCAAAACAGGAACTCACAACTGTTAGCACAATCATATAAGGCAGATAATTATTTTGGTTAAAAGTCACTAATAATAAATGGGGAAAATTCCAATTTTCACTAAACATGGGAAATTTGTGACTAATAGCTTAGTGACAACTCAATCACCACGTATTAATTGGTGACATTTTAAGCTGTAAACGTATCTCTTTTATGTTTGCTTTTAAAAATAAGCATACATTTTTAAAAAAGCAGATCCCCATCAAAAGGGACAACTAAGGAAGCCTATGGACTAATTTGGAGACCATCTCAAGAATAGATTTGACACACTGAACACTAATGACTGAAGACCAGACCAATTGTGAGATGACATCAATGACATCATACAGGAAGAAAGCAAAAGATCATTAAAAAGAGAGGAAAGAAAGAAAAGAACAAAAAGATGTCAGAAGGGACTCTGAAACTTGCTTTTGTACATACACTAGCTAAAGTGAATGGAAGAAATGATGAAGTAAAAGAGCCAAACAGAAGATTTCAATGGGTGGCTCGAGAAGACAAACTAAAGTACTATAATGAAATGTGCAAAGACCTGGAGGTAGAAAACCAAAAGGGAAGAACATACTCAGCATTTCTCAAGCTGAAGGAACTGAAGAAAAAATTAAAGCCTACAGCTGCAATTTTGAATGATTCTATGAGCAAAATTTGGACAACATAAGAAACATCAAAAGAAGATGGAAGGAATACACAGAGTCACTGTATCAAAAAGAATTGATGGATGTTCAACCATTTCAGGAGGTAGCATATGATCAAGAACCAATGGTATTGAAGGAAGAGTTCCAAGCTGCACTGAAGGCAATGGCTGAAAACAAGGCTCCAGGATTGTATGGAATACCAGTTGAGATGTTTCAGCAAATGGATGCAGCACTGGAGTTGCTCACTCACCTATGGCAAGAAACTTTGAAGACAGCTACCCGGCCAACCGAAGGCAAGAGATCCATATTTGTATGCATTCCAAAGAAAGATGATCCAACAGAATGTAGAAATTATCAAACAATGTCATTAATATCACACACAAGTAAAATTTTGCTGAAGGTCATTCAAAAGCAGTGGCATCAACGGGGAACTGTGAGAAATTCAAACTGGATTAGGAAAACGACGTGGAATGAAGGATATTATTGCTGACGTCAGATGGATCTTAGCTGAAATCAGAGAACACTGTATTTTATTGACTATGGAAAGGCATTTGACTGTATGGATCATAACAAACTATGAATAAAATTTTGAAGAATGGGAATTCCAAAACACTTAATTGTGCTCATGCAGAACCTGTACATAGACCATGAGGCAGTCATTTGAACGGAACAAGGAGATACTGTGTGGTTTAAAATCAGGAAAGGTGGGTGTCAGAATTGTATCCTTTCACCATACTTATTCAGTTTGTATGCTGAGCAAATAACCTGAGAAGCTGGACTATATGAAGAAGAACATGGCTTCAGGATTGGTGGAAGACTCATTAACAACCTGCGATATGCAGATGACACAACCTTGCTTGCTGAAAGCAAAGAAGACTTGAAGCACTTACTGATGTAGGTCGAAGACTACAGCCTTCAGTATAGATTATACTTCAGAATAAAGAAAACAAAAATCCTCACAATTTGGCCAACAAGCAACATCATGATAAACAGACAAAATACTGAAGTTGTCAAGGTTTTCATTTTACTTGGATCCACAATCAATGACCATAGAAGCAGCAGTCAAGAAATGAAACAACATGTTGCATTGGGTCAATCTGATGCAAAACACCTCTTTAAAATGTTGAAAAGCATAGATGTCACTTTGAGGACTAAGATGTGCCTGACCCAAGCCATGATATTTTCAATTGTCTCATATGCATCTGAAAGCTGGGCAATGAATAAGGAAGCCCACAGAAGAATTGGTGCCTTTGAATTATAGTGCTGGTGAAGAATATTTAATATACTATGGACTGCCAGAAGAATGAACAAGTCTGTCTTGGAAGAAGTACAGCCAGAATGCTCTTTGGAAGAGGGGATGGCGAGACTTCATCTCACGTACTATGGACATGTTATCAGAAGGGATCAGTCCCTGGAGAAGGACATTATGTTTGGTAAGGTAGAGGGTCAGTGAAAAAGAGGAAGACCCTAAACAAGATTGATTGACACAGTGGCTGCTACAAAAGACTCAAACATAGCAATGATTGTGAGTATGGCACAGGACAGCGCAGTGTTTCATTCTGTTGTGCATAGAATTGCTATGAGTCAGAACCAACTTGACAATGGCACCTAACAACAATAACAACAATATGGCCTAATCTATAATATTCTTTCAGAGTAGATAGAAAATAACAGCAGGCTCTCCAAGAGCATCAAAGACTCCACTGAGATTTTTGCCTTTCTTTCTTTTCATCCATTTCCTTATCTTTCCTCATGGAGAGACTGTTATCTCCCTCTCAGAAGTTCTGTTTGGCAATCTCAGGCATGGAGAGCATAAAAGAAATTATTGCTGACTCTGTGAAATGCTGCAGCTGAAGGCATTAGCCTGTGACTATTGAAAACTTCGAAAAAATCCTGTTTGTCTGTTTTGACATTTGTTCTCCTCTTTTGGAAGAACAGTATTGCAGAGGTGGACAGTGGTAAGACTGAAAACTTCTGAGAATTTAAATGTCCCCAACACCTACCCACATGTGTGAATGCACATACTCATGCGCATACACACACACAAACACACATACTTCGTTTTAAAATTCTCATTTAGTGTACTATCATTAAATGGTATTAGTTGAACTGATTTCTTGAGAATGATCCTTCTTGTTATTGAAAACTGGCTAGATGCTCACAGGTGCCATTTTGTCTTCCTGGAAATACAGAAAGACAATATTTCCCAGCCTCCTTGTAGTTATGTTTTGACTACATGTCTGAGTTCAGGTCAAGAGAGATAGAGTGATACATGTTCCTTCCAGGTCTAGCAATAGACTGTCTCATCTAACTCTCTACCTCCCATACCCCAACCACCACTGCTTAATTTGTCTAACAGACACACTAAGGTGACCTCAAAGCCTCAAAATGAGGGAGACACAAGATGTAAGCATCTTGGGTTCTAGTATCACCTTAGAAGACAGTCACCTGATCTGCATCAGATCACAACATGAGTGAGAAAGATACTAGTCTGACAAGCCACTGAGCTTTCAGATATGATCTATGACTCTAGCAAAAATTGAAAATTTGATACCAAAAGTGGTGTTGCTTTAAGAAGTACTTGAAATAAATGGAACTTGTTTATCAGTTGAGCAGCAAGTAAATGACAAAATCAATATCAGAGGCTGGAAATATGTCAATCAATTATATTTAGAGGCAAAGTTTTGGCAAAAATGTTTCCCCATAACAGCACCTACTAAGCCAGCAGCAGTAGGAAGAAGATTGTGTTAGAATGTCTTCGTTTTTATTATCTTTTTTTTATTATTTTTATTGTCTTGGTTTTTATTATCCACATTTGGCAAGATATTGCAGGAAAGGAATGGTTCCGAAAAGAATGGATCAGTTTGCAAACCTTGATGAAAGGAAATGGAGAGTATAGAAATATAGAGACTCTTCGGTTGGGAAAGCGTACTGCTTCTAGATCCCAAATATAAGCAATGGAGTTTGAAAAGACTTTGAGTGAAAAGGAACCAGTACTTTCTCAGTGCTCAGAGAACAGATTAAATTAAGGATTGTACCTTCCTTTTTTAACCCAGGAATTCCAGGAAATTTGAGAGAAAGTGTGAGAAGGCATGGGAATAAACTAAATTTGAGGCTAGAAAAGATCTCTGGGTGTGGTCAGTATCACATAAAGCTGAATAGATTCAAATTTTTAGAAGCCTCCTGTGTACTTGAGGTAACAATGCTGCCAGATAAACTATACACCTACTCTTAAAAAAAAGAAGTTGACTGTGCAAGACTTGCACAGTGTATGACCTCTATCCTTCGGCCTCTTTCCTACTAGAGCCGGTGGCAGGCTATTCAAAATTGCCACGGACCATTGACTGTTTTGTGTTTCCCATTCTTCCTCTCTTTAAATGGAAGTCTTTATTGTGGTTTCCTTGGGTGTTATGAATTGAACTGTGTTCCCTCTCCTCCTTCCCCTCCCCCCAATAAAAAGTTAAAATCCTAACTCCAGTACCTATAAATATGACCCTGTTTGGAAATACACAGGAACTCTCTATTGTTATATTAATGAGGATGGGCCCTATACTTAATCAATGCTGAATTATAAAAAAGAACAGAATAGACACAGAGACACACATGGGGACAGGGAAGGGAGAGAAAAACAAATGCTAGAGACGAATTAATCTACAAGTCAAAGAACACCAAGGATTGCTGGCAGATACTAAAAGCCAAAATAGACAAGAAAGGACCTTTCCCTAAAACCATGCCCTGAATTCAGACTTCTAGTATCCTGAGCTGTGAGAAAATAAATTTCTGTTCTTTAGAGCCACCCACTTGAGGTATTTGTGTTATGGCAACCACAGGTAACTAATACACTGACAATATTTCACTATTTTATATTAAAATGTATGGAGGGTAAGGGAAGTGTTTTTGTATTTTTTTTTTTTTTTTTTAATTTCATGGGTTGTCAGACCCCAGACCACTATATTCAGGCCTTATGGAGAAGCCTAAGCAGCACTGGCCAGTGCCTGGATAGGACTTTGGGCTATTATCTTTTAAAGAGGTGAGTGTTTTCTGTGTGGAAGAAAGAGACAGTTGGTCACCAGAGGAGGTGGGGGACTGTAGAAGAAAATGGCAAGATAATAATCCCGTTGTCTCTTCCTGGACACACAAAAAGACTATATCCCAGCCACATTGCAGTTAAATTGGGATAATACAATTGGTTTCTGGCAAACAGAATGTAGCAAACATTCCGGCAAACATTTCAGACATGATCATAACACATATTGCTTGATCCTCAGTGTTTCCTTTAGGCCACCTTCTCCATTATATCTACTGCTGCTGGCTGGATAAAGCAGGGTGAACTCAGAGGCAGAGAATGGAAATAGCCTAGGTTTCTGAGTTAATTCCTGGGGGAAAACCAGTCAACCTGCATCCCACAGATGTTAGCAATAAACACACTTCTATCATAATTTGCCTTTAAGATTATGGAGTTAGTTACTACAGCATAGATTAACCTACCCATATTGTAAGCTTTCATTGTGTAAAGAAACTCACATAGTCATGGTACATTATTCCTTTACCCTCGTTATTGTTGTCGTTAGTTGTTATTGAGTCTATCCCAACTCATGGTGACCCCATATGTGCAGAGTAGAACTCTCCATAGAGTTTTCAAGGCTGTGATCTTTTGAAGGAAAACCCTAGGCCTGTCTTCCAAGGTACCGCTGGGTGGGTTCAAATCACCAATCTGTCGGCTTGTAGTGGAGCACATAACCATTTGCACCAAGGACTTTTCCTTTATCCTACTAGATTCAACCTTTAATGTGTTGTTTGCTAAATCAGTTAGCAAATTTTGACAGTTGTTTCACAAAGTACTTGTTTAGGAGATGAAAGTAATATTAACTGGGTATTACTTCAGTTCAGTCACTGTGCTAGATATTTTAAAATCTTTTTGAGTTTCTTTATCCCAAATTTAAACATGAGAAACTTGAAGCACAGACAAGCTACCATAAATAACATGAAAGGGCAAGTGAGGTTACTGATAAAAATATAATGCATTAAAATGTTCCTGCACTAATAAAAAATATTTAAAAATCAATAAAAAATGTCGAACTTGAGCAACGGGCATAGGCAAGTAGTTCACAGAAAATATGAAATTGTTTGCTAAGGATATGAAAAATGAAACATTCAACTTCTATAAATGCTATGTACTTTACCTGTTTGTTTTGTTTATTGTCTTTTTCCTCTCCACTAGAATATATTCTCCATGAGTTGAGAATTTTCTGTCTTTCGTTCACTGATATCAACTTAAAACCTAGAAGAGTAGATGACATATAAGTTTGCGATAAATATCTGTGAAATGATAGTCATTGATAATCAAAGTCATGCACAATAAAGTGATGTTTCCATCTATCTATAATTTTAAGGGAGAATCCCCTTCAGTAGCTATAATGCCCATAGTTACTAGAATGACATAAAAAATAATAATAATTCATCTTGCCACCAGAAAATTGGGAGATTTTGTCTGCCTTATGAAAGTAATAGAAAATTAATGGGAACAAGTCCATCTAAAAATGATTTATGTGAAATATGTATACTGATTATCCATAAGGTCTTCTGAGAAATCGTATTTTTTGTTGTCTACTTGTACATAAGCATATAAATAATTTTTGAGGTATAATAGGGATTTACTTAAAATTTAAATACGATATTCATGATTTTCATTCTAATTTCTTTCATCTTATATGGAATAATTCCTAAAAGGTATGGAAAGCCTCCCTCTTGGAGCTAGATTTTTTTAAGGTTTTGTTTTTTTGCTTGCATTTATCCAGGAAATCCTACTGCAAATAATTAACACCTAGGGATTGCTCCTTAGTATAACATTTTTAAATGTATAAAATAAGAAACCTAAGATTTAAAAGAGACCAATTATATTGCAATGCTATTATAAAATATTTTTAAAATTTATAATGTAGTAACATATATGTTTCTTTGATAATGCATTAAAAAAACAAGATCGACTGTAAGTCTTTGAAACTATCATACTTTCAAAGTAAGGATTTGTAAATGATGCTTGAGATAAACATAACATCAAGATATATATATATATTTAAAATTTGTGTCAAAATAACAGGTAATGCTAACACTATGTTTTGTTAAAGGGTATGTAAACATATATTTTTCATATCAACCAGTCTTAGTTATCCAGTGCTGCTATAACAGAAATACCACAAGTGGATGGCTTTAGCAAACGGAAATTTATTCTATCAAAGTTTAGGAGGCTAGAAGTCCAAATTCAGGGTGCCAGCTCCAGGGGAAGGCTTTCTGTCTCTGTTGGCTCTGAGGAAAGGTCCTTATCATCAATCTTTCCCTGGTCTAGGAGCTTCTCAGCCCAGGGACCCCTGGTCCACAGGGCACACTGGGTTTCTGACATGCTTTCTCGGTGGTATGAAGTCCGTATCTCTCTGCTACCTTCTCTCTCCTTTTATCTTTTGTAAGATAAAAGGTGCAGCAGGCCACACCCAGGGAAACTCCTTTTACATTGGATCAGGGATGTGACCTGAGTAAGGGTGTTACATCCCACCTTAATCCTCTTTAACATAGCCTAATCTTGCCCTCATTAACCACAGGCAGAGAGTAGGGTTTACAACACAAAGGAAAATTAGATCACAAAATGGTGGACAACTACACAATACAGGGATTCATGGCCTAGCTAAGTTGACATACATTTTTGGTGGACACAATTCAATCCATAACACCACCCTAATTCTATCCAAGAATCCACAGAATCTCTCCTTGTAAGTGATCCTCATGTTAGGATAATAAATGTGATTGGGATCATAGCTCAAATTCAGCTGTAGACTCTGTTTAGGACAGTTGAAATCATGTTATCTTTAAATCCAATATGAGGGTGGATGTGTTGAAAGTTAATATTGCCATGATTAAACATACTGAATCTTCAGTAAATTATCTCTTGATATTATTTTGAAAGTTGTTTATATCTTAAGTGTAAGTAAACAAATTAAAAACTAAAAATTCATAAGAATTTAAGGATATCCTTTATAACATATCTCATTTATTTTATATACTTCTTTCATTGTAATGTTTCATGACTTCTTCCCAGTTTATTCTCTCATAAACATTTCCTAATTCACTTCTGGTTTACCCCCACATGGTAGCATTATTACCTCCCATAGCTATCATAAGAAAACAAAGTGTGAATGCCATAGAATATTTGATGATATAAGAAAATATGGTGGCCTGGTAAATGTTTAATGACCAACTTACTGAAAAAAAAGTCATGATTTGTAGCATATGCCCATTTCTGTGGTATAAATACTCTCGCCATGGAGAGTTTCAATCTATCAGTATCAAGTCACTGGATTGAGAGTTGGGAAGAATTTGCACACAATCAGCTTTCACAAACCAATAGAAGTAACCATTGAATACTGCAATAATTTTTTAATAGGCTTAAAATAATTATTACTATATAAATGTAGATTTTTTTAAAACTCACTATTTTCCAAATATTTCAAAATCTTTTTTTTTTTCTGAGAAAAAATATATGCCTCTTTAAAAGAAAAAAATGTACTTTTATTCTCTTTTGTTTTGTATTTCACTCTGGGGCATGTTCAGTTGAGAAAAAATTCATGGCATGTTCCTCATATACAAAGATGACAAAACTGTACATTTCATATGACTCAAAATCTTTAAAACAGTAGAAAGGTACATGAAGTGTAAACTAGTAACTCAGAATATGATCTACTTGAATTTATGTTGAACATGAAAATGTTCTCATGGAGGCAAAAGCAGCATCTTACTGAAATTGTTTGTCATTCCAGAAAAGCTATTAGCAAAGAAATAATTTGACCCAGTGTTATGGATTGTATTGTGTCTCCCAAAAAGATATGTTGAAGTTCTAACACACGTACTTGTGAATATGACCTTATTTGGAAATAGGGTCTTTCTTTGAAGATGTTATCAGTTAGGTTTACATGAAGTCATGCCAGGGTAGGATAGAACCTAATCCCATATGAGTGGTGCCTTATGAAAGAGAGAGACAAAGACACACAGTGGGAAGACTCCATGTGAAGATGCATGTATGAGCCAAAGAACACCAAAGACTGTCTCACCAGAATCTAGGGGAGAGGGATGGAATAGTTTCTTTCTCAGACCCCTCAGAAAACATCTCCAGGGTCAAAACCCTGATTTGGACTTCTACCCTCCAGAACTGTGAGACAATAACTTTCTGTTCTTATAAGGTACCCAATGTGTGATATTTTGTTGTGGCAGTCCTAGGGATCTAAGATATCCTGGTAAAAGCCTTATTGTCATAGAATAAGAAGACTCTAAAAAATGACTCTAAACATCTACTAATAAAGATTCATAAAGCCCTCTTAACCACAGTCCTGTTTTCTTGTTCTCACAGTGCTCAGGTTCAGGGAAATGAAGTGCTTAGATGCCCTCAGCTTGAAAAAAGGCATTCACAGTTAGGCTAATAATGAGGTAAAACAAAGAAATTCGTTATTTATCTAAATCACTATAATGTTACAGGGGAGATTTTCTTTGTAAAACGAATACAATAAATTACTCTGTACATATTTGCTTAAGGAATCTCCTTCAAAACAGATTTCCATTGAAACTCTTAAGCCAGTATCAAATTTATACTGATAGATTATAATATTTAGACAACAATTTGTTATGGATTGAACTATGTCCTCAAATTTATATGTTGAAATTTTAACCCCTGTACCTGCTTGGCAGAGTAGAGGGTCAGTGAAAAAGAGGAACACTCTCAATGAGAGGGATTGACACAGTGATTGTAACAATGGACTCAAGCATAACAAAGATTGTGAGTGAGGATGGCTCAGGACTGGGCAGTGTTTCATTCTGTTGTACATAGGGTCGCTGTGAATGGGAACCAACTCAAGGGCACCTAAAAACAACAAAGACCTGTGAATGTGATCCTGTTTGGATATAGGGCTTTTCTTTTGTTATGTTAATGAGGATTTACAGAAATAGGATGAGTCCTAAACCTAATCCCTTCTGAGTGGTGTCTTATATAGGGGAGTTCAGACACAGAGAGACAGACACAAACAGAAGGAAGATAGACGCCATGTGAAAATATATCAACAAGCAGTAAAGGATTGCCAGTAGCTACTAGAAGCTGAAAGAGACAAAGAATCTTCCCCTAGAGCTGACAGAGAGAGATAGCCTAACACTGCCAATGCACTGAATAGAGTCCTAGGCTCCAAAACTGTGAGACAATAAATTCCTGTTCACTTGTGGTAATTTTTTGTTATTGTTGTTACAAGAGCACTAGGTAACTGAAACAAATACCAAAAATGGAAACTAAAGCACAGCAAAAAGGCTTCATTAGACAATCTTTCTAAATTATAATATGGCAAATCAGAAATATACCAACCATGGCAATCTGACTATTGTGCCATAAAGTAGTATAGAATGAATTGTCCCAGTTTTGAAGAATTCAAAGAATGAATTAAATAACTTTCCCCATTAGTTGTGATTGGCAGCTGAACCTAACAGTAAATTTCTAAGAAAAGGATGATTTCTAGCTTACATTTGAGATACCCACTGCCATTGAGTTGATTCTGACTCAGCAAGCCCACAGGGTTTCCAAGGCTGTAAATCTCTACAGAAGAAAACTGCCACATCTTTTTCCCACAGAGCAGCCAGTAGTTTTGAGCCACTGATCTTCCAGTTAGCAGTTGATCACTGTCTTAGTCATCTAGTGCTGCTATAACAGAAATACCACAAGTGCATGGTTTTAATGAAGAGAAGTTTATTTCCTCAAAGTTAAAGTGGGCTAAAAGTCCAAATTCAGGGCATCAGCTCCAGGGGAAGGTTTTTTCTCTCTGTCGGCCTTCTTCTCTCCAGTGTTCCCCCGGACTAGGAGCTTCTCTGAGCAGGGACCCCAGTCCAAAGGAAGCGCTCTGCTCCTGGCACTGCTTTCTTGATGGTATGAGGTCCCCCTGTCTCACTGCTCACTTCTGTCTTTTATATCTCAAGAGATTGACTCAGGACACAATCCAGTCTTATAAATTGAGTTCTGCCTCACTGACACAACTGCCACCTATCCTCCCTCATTAACATCATAGAGGCAGGATTTACCACACATGGAAAAATCACGCAATACTGGGAATCATGGCCCAGCCAAATTGATAAACACTTTTTTGGGGGGACATAATTCAATCCATGACAATCACTTTAACCACTGCACCACCAGGGGTCCTTGAGATACTCAGTAATAAATGCCTATTGAAGGTCAACATGAAATATAAGCCTTAGAAAGAATAAAGACCCTGGTGATATAGTCATGAAACTCTATGCAACACTAACTCTCTGATATGTATTTTATAATACCTTATCAAATGATTTTTTTAAATAAAATGCAATAATTTTATGTCAAAATTTCACCATATATAAGTCTATTCAATTTCAAATACCTTGCATTCCCTCAAAATCAGCCTGAGAGATAAGACAGACGTTTTATTTCTTATTCAAAGAATGTGGGGGCAGAGTGGGAGAAGATATTTACAATTGTATTCAGAATATATATATATCAATTATTGTTGTTAATTGTTGCCAAATCAGCGTGCACAGTGAAATAAAACATTGCCCAGTCCAGTACCATCTCCATGATTGGTTGTAATTTGGACTATTGTGATCCACAGAATTTTCACTGGCTGATTTTCAGAAGTAGATTTCCATGGCTTTCTTCTCAGTCTGGAAGCTCTGCTGAAACGTGTTCATCCTCATAACAACACACAAGCCTCCACTGACAGACAGGTGGTGGCTGTATATGAGGTGCTTTGGCCAGGAATTGAATCTGAGTCTCCTTCATGGAATGCGAGAAGTCTACCACTGAACCACCACTAAATTATATATATATATATATATATATATATATATATATATACTCCATTCACTCAATAAGAAGAAGACAAAAGACAGACAACTCAAGGGATCCATAAATAAAATGCAAAAGATAGATAATTCATTAAAAGGATATCCAAAGAGCTAATAATCTTCACTAGTTGTCAGGGAAATGGCAATTAAATGGGATTAAATGATAAATCCACAATAAGATGGACTATGTATACCAATGTAACTAAATAAAAACAATTTTAAAAGGATATTGTTAAATGTTGATGAAGATGTGAAGTATTCTGGACGCTTGTACACTACTCATGCAAGGGTACATTGGTAAAACCACTTTGAAAACTGCTTAGCAGCATCTGCTAAAGCAAATACATGGAATATATTATGATCCAACAATTCCATGCCTTTGGTATATAACAGCAGAAGTGTTTTCTGTAAGACACACATGAGATTGCTCATAGAAGCTCTATTCATAATTGCTCTAGATTTTATACTACTCTGATACCCATAAATATTAGAATGGATATTAAATTTAAGTATCATCACATAATGCGATACTCTAGAGCAGTGAACATACATCAATGATAGTGCAATAGTTCTAGCATAAGCT
Organism: Trichechus manatus latirostris; assembly: GCF_000243295.1. NCBI lineage: Eukaryota > Metazoa > Chordata > Mammalia > Sirenia > Trichechidae > Trichechus > Trichechus manatus. The sequence continues at coordinate 19,027,796 of NW_004443947.1, read as the reverse complement.
CCTTGAGAACAGGATCCACTCTATCCCCTATATCTCTGGAGTAGGGGTGAGGGGAAAGTGCAGTTCGTATGCATAATGGATACTCAATAAATGTTGCCTACTAAATTATTAGTGTCCTTTGCCATGCCCTTGTCATGCTCCCTGGTTCATAATTGTTACTTTATATGTATCATTACTCTAAAATTATTGAAATGTAGCATGGTCTCACAGTGATAGAATCTCATGCAAGTTTCTACCATCTAGAAAAAAGCATAATCCTGTCTTCCATATTGAAAGGCACATTAATCTACAGGTACTGTACTTGGGAAACAGAAATCTAGATAGGAATGGGAAAAGTTGTTCTTTAAGTTAAATTTATATCAAAATAGCTTTGAAGCACTTTATAGAGAAGAAAGGTAAAACATATTTCTGCTTAATAAATCTCCTCATCCAATTAGTCCTTTAATCTTGAACTTTGAATGACTTTTCTATGATGAAATCATCAACTGTAATGGAAAATATTTTAGAAGAGCATTTTAAAAGATGAGTTTATAGCAGTTACTTTTAAAATGAAAGAATTTATATTAAAAAAAGTGTTGGATCCTTCTATTAAACTAAATTAGAATTGCTTAAACTATTTAATATGCTAATGTGTCTTATTTATCTCCAATAGGTATCTGTAGTATGGTGCATTAGCCAAATTTATTTCAACTCTGGAATTCCCCCATTCCCGTGCTTCCCTCTCTGAAAGGGAGTTAATTTTCTGAGGAATGTACTTCAAAGACATATAGATGACAATCATTGCAAAATTGTATCATGACAATGAATGGTAGACAATATCTTTAAGGGATGGTGCCATTCTAGTTTTAACAAGAATTAGGTGATGGAAGAGTCAAATTCTTGAAATTCATTCTGACATTATAATTCTTTGAATTAGAAAGTATTGTACAACCTCATTTAACCAAAATGGTTGGAGATTGAAGTTTATATTTAATAAAACTTTCTGGTTAACTTGCTTCTTCAGAGAAATTTTTTCATGGCATGACTGTTCCTGCTGGGATGAAAGGAATTTTCACTGAAATTCTATTTTAGTGTGCACACTTACGCTAGCTGAGTTCCCAATTATATATGTTTAGAAATGCAAAATTTTACCTACTACAAATCTTCAAAGTCACAGCCTACAGCAGTGGCAGCAATGTCAACACAATTCGTAGGAGACTATAGAAAGGAAAGTTGCCTCTGATCAAGTGTTCTAATCAGAATAAAAGCAGACAAAAAGAAAAAGAAATATTACCTTCTACTTCCTCAGAATTTTGGAGACAATGACTGATGTTTCAAAACTAAACTTTAATTAGTAATATAAGAAGCCAATGGTGGTTCAGGCTAACATCTGGGTAATTGAAGTACTTATCAACTAAACTGATAATAAAATGTAAGAATTGGTTTCTATTAACCTGGAACAACAGAGGAAGGAGGAGAGTCAGAAATAGGAGGAGGATATGGAATGTTTGGCTAATGGTCTCCATGAATAACTGCCTTCTTTGCCATGAGACCAGAAGAACAGGATGGTGCCCAGCTAACATTACTGAACATTTTGATCAAAGATACATGGAAGAATCCTGCCTGATCAAAAGGGGGAAAATTTTGAACATCATTTAAAATTCTCATGGACTCTAGACTTTCTGGGGTCATAGAAGGTGGATGAACCCCTGAAACTATTGCCCTGATATAATCTTTGAACCCTCAACCAAAAATATCCCCTTAAGATTTCTTAAAACCAAACAATAGTTTACCTAAACTAGTGACAAAGGTTTGCCTCAAGCAATATGCTCTTTTAAGAACTATCTATATGGGAACAAATTGATAACAGCAACTTGAAAGTTTGGATGGTAACTTTAGGGGGTAGTGAGTTTATGTTAATGAAGGAAGAACAACTCAAAAGAATGTCACTAGATTGTACAGGTAAAAACTGTTGAATTGGTGTATATTTTGTTGTGTATATTCTCAACAAAAACAAAATAAATAAAATTTAAAGAAAAAAAAGGAAGAGTCAAGTGTTTTTGTTGTTGTTAGGTGCTGTGGAGTTTATGGCGAGAAAGTCATGAATCCTCTAAGGCATGCAATAATGGAAAGAATAGAATAGAATAGAAGAGAGGAGAGAAGAGAAGGGAGGGAAGGTGAGGGGAGGGGAGGGGAGGCAAGGTGGAAAGATCACTTACATATAGTGATGCCAACATTGGAAGAAATTCAGCAAGACAGAGACTTGTACCTAACACCACCACCATTACTACCACTACCAATAACAGCATCAATAACAACAAATTTGTAAGTTGCCTTACAAAGCTGCTTTTGTGTTCATTCAATGCAGTGATTCTTAAAGTCAAGTGTGTACCAAAATCGCATGGTTGTTGTTGTTGTTAAGTGCCTTTGAGTCGGTTCTGACTCATAGAGACCCTATGTACAACAGAACAAAACACTGCCTGGTCCTGCACCATCCTCACAATCATTGTTATGCTTGAGCCCATTGTTACAACCACTGTGTCAACCCATCTCATTGAGGGCCTTCCTCTTTTTCCCTGGCCATCTACTTTACCAAGCATGATGTCCTTCTCCAGGGACTGATCCCTCCTGATAACATGTCCAAAGTATGTGAGATGTAGTCTTGCCATCCTTGCTTCTAAGGTTTACTTCTTCTAAGACAGATTGGTTTGTTCTTTTGGCAATCCATGGTATATACATGTACAAAGACTTGGAGATAGAAAACCAAAAGGGAAGAATAAGTGTGGCATTTCTCAAGCTGAAAGAGCTGAAGGAAAAATTCAAGCCTTGAGTTGCAATAGTGAAGAATTCTACTGGGAAGATATTAAATGACACGGAAAACATTAAAAAAAGATGGAAGGACCAGACTGAGTCCAGTACAACTATATGGCGCCCAGCTACCACCACTGACAGCTCTGACAGGGATCGCAACAGAGGGTCCTGGACAGAGCTGGAGAAAAACGTAGAACTAAATTCTAACTTACAAAAGAAGACCAGACTTACTGGCCTGACAGAGACTGGAGAAGCCCTGAGAGTATGGCCCCCCAACACCCTTTTAGCTCACTAATGAAGTCACTCCTGAGGTTCACCCTTCAGTCAAAGATCAGACACCCCCATAAAACAAAACGAGGCTAATGGGGCGCAAGAGCCCAGGGACAAGGACTAGAAGGCAGGAGGGAACAGGAAAGCTGTAATAGGGAACCCAAGGTCGAGAATGGAGAGTGTTGACATGTCATGATGTTGTTAACCAATGTCATAAAACAATATGTGTACTAACTGTTTAATGAGAAACTATTTGTTCTGAAAACCTTCATCTAAAGTACAATTAAAAAAATTAAAAAATAAATAAAAAAGATGGAAGGAATGCACAGCGTCACTACACCAAAAAGAATTGGTCGACGTTCAACCATTTCAGGAAGTAGCATACGGTCAGGGACCAATAGTACAGAAGGAAGACGTCCAAGCTACACTGAAGGCACCGGCAAAAAACAAGCCTCCAGGAATTGATGGAATACCAGTTGAGATGTTTCAACAAATAAATGCAGCACTGAAAGTGCTCACTCGTCTATGCCAAGAAATTTGGAAGACAGCTACCTCGCCAATCGACTGGAAGAGATCCATATTTATGTCTATTCCCAAGAAAGGTGATACAATTGAATGCGGAAATTATCTAACAATATCATTAATATCACATGAAAGTAAAACTTTGCTGAAGATCATTCAAAAGTGGCTGCAGCAGTATATCAACACGGAACTGCCAGAAGTTCAAGCCAGATTCAGAAGAAGATGTGGAACCAGGGATATCATAGCTGACGTCAGATGGATCCCGGCTGAAAGCAGAGAATACCGGAAAGATGTTTACCTGTGTTTCATTGACTATGCGAAAGCATTCGATTTGGTGGATCATAACAATTATCATAAATCACCTGTAGTACATGTTAAAACACAGATTTCTGGGTCCCATCCTAGAGTTTCAGTTCAGTAGATCTGGAATGGGGTTCAAGAACTTTCATTTCTAAGAAGCTGCCAGCTAATGCTGATGTTACTGGTCTGGGAATCCACACTTTGAGAGAACCATTTCAAATATTTCAATATGATTTCACCTCAGGTGAGAGTGGGTGCAGCATGATTCACTCTTTACACCAAAGATGATGCTTGGCTTAGCACCCTGCTAAGCCATCTTGGTTAATTAAACTAAATAATTTCCAGAGCATTTGCTCTTTATCCTACTTCCTATTTGTACTCCTCACTACACCCCTTTTTCCTCCTTCCCCGATACTCTATGTTGCTTCTATTGTCTGAAATATACTTCATTCTATCCATCACATCGCTAACTACTGGACTTTAGGGTTCATCTTTAAAGTTACCATTTCTAGGGAGTTTCTCTTGAAGTACTTGTTTCTTCCTGTAAAATACATAAGGTGCCTTCCCTTTTCCTTTCAGAGCATTCCGTGTTTATGTATCTGTCTCTTGCCTGAGACTGAGGTCCTGAAGAGCAAGGGCCTGATCTTACTGCTGTTTGTATTGCCAGCCACCAGAATAAACCCTTTACAAGATTTTTTAATTAAAAAAAATGTTTTAAGCATTGTCAAGCTAAACCTGGAGATTACATTTATGTTATTTCTTAGTTCTGTCAAGTAGCTTTAGAACATAAATTTATTTGTTTGAATTTTAATTGCCCTCTACATTCCAAACACAATGGACATATTACTGAATCACTAGATTTCTATGCTCAGATGTCTCAACATTTGGTGGGAATACAGAATAGTAAAGAAGGCAATTACAGATTTGTGTGATAAGTGTTTTGATGGGGGTAGTAGAGACTCAGAGAAATATATATAAGAACCGATTAACCCAGACTTGGGGAATTAGGAAGGATCCCTGAAGAACGTAATTTATAAACTAGGGATAAGTGTGATAGTCTGTTTACCTGAGTGTCCGCTATGTTAGCCTTCTCTGTTCTCATCAGGTATACCGATTATCTAGGAATCAGTTGTTGGGGATTATAGAATGATTGTAAAATGGGAATCAGAAAGAAGTAATGCATAAGCTAATTGTGTGACATCACACACTTGATTCTTCTTATCCAAAAGATTTTAGCCCCTTGCATTTGGAATTTAAAACAGTATTCCCTTTTCCCCATCTTACATTTGTATTCACTCATTGTGCATGCAGATATGCAGATTTGAAGAGCTGATTGCTTTTATTATAATTTAGCTATTCCTCTCTCCTATCAAGTTTAACTGCCATATCATGCTATTTTGAATTTTGAAGGATAAAACTGCTCAAAACAACATAATAAGGTCCACATTAATAATAAGGTTATTCAATACTCTTTTAGTATCACCTTTACTTTTGAATTGTCACTTTAAAGTTTAAGTGTCACTGTAAGGTGATCTTCTGTGCCCAGAGTATTGGCATTTAAGAGATTTATCAGACATCTCAAAGGAGGCTGTGGCAAGAGGCATAGAGAAGGGTGAAGATCATAAGCTAGAGGAATAAAATGGAAAGGTTCAGTTCAGAGGGTGTGAATAATTCACAAATACCAAATTGGTATTTGAAGGTTCTCAAATCACCACCCATTTTCCTTTCTTAGAATCTTTTATTTTTTCTCAGTTGATCTAATGCCCTGTATATCTAAGAGGAACTAAGTGAGAACATATTAAAGAGCAGATACAATTAAAGAGATGTTATTTTCTCAGGCAAGAGAAAATACACATACAATATTAAAGTGAGGAATATATGACAAGGGTAAAAGGTTGTCTACCTCCCTCCTAATATCACTAGATCATTTTTATGTCTCTCCTAGTCAAATTTAAGTGAAAATAGGCAATGCTCTACATTGGTTTTCATTCCTGGCCGTACTTTGGAATCACCTGTCATGGTAGGCAGAATAATGGTTCCCCAAAGACGTCCATGACCTAATCCCTGCAACCTGTGAATATGTGAGGTTGTATGAAAAAGGGTAATTAAAGTTGCAGACAGAATTAAAGTTGCTAATGATCTGATCTTAAAACAAGGGTATTGTCCTGGGTTATCTGAGTGAGCCCAATGTAATTATAAGTTTCCTTAAAAGTGAAAGAGGGATTATTCTGAAGAGACAGTCAGAGACATGGCAGCTTGAGAAGGACTTGGCCAGATGTTACTGGATTTGAGGAGGGATAAAGTGGACCATGAGCCACAGAAAGCAAGGAAGCTGGAAAAGGCAAGGAAACAGATTCTTCCTTAGAGTTTCCAGAAAGGAATGCACCCTGCTGACACCTTGATCTTAGCCCAGTGAGATCTCTGTCAGATTTCAGATCTACAGAACAGTAAGACAATACATTTGTGTTCTTTAAAGCTACTAGAATTGTGCTAATTTGTCACAACAGTAATAGAAAACTAATACACCTGCAGAGCTTTTAAAAAATACTGATATCCAAGTTACACCCCAGATCAATTACAATAAAATCTTTGCTGTGTAAGAGGGTGTGGGGGTGAGATCCAGGCAACAATAACTTTTCTTTTTTAATTTAAATTTAGATGAAGTTTTACAGAACAAACTAGCTTCTCATTAAACAGTTAGTACATACATTATTTTATGGCATCGTTTAACAACCCCATGACATGTCAACACTCTCCCTTCTCGACCTTGGATTCCCTATTACTAGCTTTCCTGTTCCCTCCTACTTTCTAGTCCTTGCCCCTGGGTTGGTGTGTCCCTTTAGTTTCATTTTGTCCTATGGGTCTGTTTAATCTTTGGCTAAAAGGTAAACCTCCGGAGTGACTTCATTACTAGGCTAAAAGGGTATCTGGGGGCCATATCTTGCAGTTTCTCCAGTCTCTGTCAGACCAGTAATTCTGGTCTTTTTTTGAGTTAGAATTTTGTTCTACATTATCCTCCTGCTCTGTCCAGGAACCTCTGTCGTGGTCTCTGTTAGAGCAGTCAGTGGTGGTAGCTAAACCCATACCTCACACCATATACAAAAACTAATTCAAAATGGATCAAAGACCTAAATGTAAAGCCAAAACTATGAAGTTCATAGAAGAAAAAATAGGATCAACACTAGAGGCCCTAATACACGGCTTTAACAAGATACAAACCATAACCAACAACACACAAACTCCAGAAGATAAGCTAGATAACTGGGATGTTCTAAAAATTAAACAATTATGCTCATCAAAAGATTTCACCAAAAGAGTAAAAAGAGAACCTACAGACTGGGAAAAAATTTTGTGGCATCCCAAGTCAGACAAAGGTCTAATCTCCATAATCTACAAGAAAATCCAACACCTCTACAACAAAAAGACAAATAATCCAATTAAAAAATGGGCAGAGGAAATGAACAGACACGTCACCAAAGAAGTGCAAAATAAAACCACAATGAGATACCTTCTCACCCTGGCATTACTGGCATAAATCAAAAAAACTAGAAATAACATGTTGGAGAGGCTACGAGGAGATCAGAATTCTTATGCACTGCTGTGGGAGTGCATAATGATACAACCATTTTTGAAAATGATGTGTGCTTCCTTAGAAAGCTAGAAATAGAAATACCATACGATCCTGTAATCCCACTCCTAGGAATATAACCTAGAGAAATAAGAGCCAGCACATGATGCACATCCATGTTTATTGCAGCTTTGTTCACAGCAGCAAAGAGATGGAAACAACATAGATGCCCATCAACAAATGAATGGATAAACGAAGTATGGTACATACACACAGTGGAGTATTATGCAACGATAAAGAACAATGATGAATCTGTGAAGCATCTCACAATGTGGACAAAACTGGAAGACATTATGCTGGGTGAAATAAGTCAATCACAAAAGGACAAATATTGTATGAGGCCTTTACTGTAAAAACACATGAAAAAGTTTACACACAAAAAGAAACAATCTTTGTTGGTTATGAGGGATGGGAAGTGTGGGGGAGAATACTGAATAGACAATAGATAGGTGGTAACTTTGGTGAAGGGTAAGATAGTACACAATACTGGGGAAGCCAGCACAACTTTTACAAGGAAAGGTCCTGGAAGTTCCATAGACACATCCAAACTCCCTGAGGGACTGAATTGCTGGGCAGAGGGCTGTGGGGACCCTGGCCTCAGGAACATCTAGCTCAATTGACATAACACAGTTTATAAAGAAAATGTTCTACACTCTACCTTGGTGAGTAGCGTCTGGGGTCTTAAAAGCCTGTGAGCAGCCATCTAAGATACTGCACTGGTCTCACCCCTTCGGGAGCAAGGGAGAATGAAGAAAACAAGATACAAGGGAAAGATTAGTCCAAAGGACTAATGGACCACAACTACCACAGCCTCCACCAGAGTGAGTCCAGTACAGCTAGATGGTGCCCAGCTACCACAACTGACTGCTCTGACTGGGATCACAACAGAGGGCCCCAGATAGAGATGGAGAAAAAGGTAGAACAAAATTCTAACTCACAAAAGAAGACCAGAGGTACTGGCCTGACAGACACTGGAGAAATACATAGAGTATGGCCCTCGGACACACCTTTAGCTCGGTAATGAAGTCACTCCCAAGGTTCACTGTTCAGCAAAAGATTAGACAGCCCCATAAAGCAAAACAAGACTAACGGGGCACAACAGTCCAGGGACAAGGACAAGAATGCAAGAGGGGACAGGAAAGCTGGTAATAGGGAACCCAGAGGTGAGAAGGGACACTGTTGACGAGTCGTGAGGTGTTAACCATTGTCATAAAATGATATGTGTGCTGTTTACTGAGAAAGTTTTTTTTCTGTAAACCTTCATCTAAAGTACAATAAAAAAAGTAAAAAAAAAAAGAAAGAAGAAGACAGAATGATGTTGGCTTTTGGTTTGGCAAAGATGTCCTATATTATGTTGAGGAATTTCCCTTCTATACCTATTTTTTTTGAGAGTCTTTATCAGGAATGGGTGTTGGACTTTGTCAAACGCCTTTTCTGCATCAATTGAGATGCTCATGTGACTCTTTTCCTTTATTTTACTGATGTGGTGGATTACGTTGATTGATTTTCTAATGTTAAACCATTGTTACAAACATGATATGAATCCTACCTGGTAGCGATGTATTATTTCTTTGATACGATTCTGAATTCTATTGGCTAGAATTTTGTTGAAAATTTTTGTATCTATATTTATGAGAGATATTTGTCTGTAATTTGCTTTTTTGTGATGTCTTTGCCTGGTTTTGGTATAAGGTTTATGCTGGTTTCATATAATGAGTTTGGAAGTATCCCTTCCTTTTCTATGTACTGAAATAATTTGAGTAGTACTGGTGTAAGCTCTTCTTTGAATGTTTGGTAGAATTCTCCACTGAAGCCATCTTGGCCAGGGCTTTTTTTTGCTAGGAGTTTTTTTATTACCTTTTCAGTCTCTTCTGTTGTTATGGATCTGTTCAGATTTTCAACACCAATTTGAGATAGTTTGTGTAGGTAGTGTGTTTCTAGAAATTTGTCCATTTCTTCTAGATTTTCAAATTTGTTGGAGTATAGTTTTTCATAATATTCTGTTATGATCGTTTTTATTTCAGTTGGGGCTATTGTAATGTCTCCCATTTCATTTCTTATTTGGGTTATTTATGTTCTCTCCTGTTTTTCTTTGGTCAAGTTGGGTAGTTGTTTGTCGATTTTGTTGATCCTTTCTAGGAACTAACTTTTGGTTTTGTTGATTCTTTCTATTGTTTTTCTGTTCTCTATTTCATTTATTTCTGCTCTGATCTTTATTATTTCTTTTCTTCTAGTGGCTGTAGGCTTTTTTTGTTGTTCTCTATTTGTTCTAGTTGTGTAGCTAATGTTTTTATTTTGTCCCTTTCTTCTTTTTTGATGTCTGCATCTATTCTATAAATTGTCCTCTGAGGATTGCCTTTGCTATGTCCCAAAGGTTTTGGTATGATGTGTTTTCATTCTCATTTGATTCTAGGAATTTTTTGATTCCATCTTTGATTTCTTCTACCACCCAGTGATTCTTAAGCAGGGTGTTATTTAGTTTACATATAACTAATTTTTTTCCTGTTATTAATTTCTACTTTGTTGACATTATGATCAGAGACGATACTTCATATTATCTCAGTGTTTTGGATTTTGTTGAGGGTCGCTTTGTGGCATTAGATGTAGTCTATTCTGTAGAACATTCCATGTGCATTGGAAAAGAATGTGTATTTTGCAGCTGTTGGGTGGAGTGTTCTGTATATGTCTATGAAATCAAGTTGGCTGACTGTGGCCTTTAGATCTTCTGTATCTTTGTTGAGTTTCTTTCTAGACGTTCTGTCCCTTGCCAAGAGTGGAGTGTTGAAGTCTCTTACTATTATAATGGAACTGTCAATTTCTCTTTTCAGTGCCGTTAAAGCTTGTTTTATGTATTTTGGAGGCCTGTAATTGTGTGCGTAGATATTTATTTTGCTTATGTCTCCATGCTGGATCTTCCTTTTAATCATAATATAGTGCCCTTCTTTGTATTTTATGGTGGATTTTGTTCTAAAGTCTATTTTATCTGAGATTAGTATTGCCACTCCTGCTCTTTTTTGGCAGCTGTTTGCTTAATATATTTTTTTCCATCCTTTGATTTTTTATAAATTTATGTCTTTGTTTCTAAGATGTGTCTCTTGTAGACAGCATATTAATGTGTCCTGTTTTTTGTATCCATTCTGTCACTCTCTGTCTCTTTATAAGTGCATTTAGGCCACTGAATTCAGTGTAATTACTGATAGGGGTGAGATTATTTCTGTCATTTTGTAGTGTTTTTTTTTTTGTGGTGCTGATTTCTTTGTTCCTTTTACTCCCTTGTGGTGAATTCCTTTTGTTTGTGGATTTTTTTTTCCATTTCTTTTGTTTGTGTAGATTTTGCTTTTACTGAGACTTTATTGTTTTCTTTATTCTGATGAGTAGGTTTGGTAACTTTCTTTCTGATTACCTTGAAATTAACCTTTATCTTACTAAGTTTGAACCAATCTATTATTACTTGTTATTGTCTTGCCTTCCTCTCCATTAGAAAGCTCTATACCTACACCTTTTATTCCCTCTTTTATTGTTCTGACATTTTTGTCATTTGCAGATTAACATTTCTGGTTCCCTGTTGTAAATCTTTTGGTTTTGAATCGACCTTGAGAGTTGATTTCCTAAGTTGGTATCTGATTGGTGCGATCTTGTATCCTAGATTCAGGCTGTCTCCTGATGTTGTTTGTTCTCAAACTGAAGGACTCCCTTTAATAATTCTTGCAAGTTTGGTTTGGTTTTTACATATTCCCTTAATTTTTGTTTATCTGGAAATGACCTAATTTCACCATCATATTTGAATGAGAGTTTTACAGGATATATTTTTCTTGGTTGACAATTTTTTTCTTTCAAGGTTTTATATATGCCATCCCATTGCCTTCCTGCCTGCAAGGTTTCTGCCAAATAGTCTGAGCTTAGTCTTATTGTTTCCCCTCTGTATGTGACTTTTCATTTTTCTTGAGCTCTTCTCAGGAGTCTTTCTTTGTCTTTGGTTTTGGCGAGTGTGATTATTATATGCCTTTCTTTTGGGGTCTATCCTATATGGGGTTCATTGAGCTTCTTGGATGGCCAGCTTTTCATCTTTCAAGATATTAGGGAAGTTTCCTGTCAGCATTTCTTCAATGATCCTCTCTGTTTTCCTTTTTATCCCCCTGTTCTGAAACTGATCACTCGAAAATTTTTGCTTTTGATTGTATCCCACATAATTCTCAGGGTTTCTTCATTTTTCTTTGTTCTTATTTCTGATTTTTCCTCAAAGTTGTATACAAATGTCTTCTTCAATTTCACTGATCCTTTCTTCCATTGTTTCAAACCTGTTCCTCAACCCTTCTATGACACTATTTCTGAAATCTTGTTGTTTAGCTTTTGGATTTCTAATTGTTGTTTTTGTGTGATTTCTAGTTGTGAATTTATTTTGGCATTTTGTTCCTGTATTATTTTCCTGAGTTATTCCACTTTGTTGTCTGTATTTTCCATAAATTTGTCTGCCTTTTGCTTGAATTTGTCTATTTTTTCCTCATTTTTGTCTGTTTTTTGCTTCAACTTTTGTATAGCTCTGAATATTAGAGATTTGAATTCTCTATTAAGTAGTTCTAGTGCCTTTTCTTCTACTGGAAAATCGTCTGGTGTTTTATTTTGGATGCCTACTGGAACCATCCTGTCCTGTTTTTGTAAATGTTTTGATATTGTTTGTTGTCTTGGGACATTAAGTTGTTATTTTCTTCATTTATTGATTGTAGACTTGTTTGTTTTGTTCTGCTTTTTTGTTTTGTTTGATTATGTCTGAGCAGGTGGGCTGTATGTTCTTTGTTGTTTGCTCATATGTAGGCACAATATTTTTCACCTCCTTGTCCAATGGGCTGGGTCAGTCCCTTAGCTATGGTATAGCAGGGCAGAACCAGCTGAAGGGGTGGGGCTAGGAAGGGTTGTTTGTGGCATGTACTTGATCTGACAAGATGAGGCAGTGATCAGCACAGGGAAGTTTCCAGTAGGTCATGCCTGTGCTGCTCGGTAGTGCAATGTTCAGCACACGGTGCAGATAGGCAGGAGTTAGGGGTTGGGGGAGGTTGTGATGTGTGGGGCTAGGTTGGATATGGAAAAGAAGAGGGAGGAGAAAGAAACAGGAGCAAAACAAAATGTTGAGGGAATTTGTCATTGGAGTGGAGAGACAAGAAACTGAGAAATGGAGAAAAACAAACAGGAAAAAAAATTTTAAATTTTTTAAAAATTGAAGAAAATTCTCCAAGGATCTACCTACGCAGCTTCACAGACTGAGGAGTGGCTCCCAAGCCACGCAGTATTGACCTGCTCTAAGGCACAGAGATGATACACCATGCCAGATATTCACGAGACAGTAAAAGAAGGTAAGTAGAAAGAGATGAGAAACCAAAAAACAAAGAAAAATAAAAGGAAAAAGGAAAGAGAAAACAAATAAACAAGAAAAAGAAAGGAAAAAAAAAAAAAAAAAAACAAGACTCCCAGGGATCCCACACAGACTGGGGAAATGGACCAGAGAAGCGTTTCCCCAGCTGAGCAGAACTTCACAGCCTGTCTTGAAGGAGCAAAGATGGCACATGGAGTTAGGTGTTTGAGAGAAAGGAGGAGGAGGTGAGAGGCAGGGAATAAACCAAAAGAGGGTGAGAAAAGCAATACCAGCAACAAAGAAATGGCACTGAAGAAGCCAGCCTCTGTGGGTGACATGAATTCATGCAGCACAAAACCAGCACCTCCAGTGCCTCAATCACGGCCCATTGGGGAGTGGTGGATCCGCTCTCTGGAAAGGCAGGAATCCATCTGCCAGGAAGCAGCAAATTGGCCCTCTAGGAAGCTGGGAATCCATCCTCTGGGAAGCAGTGAATTGGCCTGCCGGGAAGAGGTGGGCCAGCTAGCCAGGAGGCCAGGAAGTGGCGAAGGTCAAGTAGGGGAGGCAGGATAGGCAGTGGGAAAGCATGTCTCACTGGTTATCAAATGCTCTATCTCCTGCTAGGAGCTCCGTGAATCTGCTTTCCCATACTCTGTGTCCGCTGATCTGTGGCAGGAATCCAAGATGGTGGATTCATGCTGTGTTGGCTTATAGGGGACTACCACTCATAACTCTCCTCGATGTCTGTTCTCTGTCAGTTTCTTATACCATTTAGTGCTTGGTTGAGTTCTTTATCTCTTCTTTTGACACTTAGGGTTCCAGGATTGACGTTTGTCTCTGTTTCACTTAGTTTTTGGGGTCTTTGCTGTGGAGGGACGGCCTGCTGCTTCTGTCTATAGTGCCATGTTCCCAGAATTCTGCATCAATAACTTTTTAAAGCTCTCTGGAAGATTATAATATACAGTCAAATGTAAGAACCACTGCTCTTGCATACTCATTGGTCTTAGGAAAACTAAACTAAAACTGCCTAGAAATGAACCCTTAGTCTGTGGTAAGAATAAGCCCATATGATGTTTTCCCACCAAAGTGTGGTCTAGGAGCAGCAGCATCAACATTATCTGTGAGCTTGTTGTTGTTGTGATGGTGGTATGTGCTGTGAACTTGTTAGAAATACATAATCTGGGCCCACTCCAGATCCACTGAATCAGCACCTGTATTTTAACACAAGAAATGCTTAAATAATGCACAGTAATAGTTACCTTCTAAATCTCAGGCATCTCTATACTTGTTGTTGTTTTGGGGTGTCAAGTTGGTTCAGACTCATAGCAACCCCACGTGACAGATTAGAACTGCCCCATAGGGTTTTCTAGGCTATAATCTTTGCAGAATCACTACCTAAATGAAATATCCTTAAGCATGCCCTCAAGGCTATGCATTTCTTGAAGGAACCCCATTTCCCTAAGTTTCCTTCCTTCCTTCCTTCTTTCCTTCTTAACTTCCTTCTCTCCCTCTCTCCTTCCTTCATTCCTTCCTTCCTCCTTTTTTCCTTCCTTTCTTCCTCCTCTCAGTTCTTTCTCCCTCTTTTTCCTTCTCCCCTTACTGTTTCTTCTCCTTCTCTCTCTCTGCTCTTTCTTTGCTTATCTTCAGAGTACAAGACATTGCTGGCTTCCTGACCAACTGCCTGAATTAATAATAAAGATAACTGTAGCAACCACAGAAATAACTCACACAATCACATGTTAGTGTGAAATGAAAATATAACCTAAAATGCCATAAAAAACCCTAAAGTTTCATTTAGACTCTACATTCTATTTCTTTTTAACACAGACTAATCTTACTTTCCCCAGGTGTCTATCAGTTTGTCATACTGTGGGGGCTTGCATGTTGCTGTGATGCTGGAAGCTATGCCACCGGTATTCAGATGTCAGCAGGGTCACCCGTGGTGGACAGGTTTCAGCTGAGCAGAAGGACAACCACAATGCTCCTTAGAAGCAAGGATGGTGAGATTACATCTTACATACTTTGGACATGTTGTCAGGAGGGATCAGTCCCTGGAGAAGGACATCATGCTGGTAAAGTACAGGGTCAGCATAAAAGAGGAAGACCCTCAATGAGATGGATTGATACAGTGGCTGTAATAATGGGCTCAAGCATAATAACGATTGTGAACATGGCACAGGACTAAGCAGTGTTTCTTCTGTAGTACATAGGGTCACTATGAGTCAGAACCGACTAGACGGCACCCAACAACAACAATCTTACTTACACTCTAGAGACATGGATCAATATTTATTACCTTACTCTTAAAATTTCTAAACAGCTTTAAATCTCTCTTGAGATACTTTTTCCAAGAGCTAACAGATTCAGTTTTCTGAAATTTGTTGCTTACATCAAATTTAAAATCCACTGAACATAATTTTATAATTAAAAAATTATCTCTGTGAAAATAATCATCATATATTGGTAGAACTGTGCTCTTCTGTTTATTTTATTTTATTTTTCCCAACCTGGGATTGTAGAAACCCTTAACCATGACAGAGTAAGAAATGAAGGTGAGAAATATGAGACTGCAAATTGGTGGCCCCTGTGCTCCCATTCCCGATCTTCTACCTACAGAAACATCACCAACTCATCAGGATTCTTTTGTATGCTGAGCCCAAAAATTATTTCTCAATGCTTCTCAACACAACACTTTAAATAGAACCCAAGCTAAGTGTTTGTTTTTTTTTTTGTTTTGTTTTGTTTTTATTTTTCCCTTGATCATTTCACGTAATCCCTACAACAAATTGAGGGAGTAGATGTCACTATTTCCACTTTGAAAATGAGGAAGCTGAAGTGTATAAAGTCAATAAAATAAGGCAGGATTTGAGCCTACATTCATCTGGATCCAATGTTCATGCTGTTAAAACTCTGCTGTCTGCAGTGGTAAGGTGGGATTTGTTGGCCATGGGAATGACAGGACAGTATATTAAAGGACGTTCCCTTGAGAGGTCTTAAAAGAACCCCAGAGGATCAAAATGATCACACAGCTCTTCCCCAAGTAGGCAAATAGCTGTAAAATTCTGTTGTATAAGTTCTATGAAATTATTTTATCTAACACGTCCCCACTCTAGAAATGTGTCATTGCAGATCATGATATGTTTCTTATGTGATATCCTGCACTAAGACACAGAACTTGTTTTAAAAAAAATGGCCTATTGGGCTGAATTCCAGTTATTTGCTGAAAGCAAACAAGTAATTTCCAATTACACAGGGAATATTTGTAACTTGTTTGCATACACATTGCCACCTTCATAAGGCTGTGCATTTTCAGAGCATCCAACATGATTGAGGTGCAGCACTAAGTAAGATGAGGTATTATCCAAATAGTTACCACTGTTCTGTTACTGTGGGAGAAAAATGGGTAAGGCTGATTTATGGAGATGACATGATGCACTTAATATGCAACTATGGATAAATGGTTTCTGTTTCAAGATCATTATCCAGGGCTGTTCCTCAAAGATAGATCTGCCTATTAGCTAGTTGGCAGTGCCCTCTGTTCCCCATCGAGGAGACATCTGTAAGGCTGTTCCTGCAGGAATTGCCAGGTAGGCATATTAGTCTTACTTACAGCCACTGGGCATTGCAAGTGACACCCCAACTGTGTCTATGCATACGTAACAATATCTGATGAGACAGGAAGAGACAGTTAGCCTAATATGCCACTATTTAAAGATGGCCTCAAACAGAGGAAACAGAAGTTAAAGGCCATTGCCACTGCAGCAAAAATGGCTAATTAATTCAAAATAGTTTTATTATGAAGGCCTACATTAAAATTCAGAAATGCCAAATTTTGAATCAGGTATGGGTTTGAATCCTGTGTCCACTACCAACTGTCCATGTGACATTAGACAAGTCACTCTGTTCCTCAAATTCTTGTCCTGTAAAATAGGAGCAACAAGTAATTATCAGGGTTATTATATAAAAAACACCATAAGTTAAACGTATGCAGGGCCACTTCCAGCAACATGGCGCTCTAGGCAGAAGCACCACGCCATCCCTCCACAGCAAAGATCTGAAAAACTAAGCCAAACAGAGAAAACAGCAATCCTGAAAACCTATGTATCAAATGAAGAGATAAAGAACTCAGCCAAGCACCAAATGGCATAAGAAACTGACATCCAACAGAGAGTGAAGAGACACACATGCAGAGGTCCCTTAAAAGCTAACACAGCACGGATCCACCATCTTGGACTTCTATCAGAGAACAGCGAATAGGGGGTACGAGAAAGCAGCTTCACGGAGCTTCTAGCAAGATACAGAATAACCAGTAACCAAAGATATACGCTTTCCCACCCCCCCACCATTCTTCACCCCCACTTGGCCTCCTCTGCTTCCCGCAGACAGTCTCTTGGCCAGGAAGGACTGTCTGCTTGGATTTCACCCGTCCACACTGGCCGACTCCCTGAGTATAATTTGTTGGCTGCTGGTGTTGCTTTTTTCGCTTCTTTTGATTTCTTCCTTACCTCTCACCACCTTCCCCTCCTTTTGCTCAAATACCTGGCTCCATGCTCCATCTTTGCTTCTTCCTGAGGGGTTGTGGAGCTCCGCTTGACAGTGGAACTGCTTCCCAGTCTGTGCTGCCACGCTGGTGGGATCCTGGGGCTTTTTTGTTTGTTTGTTTTGAATTATTTGTTTCTTTACTTTTTCTTTTCTCCAACTGGGAGCACATTCTAGCCAGGCAGTACTGTGCAGCTTGGAACCTACCCCCTGAGAGAATTTCTTTTCTTGTGGGTTTTTTTTTTTTTCCTGTTCTTTAGGGGGGTTTTCTTGTTCTTTTTTAAAATTTGTTTTGTTTTTTTTTTCCCTCTTTTTGCCTTTTTGTCTTTTTTCATTACTCAGTTTCTCATCTCTCTAAACCTTCCTCCTCTTCCTGTCCCCTAAATACCTGGTGCTGAGTAACACCACTACACTTTCTAGCCAGGCTGTACTTCAACACCTGTGAACAACTTCCCCAGACCTCGTAGACGCACTGGTGGGATACCTGGGAGCTTTTCTTTTCTTTTTTCTTTCTAATTTTTATTTATTCATTATTTCCCTTTTTTTATTCTTCTCCTTTTTGTTTTTCTCCATTTCAGAGCCTCTCATCTCTCCACTTCAATGGCAAGCTCCCCTAGCACTCTTTTTTCTTTGTATGTTTTTGGTTCCTGTACCTCTCTCCTCTCTTCCAAACCCGTCTTAGCTCCACACATCACAACCTCCCCTGTCCATCATGCCTGCCTGAACCGTGGACTTAACATCACACCACCAAGTAGTAGAGGCACTGTCTACCATAACCTGCCCTGCACTGATTAACAGCCCACTCTGTGACTGCAGTAGGTATCACAAACAACCCATCCAAGCAACTCCTCTTCAGCTAGACCTGCCTTGCTGTACCATATCTGAGCAACTGACTCTGCCAATTGGAGAAGGAGGTGAAAAGAATCATGCCCACAGATGAGCAAACAACAAAGAACACACAGCGTGCCTGTTCAGACATAGCCAAATTTTAAAAAAAGATGAAACAAACAAATCTACAATCAGTAAATGAGAAAAATAACTACTGAATGCCCAGAAGACAGCAGACAATATCAAAACATTTACAAAAACAGGGCAGGATGGTTCCAGTAGGCATGCAAAATAAAATGCCGTATGACTTTTCAATAGAAGAAAAGCCACTAGAACTACTTTATAGGGAATTCAAATCTCTAATATTCAGAATTATCCAAGAGTTGAAGCTAAAAGCAGACAAAAATGAGGAGAAAATAGGCAAATTCATAGAAAAGGCAGAAAAATTCATGGAAAATACAGACAAAAAAATGGAAGAATTCAGGAAAATAACACAGGAACAAAATGCCAAAATAAATTCACAACTTAAAATTAAAAAAAACAACAATTAGAAATCCAAAAGATAAACAACAAGATTTCAGAAATGGACAGTGTCATAGAAGGGCTGAGGAGCAGTTTTAAAATGGTGGTGGACAGGATCAGCGGAATTAAAGACAAACACTTGGATACAACTCTGTTTGAGGAAAACTCAAGAAAAAGAACAAAAAAAAGAAAAAAATGAAGACACCTAGAGAATTACGTGGGATAAAATCAAAAACAAAAATGTGCAAGTGATCGGAGTTCCAGAACAGGGGGAGAATACAGAAAACACAAAGAGGATTGTTGAAGAACTGATGACAGAAAACTTTCCCAGTATCATGAAAGATAAAGCTGACCATCCAAGAAGCTCAACAAAACCCATATAGGATAAATACCAAAAGAAAATCACCAAGACATATCATACACTCACTCTCCAAAACCAAAACCAAACAAAGAATCCTGACAGAAGCTTGTGAAAAACAAGAGGTCACATACAGATGAGAAACAGTAAGACTAAGCTCAGATTATTCAGCAGAAAACATGCAGGCAAGAAGGCAATGGGATGACATATATAAAATGTTGAATGAAAAAAATTGCCAGCCAAGAGTAATATATCCGGTAAAACTCTCGTTCAAATATGATGGTGAAATCATGACATTTACAGATAAACAGAAATTAAGGGAATATATAAAAACCAAACCAAACTTACAAGAACTATTAAAGGGAGTCTTTTGATCTGAGAACATACATCTTCAGCTCACAGGCTACATCTAGGATGCAGGATCGTACCAGCAAGATATCAATCTAGGAAATGAAATCTAAAGGACTATCCAAAATCAAAAGAAATACAACAGGGAATCAGAGCAGTTAATCTGTAAGTGACAACAACATCAGAACAATAAAACAGGGACTAAATGGTGTAGGGATAGAAACTTCTAATGGAGAGGAAGGCAAGGTGATACCAAGTAATAATAGAATGCTTCAAACTCAGAAAGATAAGGGTAAATTTCACGATAACCACAAAGAAAGTTAACAAATATAAAAATAAAGAGGAAAAACGTAAAGTCTCAGTAAAAACAAAACCTACAAAACAAAAGAAATGAAAAAAAATCCACAAACAAAAGTAATTCAGCACAGGAGAGTAAGACGAACAAAGAAAATGTCAGCATCACAAACAAAAAGCACTACAATATGACAGCAATAAACTCACATCTATCAATAATTACACTGAATGTAAATGGCCTCAATGCACCCATAAAGAGACAAAGAGTGATAGAATGGATAAAAAAACAGGATCCATCAATATGCTATCTACAAGAGACACACCTTAGAAACAAAGATGTGAATTTATTAAAAATCAAAGGTTGGAAAAAATATATATCAGGCTAACAACTACCAAAAAAGAGTGGGAGTGGCAATACTAATCTCAGATAAAATAGACTTTAAAACAAAATCCACCATAAGAGAAAAAGAAGGACACTATATAATGATTAAGGGGATGATCCTTCGAAGAAGTAACCATAATAAACATCTACGCACCCAATGACAGGGCTCCAAAATACATAAAACAAACTCTAACTGCACTCAAAAGAGAAATAGACAGTTCCACAATAATACTAGGAGACTTCAACACACCACTCTCAGTAAAGGACAGAACATCTAAAAAGAAACTCAGCAAAGATACAGAAGACCTAAAGAACACAATCAGCCAACTTGACCTCATAGATATTTATAGAACACTCCATCCAAGAGCTGAAAAGTACACATTATTTTCCAATGCATATGGAATGTTCTCCAGAATAGACCAAATCTTAGGCCACAGAGCAATCCTCAGTAAGATCCAAAACATGAGATAATACAAAGTATCTTCTCTGACCACAATGCCATCAAGGTAGAAAATAACAACAGAAAGAACAAGGAAAAAAATCAATTACATGGAAACTGAATAACACCCTCCTTACAAGCTACTGAGTAACAGAAGAAATCACAGACGGAATAAAAAAATTCCTAGAATCAAACAAGAATGAAAACACATCTTAACAAAACCTTTGGGACACATGAAAGTCAGTCCTCAGAGGACAATTTATAGCAATAGATGCACACATCAAAAAAGAAGAAGGGGACAAAATCAAAACATTAACTACACACCTCAAACAAATAGAAAGACAACAGCAAAAAAAGCCCACAGCCACCCAAAGAAAGGAAATAATAAAGACCAGAGCAGAAATAAATGAAATAGAGAATAGAAAAACAACAGAAAGAATCAACAAAACCAAAAGTTGGTTCTTTGAAAGGATCAACAAAATCGACAAACCACTGCACAGACTGACAAAAGAAAAGCAGGGGAGGATGCAAATAACCAAAATAAGAAATGAAATGGGTGACATTATAACAGACCCAACTGAAATAAAAAAGATCATAACAGAATATTATGAAAAACTATACTCCAACAAACTTGAAACCTAGAGAAATGGAAAAGTTTCTAGAAACACACTACCTACCCAAACTAACACAAAGTGATGTTGAAAATCTGAACAGACCCATAACAAAAGAAGAGATTGAAAAGGTAATAAAAAAACTCCCAACAAAAAAACACTCTGCTGTAAGCTTTCACCTGAAGTACAATTAAAAAAAAAAAGCTCTGGCCCAGATGGCTTTACTTGAGAATTCTACCA
>NW_004443947.1:19001899-19003866 GCF_000243295.1 Trichechus manatus latirostris | reverse complement strand
AAGCCTTCATCTAAAGTGAGAATAGCAGCACAATTGGAAGAGCGTAGTCGATGTCACTGAACCGTGCATGTAGAAATTTTTGAAATGGTGCATCTTTGGCTATGTATATTTTCACCAAAGAAAAAAGGTCGAGAAGGGAGAGGGTTGACATGTTGTGGGGTTGTTAACCAATGTCATAAAGCAATATGTGTACTACTGTTTCATGAGAAACTAGTTGTTCGGTAAGCCTTCACCGGAAGTACAATTTAAAAAAAAAAATGGGCAAAAGAATGAACAGACACTTCACCAACGAAGACATTCAAGCATCCCTCAGACACATGAGGAAATGCTCGTGATCACTAGCCATTAGAGAAATGCAAATTAAAACCACAATGAAATACCGTCTCACCCCGTCATTACTGGCATGAATCAAAAACACTGGAAATAACAAATTTTGGAGGGGCTGCAGGGAGATCGGAACTCTATGCACTGCTGGAGGGAATGCAAAATGATACAACCATTTTCAAAAATGATATGGCACTTCCTTAGAAAGCTAGAAATAGAAATAGCATATGATCCAGCAATCCACTCCTAGGAATATATCCTAGAGAAATAAGAGCTGTCACATGAATAGACATATGCACACCCATGTTCATGGCAGCCTTGTTCACAATAGCAAAAAGATGGAAACAAACTAGATGCTCATCAACAGATGAAGGAATAAACAAACTATGGTACATACACACAATGGAGTACTATGCAACGAGAAAGAACAACAACGAATCTGTGAAGCATCTCATAACATGGATGAAACTGGAGGACATTATGCTGAGTGAAAAAAGTCAGTCACAAAGGGACAAACATTGTATGAGACCTCTATTGTAAAAACTTATGGAAAAGCTTATACACAAAAAGTAATGATCTTTGTTGGTTACGAGGGATGGGAGGGGTGGGGGGAAATACTAAATAGACAATAGATAAGTGGCATCTTTGGTGAAGGGTGAGACATTACACAGTACTTGGGAAGCCATCACTATTTGTACAAGGAAAGGTCACAGAAGCTCCACAGACAAATCCAAACTCCCTGAGGGACTGAATTGCTGGGTAGAGGGCTGTTGGGACCATGGTCTTGGGGAACATCTAGCTCAATTGGCATAACACAGTTTATAAAGACAATGTTCTACATCCTACCTTGGTGAGTAGCGTCTGAGGTCTTAAAAGCCCGTGAGCAGCCATCTAAGATACTCCACTGGTCTCACCCCTTTGGGAGCAAGGGAGAATGAAGAGAACAGGATACAAGCAAAGATTAGTCCAAAGGACTAATGGACCACAGCTACCAAGGCCTCCACCAGACTGAGCCCAGTACAGCTAGATGGTGCCCGGGTATCACCACTAACTCCTCTGATCACAACAGAGGGTTCTGGACTGAGCTGGAGAAGGATGTAGAACAAAACTCTAACACACACAAAAAAGACCAGGCCCCCGGACACTCTTTTAGCTCAGTGGTGAAGTCACTTCTGAGGTTCACCATTCTTCTGGGGATTGGACAGCCCCACAAAACAAAATGGGACTAAGGAGGCACAGCAGTCCAGGGATAAGGACTAGAAGACAGAAGGGGACAGGCAATCCTGTGATAAGGAACCCAAGTTTGAGTAAGGATAGTGTTGATATGTAGTGAGGTTGTTAACCATTGTTACAGGGCAACATGTGTACTAACTGTTTAATGAGAAACTATTTTGTTCTGTAAACCTTCATCTAAAGTGAGAATAGCAGCACAACTGGAAAAACGTGATTGATGTCACTGAATTGTGCATGTAGAAATTTTTGAAATGGTGTATCTTTGGCTATGTATATTTTCACCAAAAAAAAAAAAAGTTGAGAAGGGAGAGTGTTGACATGTCGTGGAGTTGTTAACGAATGTCATAAAACAATATGTGTTCTGACTGTTTAAGGAGAAACTATTTGTTTTGAAAACCTTCACCTAAAGT
>NW_004443947.1:18942248-19001563 GCF_000243295.1 Trichechus manatus latirostris | reverse complement strand
AACCTTGGGTCCAAAGGACGCACTCTGTTCCTGGCACTGCTTTCTTGGTGGTATTATGTCCCCAACTCTCTGCTTGCTTTCCTTTCATTTCTTGTAAGAGAAAAGGTAATGCAGGCCACACTCTAGGGAAACTCTCTTTACATTGGATCAAGGATGTGACCTCAGTTAGGGTGTTATACAAGCCCACCCTAAACCTCTTTAACATAAAATTACAATCACAAAATGGAGGACAACCACACAGTACTGGGAATCATGGCCCAGCCAAATTGACACACACGTTTTTGGGGGGACATAATTCAATCCATGACAGCTCCCTTTGACTTTCCTTTACTGGAACCAAAATTTTAGATTACTCTTTTCTCATCCCCAATTACATACACTGTGTGCCTTGTAAGTCAATTCAAGAAAACATATTTTTAGGGTTTCCCATGGAGTACTGTCTTAGTTATCCAGAGCTGCCATAACAGAAATACCACAAGCAGATGGCTTCAACAAACAGAAGCTTGTTCCTTCACAGTCTAGCAGGCTAGAAGTCCAAATTCAGGATGTCAGCTCCAGAGGAAGGCTTTCTCTCTGTTGACTCTGGAGGAAGGTCCTTGTCATCAATCTTCCCCTGCTCTAGGAGCTTCTCAGCACAGGAACCTTGGGTCCAAAGGATCTGCTCTGCTTCCGGCATTGCTTTCTTGGTGGTCTGAGGTCCCCATGTTTCTCTGCTCATTTCTCTCTTTTGTATCTCAAAAGAGATTCGCTTAAGACACAACTTAATTTTGTAGATTGAGTCCTGCCTCATAAACATAACTGCCACTAATCCCATCTTATTAACATCATAGAGATAGGATTTACAACACATACGAAAATTATGTCATATGATAAAATGGTAGACAATCACACAATACTGGGAATCGTAGCCTAGCCAAATTGATACACATATTTTTGGGGGACACAATTAAATCCATGACAAGTACATATTCCTATTTACACTTAATATTAAGTGTACATCACTACAGCCCTAAACAAGAGATTTCTGCTGCTACATATTATGGGTCAAGAGTATGCACATGTGTCAAGAGTAGAACTGTGCTCCTGTGCTCCATAGGATTTCAATGGCTGGTTTTTCAGAAGTAGATAAACAGGCGTTTCTTCAGAGGACCCTCTGAGTGGACTCATAGCTCCAAACTTTTGGATAGTAGCTAGTGTGTTAAGTGTTTGCACCACCTAGGAACTACTTCATTAAAAAATGACTAACTTCTAGTGAACATCCCCTGGTTAGAGTAAATGGTTAAGCACTGAGTCACTAACCAAAAGGTTGGTGGTTTGACTCTACCCAGAGGTGCTTCAGAATAAAGGCCGAAAGTTTACTGCCATGAAAACCCTGTGGAGGGCTGTTCTACTCTGAAACACATGGGGTCTCCATGAGTTGGAGTCAGCTCGACAGCAACTGATTTTGATTAATTTCTATGTGGCATTTACTGTGTAAAACACTAGAATAAAAATAATAAGACATAATATCTGCTCTTTAGGAAGTCATAATCCAGCAGTAAATATCATGTTAACTGAATCATATATCACATATGTAAAAGGAAGGTGGAGTACAGAGGCAATGATGAGAAAATGAATCACTAGGAAGGTAGTGATCGGCCTTTAAAGATAAGCAGGATTTTCATAGGAAATGGCAGAGTTAGGGACACATTAGGCAAGTAACTTGGAGACAGATTAGGAAGAATCTAGAATACTAAGGTTTAAGTATTTAATGTTTTGACTGGCTGGAACTTCATAAGGTGTATAAAGCAAGAGTGTGACAGAAGTGTATCAATAGAAATAACTAATAAAGTAAAAATTAAAGTCTGTACTTAGCCAACCATACTCAATTTTCTATTCTGCTAATATTAGCATGTGTAGGCTGCCAGATCTTTAACTATTCATTTGTAAATATATGTGGGTGCATATATACTATAAATACATTTCCGTGCATGATTTGTGTATGCAAAGACTTATATAGGAGACAGGACTTCTTGAATAGCAAAGTAAGGAGATTAGAGAATCCTCTTCTCAGCAATATAACAATTTAACAGGTGAAAATTATAATTAAAAAAAAAAAGTCACTTAAATTTCCAGAGATTGTCCGAACGGAATACAGCAAATGGGGAAACGTGAAAAAGAAAATCTAACAAATCTAAGTAAAAACAGTGAGAGTCTATAATATTTGCATCAGGACCCACTTCCTCCTTCCCCTATTCAGGCTAGCATGATGAAAACTCCTATGCAGACTGATGCAGACAGGAACGCAGGGCTCCCTTTCCCCCAGTTCCCAAACACAAGGACATGAAGAACAGTAGTTTTACCTAAGATAATTGAGTTGTTTTGCTTATTTGTTTAGAAAAGAGCATGGAGAACTCCATGTCTAAAAGCATTATCAAAAACAGTGGAGATATTCGTAGAGAATAATTAAAGGGTGGTGAGAAGCACCATATCAGGAGAGACTCTGAAACTTGGTCTTGAACTTAGAGTAGCTAAAGGGAATGGAAGAAATGATGAAGTAAAAGAACTGAAGATTTCAAACAGCAGCTCGAGAAGACAAAGTAAAATATTACAATGAAATGTGCAAAGACCTAGAGTTAGAAAAACAAAAGGAAAGAGCATACTCAGCATTTCTCAGGCCGAAAGAACTGAAGAAAAAATTCAAGCCTCAAGTTGAAATTTTTAAGGATTCTATGGGCAAAATGTTGAATGACACAGGAAGCATCAAAAGTAGTTGGAAGGAGTACAGAGTCACCGTACCAAAAAAACTGGTCGATGTTCAACCATTTCAGAAGGTAGCATATGATCAAGAACCAGCGGTATTGAAGGAAGAAGTCCAAGCTGCACTGAAGGCATTGCCAAAAAAAAAAAAAAAAATAGCCCAGGAATTAACGAAATACCAACTGAGATGTTTCAACAAATTGATGCGGCTCTGGAGGTGCTCACTTATCTATGCCAAGAAATTTGCAAATCAGTTTCCTGGCCAACTGACTGGAAGAGATCCATATTTGTGCCCATTCCAAAGAAAGGTGATCCAACAGAAGGTAGAAATTATCAAACAATGGCATTAATATCACTTGTAAGTAAGATTTTGCTGAAGACTTTTCAAAAGCTGTTGCAGCAATACATCAACAGGGAACTGCCAGAAATTCAAGCCAGATTCTGAAGAAGATATGGAACCAGGAATATCATTGCTGATGTCCGATGGATCCTGGTTAAAAGCAGAGAATACCAGAAAGATGTTTACCTGTGTTTTATTGACTACTTAAAGGCATTCGACTGTGTGGATCATAACAAATTATGGATAACATTGAGAAGAATGGGAATTCCAAAACACTTTACTGTGCTCATGAGGAACCTGTACATAGACCAAGAGGCAGTTGTTTGAACAGAGTAAGGGAATACTGCATGGTTTAAAATGAAGAACTGTGTGAATCAGGATTGTAACCTTTTGCCATACTTGCTCATCTATATGCTGAGCAAATAATCCAAGAAGCAGGACTATATGAAGAAAAACCTGGCATCAGGATTGGTGGAAGACTCATTAACAATCTTCGATATGCAGATGACACAACCTTGTTTACTGAAAGCAAAGAAGACTTGAAGCACCTACTGATGTAGATCAAAGATTACAGCCTTTGGTATGGATTATACCTTCACATAAAGAAAAAAAAAATCCTCACAACTGGAACAATAAGCAATATCATGATAAATGGAGAAAAGATAGAAGTTGTCACAGATTTCATTTTACTTGGAGCCACAATCAACATCCATGGAAGCAGCAGTCAGGAAATCAAACAACATATTGCATTGGACAAATCTACTGCAAAAGACCCTTTTAAAGTGTTAAAAAGCAAAGATGTCACTTTGAGGACTAAGGTGAGCCTGACCCAAGCCATTCGAAAGCTGAACAATGAATAAGGAAGACCAAAGAAGAATTGATGCCTTTGAATTATAGTGTTGGCAAAGAATATTGAATATACCATAGACTAACAGAAGAAGGAATAAATCTGTCTTGAAAGAAATACAGCCAAAGTGCTTCTTGGAAGCAAGGATGGTGAGACTTCATTTCACGTACTTTGGATATGTTATCAGGAGGGACCAGTCCCTGGAGAAAGACATCATGCTTGGTAAAACAGAGGGTCAACAAAAAGAGGAACACCCTCAATGAGATGGATTGACACAGTGGCAGCACCAATGAGCTCAAACAAAGCAACGATTGTGAGGATGGTGCAGGACTGTGCAGTGTTTCATTCTGTTGTACATAGGGTCTCTATGAGTCAGAACTGATGGCACCTAACAATAACAACAACAGAAGAACCATGATACTAAACGTAAGGCAAAACAGTAGCACAGTCAACCAGGAGGCCTGCATGGGAGCAGCAAAATGAGAGTAGTGGAGAAAGTAAGATTTGGAATAAAAATAAAGTAAGAGACAAGTGACCTGTCAAGAGAAAACATTTGTAATATTTACACCAAGAAAAATGTTGATAGTCATAAAAAGAGTTTCAATAAATAAAGAAGAAAATGGCAAATACCCCAGAAGAATGTTGGACATTGCACAGGAATAAACATACCACTGAAGAAGCCAAATGGCCAACAAAAACACTTAATCTTTCCGGTGGCGAGAATGGTAAGAGAAATAATAATAAAATAATGAAAATTAATTAACTACTTACCATGTGGGAAGCACTTTTCTAAGCACTTAACTTACTTAAGTCATATGCTCCTCATAACAACTCCATAAACTGTGTCCTCATTTTAGAGATGAGACTGCTATCAACTTGCACAGCTTGAAAGTGATGGATATTAGAGTATCCTGACTTGAGCATCCAATATCTAGATGGTGGATTTTTTGTAGTGTTTCATCATGATAGTTTTCAATATAATATATACTTTAAATTGTGCTTTCACCATTAATCCTACATCTCTGTGAAACACAGAAGGTCGAACACCTCTTACAGTGTCACCCCTTACAGTCTTTAAGTCTTTGATCATATGTCTCCTTCTTACTGAGGCCTACCCTAACCAATTTATTTAAAATTTCAAAACTCTTCCACTCCAGGCCAAACCAAACCAAATCACCCTTATGCTGCTCTATTTTTTTTTTTTTTATAGCACTTAGAACCGTCTTACAGACCATGTCATTTATTTACTTATTATGTTTTTGTTTTCTTGCTCTTCCACTAAAATGTAAAATATATGACATCAGTTATTTTTGTCTGTTTTATTCCCTGATGTATTCCTAGTACCTGGAACAATGCTTTGCACATGGTACCTACCTACCAATTGCCACTGAGTCGATTCTGACTCATGGCGGCTCCATGTGTGTCAGAGTAGAACTGTGCTCCATAGGGTTTTCAATGGCTGATTTTTTTGGAAGTAGATCACCAAGCTTTTCTTCCAAGGCACTTGAAATCTCTAAACTTGAATCTCGAAACTTTCAGTTAGCAGTCAAACTCATGAAATGTTTGTAACACCCAGGGACTCTGGAACCCCCTAGACCTGGAGTTTTCTGTCTGAAAAATGTTTTGACAACTGGTTTTATTTCTTTAATAGTTGCAAGATAGTTCAACTTTTCTGTTTCTTCTTGAATCAACTATGATTGCTTACAATTTTCTCAGAATTGTCTATTTTATTTAAATTTTCAAATATACTGGAATACATCGATAATTTCATCTTGTTAATTTTTGTGTGCCTGAAGCATTTGTAGTGATGCTCTTTGAATTATGGTTATTTAGGCCTTCTCCTTTTTTTTCCTTAACCAAGTTCTCCAGAAATTTGTTGTTTTTGTTTTTCTTTAAAAAATATTTTTTTTAAATCTCTCTATATGTTTCTAATTTTATTGATTTCATCATTTGTAGTGCCCTTCCTTCTTTGATTTTTCTTTGTTGTATTTGCTGTACTAAACTTTTAAGGTGTATACTTTATCTTTCTTTTCTAAGGTGCTATTTAAGGCTTTACACTTTCATTTAAGAACAGCTTTAGGTACATTCTGCAAGTTCTCCACTAACTTACTTACTACACTTTATGCTATTTACTTGTTATGTTATTATGTATGAAGGATGACCAGGTTCTTCTTCCTCGTCTGTCTGACTCTGGAAGCTCAGTTGAGTCCTGTCCACTCTGGGTGACCTTGCTGGTATTTGAATGCCAGTGGTATACCTTCCAATATCACAGTAACACACAAGCCCCCATAGTAAGACAAACTGACAGACACGTGGGGATATGGATTCTACAAGAAGTATCATTTCTCTAAATAGATTTCCTCATCTTAAGAATTACATAATATAAAATTCATTCAATATTATAGAAAAATAAATTTGGAATTTTGAAATCTATGTATTGCAATTATTTTAAAGGCCTACTTTCATGAAAATAACTGAAAATTTTCTTTGAAGTTTTCTTGCCTTGGAAAATAGGTGTAAATCAAAAACAACTATACGTAGGATATGTCATCAAGGCTCTGGATGGTACAAATAGTTAAGCTCTGGACTATGAACCAAAAGGTTCAAGGTTCAAACCCACATAAAGACCCCTCAAAAGTAAGCCCGGGTGATCTGCTTCTGAGAGGGCACAGCCTTGGAAATCCAATACAACAGTTCTCCTCTGGACACATGGGGTCACCATGAATCCGAATTGACTCCATGGCAACTAACAACAACAGCAATCATTAAGGTATGAAACAAAAACACATCTAGAGTAGTGTTTTAAGGTTTTATTTTCATGATCCAATTATATAAAGCATTGTTTATTTTTCAATTGCATAGTAAAGTAATAATCAAATAATATGATACATAGGTGAATTACTTGAGTCTGGCAAATAAGTCCCCAGACAATTACATAATAGAAAACCAAGAATTTCAGAAAACTAGTTTGAAGTTAAAATAAGGAAAGAAGTGGTAGTTAACAGTGTACAGGTTTAATAAGTGCCTGAGAATATAACCTTATTATTAGCCAAATACCACAGGATGGCAATAATTGTTCTTATTGTTGTTTATATTGTATATATTATATTGTATTATATCACATATATCATATCATATTACCTTAACCAAATTATACAAATCATATCTATACAGTTAACTCATATTTCCAAGGCTCTTTTGTTAGCAATAGTCTCTTTTTCTCTCGCTCTCTCTCACATATATATATATGTGTATATACGTATATATACATCAACAGGAAACTATCAGAAATTCAAGTGAAATTCAGAAGAAGAGGTGGAATGAGGGATATCATTGCTAATGTCAGATGTATCTTGGCTGAAAGCAGAGAATACCAGAAAGATATTTACCTGTGTTTTATTGACTATGCAAAGGCATTCATTTATGTGGATTATAACAAATTATGGATAACATTGTGAAGAATGGGAATTCCAAAACACTTCCTCATGCTCATGAGGAACCTGCACATAGACTGAGAGGCAGTTATTCGAACAGACTAAGGGGATACTACGTGCTTTAAAGTCAGGAAAGTTGTATGTCACGGTTGTATCCTCTCACCATACTTATTCAATCTGCATGCTGAACAACTAATCTGAGTAGGTGGACTATATGAAAAACAAAGTGGCATCAGGACTGTAGGAAGACTCGTTAGTAACTTTTGATATGCCAATGACACAACCTTGCTTGCTGTAAGTGAAGAGGACTTGAAGCACTTAACTGATGAAGATCAAAGACTACAGCCTTCAGTATGGTTTACACCACAACATAAAGAAAATAAAAATCCTCACAACTGGGCCAATAAGCAACATCATGAAACAGAGAAAAGTTTGAAGTTGTCAAGGATTTCATTTTATTTGGCTCTACAATCAATACCCATGGAAACAGCAGTCAAGAAATCAAATGATGTATCGCATTGGACAAATCTGCTGCAGAAGACCTCTTTAAAGTGTTAAAAAGTAAAGATGTCACTTTTAAGATTAAGGTATACCTGACGCAAGCCATGGTAATTTTAATCATCTCATATGCATGTGAAAGCTGGACAATGAATAAGGAAGATCGAAGAAGAATTGATGACTTTGAATTATGGTGTTGGCAAAGAATATTGAATATACCATGGACTGCCAAAAGAAAGAACAAATCCATCTTGGAAGAAGTACAGACACAAAGTCCCTTAGAAGTGAGGGTGGTGAGACTTAGTTTCACATACTTTTGACACGTTATCAGAAGGCACCAGTCTTTGGAGAAGGACATCATGCTTGGTAAAGTAAAGGGTCAGAGAAAAAGAGGAAGACCCTCAATGAGATGAATTGAAACAGTGTCTACAACAATGGGTTCAAATATAACAAGGATTGTGAGGATGATGCAGGACCAGGCAGTGTTATGTTCTGTTGTACATAGGGGCGCTATGAGTTGGAACCACCTCAAGGGCACCTAACAACAACAATAGATGCATAAAGTCCTTTCTCAACAAGAGATACATTATAAGTTTCTGTCTATAAATAGAGTACTGGAAGTCTTGAACTGACAAAAAAAGTTTGGAAATTGCTGAATATATATTCTGGGTCACAAATTCTTCCTTATTTTTCTCACTGTTCTTAAAAAGAAGACAAATGTAGTGCTGGATGAAGAACACTGAACTTGTACATTGAAGCAAAGATATTGAAAAGATTAAGACAATACAACATTTTACTTGCTGGAAAATAAAGCTAAAGATGTTGTGCAAAAGATTCCGTATTCATATCTTTTGTAAAGGATGATGTTAGCATGACTTAGAGTGTTTCCAGGTTTAAGGAGTATAAACTTTATCAAGACTTCTCAGCCAAAGACAGTTGCTTCCTCCCTACCATCTGTTCAGCAGTAAGAAATCAAGCCAGCGTATGATAATTATACTCTGGATATATTAGTACCCTAAAGGAAAAGAGTTAGCATTAGGAAATTTAATTCTTTACTATTGGTAAATAAGCATTTTAGAAAAAGAAAGAATGAACAGTGCCATTAAATTATTGTTTGACCTCTCTGACATAGAAATATTAATCATAATTAACTTCATATCAATATGTTCCCTACTTGTTTAATAGTAATTAATTCCTTAAATCTATATAATTAAATCTGAAGCTATGCACCTGGATCCTAGATAGAGTAGTCTATGTACAAAGTAACTGGTTTCATACAAAACTCTAAGGTTCTCCTCACGGATAACTGTCTATCTGTTTGATTGGACCCTCTGAAGTACATTTATGCATCTGATGTAACCAATATTTTAAGTCAGACCGTCTTAAGTAAGTGGGTAAGGATCTATCAAGACTTTTATTATTAATTAATTTGTTCGTTCATTTAATCACTAAATACTTACTGAGCACAAGACAGCTTTCTAAGTGCTATGATATACATCAATGAACACAGACGACAAAGATCGTTCACCTCCTGGAGCTTATGGTCTAATAAGTAAACTATTACAAGTAAGTGATATGTTAAGGTGGTAAGTGTTATGGCATAAAAATATGTAAAGAATGTTAGAGAAGGTCAGGAGGGGTAGGGGTATTGCAATTTTAAATAGAATAATTATATTGGGCCTCCTGAGAAGATGTTATCTGAACAGAAAGCTCTATGGAGCCATGGCATTTGGCCATGTGGATATCTGGGCAAAGAACATTCCATGTGGAGGGAACAGACAATGTAAAGACCCTGAGGCAGAAGCATTCCTGCCATAATTGAGAAATAATGAAGAAGAAAGATAACTTGGAATACAGTAAAAGAAGAAAACAATAAGAGTTGATATGACAAAGGGATTAGAAGGACAAATCTTGAAATATCTTATAAGCTATTGTGAGGACATGGACTATTCTATGGATAAAATTGTATTGACTTACACTTTTGAGGTGAACATTAAATTTATTCTAATTTTATTTTGAAAGGGTCACTCTGATTGCTGAGTAGAGAAGAAATCATAGTTAGGAAAGGGTAGAAACTATAAGATCAGAAGCAGGCTATTGTGTAATCCAAACAAGAGATGATGGTGGCTTGGATCAGTGTGGTAGCAGACTCAGTGAGAGATACACAGACCAGAATAAGACTCATTTCTCAGAAAGTAAATTTTTTGATGTTTCAGTACATTATGGATCATGAATAGGACTCTTTGTGCAGTCAAGTACATGTGAATCCCCTTCTGTCTGTGGAAAGATCAGTTCTATAACCTTGATGCTACTGGATGAAGAATAACTGTGCCCTTAACAGGCAGAACAGTGCTGAATATGACATATTAAATCATCAAGAACATCAGTTTATTCTAATTCTAGATTACAAAATTTTTCTCCTGACCTCCCAAATAAATAATTTTAATTGAATACATTAACCCATTTCTTCAATTTTAACACCCAAAACAGCTAACTGGGCTTTTAATGCACTCCCAGTTATGAGTTTTAAAATAAGTGAAACAGTATTTGCTTTGGTTTTCATAGGAGTCATTGTTAAGTGTTAAAAGTGTGAGAATAAGAGGGAGAGCAAAGAAAGTTTAATGATTTTCAGAAATAATTGTCCTATTTTCTAGACCTGATCCAAAGTGGATATATAGCAGAGAATGATTGAACATGGTGACCTCAAAATTACTTAAAGTTTAGAAACAAGAGGAGTATTGATCTTTTCTCTTTCTAGCAAAGCCTACAGAGCAAGTTACACAATTTATTGTTCTGCTTGTTGAGTAAGCACGGTGGCAGGAAAGTGAGAAAGGAGGGCTTCACTGAAGAAAAGCAGAGAAGGGCTGTTTTGCCCTAATAAAGGTCCAACTATACTATATTGTGATTTGGTCATCGACTTTGGTGTCCATTAGACATGGAGTTAAATACAGGTTCTACCCCTCTCTTTAGGCTCCACAATCAATGCCCATAGTAGCAGTGGTCAAGAAGTCAAAAGATGTATTCCATTGGACATATCTGCTGCTACAGACTTCTTTAAAGTGTTAAAAAGCAAAGAAGTCACTTGGAGGACTAAGGTGCACCTGACCCAAGTCATGGTATTTTCAATTGCCTGATATGTATGCAAAAACTGAACAATGAATAAGGAAGACCAAAGAAGGATTTATGCCTTTGAATTATGTTGTTGGCAAAGAATAATGAACATACTATGGACTGCTAGAAGAACGAACAAATCTGTCTTGGAAGAAGTGTGGGGATATGTGCCATTAAAATATGGATGTATAAAGGCCTCTATGCTGCACAACATGTTGAGACTTGTCCCCAACATGTTGAGACTTATCACGACTTGTTTTCCCAAACCCGTTACTGATTAGCTTGTTTACCTGAATTCCTCCTCCCTTGCCCGAAACTTATTGTTATTCACCCAAAGCCCATTGTTCTGTTATTTGCTTCACTGCTTGTTGTATTGACTATAAATAAACTCCTGGGACTGAAGCCGAGGTTCGACTCCTCAGAGCTACCCTCCTGGCCCCACTTCTCTGTAAGAGTTGTGGCATTGGGTATTGTCTCCGCCACCCCAACAACCATCACTGCTGCGACAAAGAAGTACAGCCAGAATGATCCATAGAAGTGAGGATGGTGCGACTTTGTCTCATGCAATTTGGACGTTATCATGAGGAACAAGTCCCTGGAAAAGTACATCATGCTTGGTAAAGTAGAGGGTCAGCAAAAAGAGGAGGACCTCAATAAGACAGACTGACACAGTGGCTGCAACAATAAGTTCAAACATAGCAATGATTTTGAATATGACACAGAACTGGGCGGAGTTTTGTGCTGTTGTACACAGGCTCACTGTGAGTCAGAACCAACTTGATGGCACCTAACAATAACAAACCCTCCCCCTCTTTAGCAGTGTATGTCACCTTAGAAACATTAAGTAATCACCCTCTTTTAGATCCCTTATTTTTAAAACATATATAAAACAATGACTAACACAGAGAGTTGTTTTGAGAATCATGCAAGGTAATGTGTGCAAAGTACATTGCATAGCACCTGCCATATAGTAAGTATTTAACTAAAGGAGCTATTACTATTAAATTTTGAATAGTAAACCAGCC
Organism: Trichechus manatus latirostris; assembly: GCF_000243295.1. NCBI lineage: Eukaryota > Metazoa > Chordata > Mammalia > Sirenia > Trichechidae > Trichechus > Trichechus manatus. The sequence continues at coordinate 18,989,569 of NW_004443947.1, read as the reverse complement.
AATACAGTGAGGAAAGATCCATCAAGTTAGTTGCATGGAATCTTGAAGACAAAACATTGTCTGAGTTTTTAACTTTTCACAGTCAATGAAGTAGTGTGCAGAGAAAAGGGAATTTACTACCAAAAATCAGGCCTGTACACATTCATTAATTGTGTTAATATTCAGATTTATTAATTATAGCAGAGTTATAAGATTGAAAGTATGTTATTTATGACAGGATCTATATACTAAAAAGAGCCCTTGTGGTGCAGTGGTTAAAGCACTTGGCTGCTAACCAAAAGGTCAGCAGTTTGAACCCACCAGCTGCTCTGCGGGAGAAAGATGTGGCAGGCTGCTTCCATAAATATTTACAGCCCTGGAAACCCTATAGGATAATTCTACTCTGTCCTATAGGGTCGTTAAGAGTCAGAATTAACTCAATGGCAGGGGAGTTGGTTTTTTGGCATACATACTAAAGACGCCTAGTAAACAATGAATGAATGAGTGAATGAATGAATGATGAAAACACTAAATATTAATAGAAAGAAAAAATATGCTGAGCTCATATTTAGTCCATAAATACTGGGTGGAGTGGTAATTTACTTATAAATTTTGTATAGAAAAATAATTCTTCTCTATTTGAATAACAGCTGAATTTAATTCAGGTGATATTCTGGATATTATCTAAAATTATATAATAGTGTCATGCCCATGAGTATCATTTCATCTTCCTTTACTAATTATTATTCACTCTCACTTTGTACATTTATTGAAACATTACATAAATTCAGATCTCACTGTCCTCTATGTGCCATTTTAAAAAAGCTAACTAAGACAACCCACAGTGTACATTGTGCATATTTTCTGGAACAGTAAAGAAAATGTCAAAAACGAGACTGAACTGTTGGTATCCTATCAAGAGAGACTTTTTCCTGTTGCAATAATAATTTCATGAAGTTGCAATTATTTTCCACCTAAACTTGTGTTTATTAAAGTGATTTTAAGAGGTAATGAAGTGGAGAATACATTGACAGTCAGGGCAAGACGTTACATATTTTAATTCTCTGATGGAAAGGACAAAACAGTGAGAAAACTTCTTCTTGCACATGCATTAAGAATGAGAACGAAAATCTGAATAGGCCTCCACTGCAGTTAATTAGTCTCTTCTCCCTACCCGCAGGGGGCCTAGGGTCTAAAGCATTCACTAATAGAGAGAGCACCTAGTATATCCTCAACACTGAGTCAGGCACTGCGTTTTTGTTATTTGCTGTTGAGTCGTCTCCAACTCATAACTACCTTATGTATAACACAAGGAAATGTTGCTGAGTCCTGCACTATCTTCACAATATTTGACCCCATTGTTGTAGTCACTGTGTCAATCCGCCTCATTAAGAGTTTTCCTCCTTTTCACTGACCCTCTACTTTATCAAACATGATGACTTTCTCCATCATTTGGTTCCTCCCAATGACATATCCAAACTAGGTGGGACAAAGGCTCACCTTACTCACTTCAGTGTGCCACGTGAGGAAAGAGGAAACACCAAGATGCCGTTTTTTAATATTGGTGATCCAGGAATTGCACATATGAATGACAGTAACAGACCAGAAAGATGAGAATTGTATGACAATGTAGACAGTACAAATTGTAAATTCTATGTAAGTCAGACAATTAACTCCACCTTGGAATGGTTAGGGAAAGTTTTTTGGATGGATGTGAGATTTAAGTGAGACCTGGATATGTAGAATGGAAAGGGAAGCTAGACTTGTAAAAGGACAAATATGTGTTTGAATCTCTGAACCACTAGTTACATGCTGCAGAATCTTGGACAAATTCATAGTCTCTAGGATACTTGAGGAAACCCTGGTGGCATAGTGGTTAAGAGCTATGGCTGCTAACCAAAAGGTCGGTGGTTCAAATCCACCAGGCGCTCCTTGGAAATCTTATGGGGCATTTCTACTCTGTCCAATACAATCATTATGAGTTGGAATCAATTGGGCAATGGGTTTGGTTTTTTGGGTTTAGGATACTTGATCTCATATTGTAATATTTCTGGAATCTGTCATGTGCAGTTTCAAGGGATGATGCATACAACATATTTAACACAAGGCCTGACAAGCAGCAAGTTTCAGTAAATGGTATGAATTGTTCTGGTTCTTTATCTTAAAACTACTATTATTATCTACTAAATGAGGACAAAAACACTGAATGTACAATATTCTTGTATGGGAAAACGTCTGATGCAGTACTTAGTTATTACAAATTTAATACAAAATATTTGTGCATGCATCTGGAAAGAGGATTAAGAACAGTGCCTGTATGAAACATTGAATCCAAAAACTTATGAGAGCAAAGGATAGATGCTGAATTCTAGTCCAATGGAACAAAAAAAGAGAAAATGGAAGATGTTGATTAAATGCCTAGAGGACTTCTGCTTTAGTTTTGGATTAGCACTATGTATAATCATTTGTAGCAATTGTGTTACAATAATACAATTGCCCCCACATGGGGTGTTGAACATACAAGGCTACGCACCAGAGTGGAATGGGGACATTATTTCCTTTGGGTAGGATTCATTTCTTCTGCACGAAAGCACCCAGTGTGTTTTGTTTTTCAATTCAGTATTTCTCATGGAAGTAATTCATGGTAATATGGGCAGATAGCACAGAGCATGTAAGCAACTGAAATAAATTAGTGTCTCAAATGAGAAATGTTGGAGTGTTGACAATAGCAAGATGGTTTTTTGGAAATAGTGCAGGTCTCATTATTTTCCACATAGATTGTCTTAGTTATCTAGTGCTTTTATAACAGAAATACCACAAGAGGGTGGCTTTAACCAATAGAAATTTATTTCCCACAGTTTAAGATGCTAGAAGTCAGAATTCAGAGCACCGCATCTAGAGGAAGTCTTTCTCCCTCTGTTGGCTCTGGTGGAAGGTCCTTGTTCCTTCATCTTTTGCTTCCTGGTTCCTGGGAGCTCTTCATGTGTCTTGGCGTCTATCTTACCCCATCTCTCTTTTGCTTGCTTGTTTAATCTCTTTCATATATCAAGAGAGATTGACTCAAGATACATCCTACACTAATCCTGAATCATTAACTTAACAAAGACAACGAATTCCCAAATTATAACCACAGGCCTGGAGGTTAGGATTTACAACACATATTTTGGAGGGACATAATTCAACCCATAACACTGATCAATGAGGAATTTGGTTGAGAGGGGAAGTTCAGTGGCTGAAGTTTTAGTTTTGACTTCCTTTGCCTCCACTCAAACAATTACTGCCAGGGTCAGTTAATCTTCCCAAATCCATATATAAAATCCCATGCTATTTATACCATAAGGTATTGTTAAAGCAATTCTCAAATAGCACAAGGTTCTCAGCTTTATAAAACCATGACAATATTGTCTTGTGACTATTTTCTGCTTCTCTTTTTTCTTTCCCTGGGTTTAAAGTCACTAGAAGTTAAAATAAAGAATTTGGGAAAGATTTTAAAAATTACGTATTTTGAGCTATATGTTATTAACTACCTTTGAACTCCAGAAGTTGACCTGAAGTAACTAATGTAAACATTATTTTGATAGAAATAAATCTTGACATCAAAGTTCAATTTTCATTTATATAATCAATTTTAATCCTCTACAAGAGATTTCACATTAAACATACATACATGATTGATTTCAGTGAATTAGAACAATTGAAAAATGTAACTCTAAAATTATACTAAATATAATATTTCTTTAAACATGGAGATATTTTTCAAAAAGTAGAGGGAAAATATGGTGGCAGACTTTTCTGATTGATCTGATTCTGACTTAAGCAGGAGTTAGCTTTAACAAAAGGCAAATATACCACAGGCATCTTTACCCCACTCAAGACAGACATCACTAGTTGATCATGGTGCACTTAATCCTGCTGAGTCTGGATTAAACCACAGAATCTTTTCCAACCCAGCTCTTAAATCAGTCCCAACAATTCATCCTTCCCCTTATCACCTGTTGCATTGCTTGCTTTTGCAAAATCAATCTCTAAAAAGGAGTAGAAGAAAAAAACAAAAACAAAAAAGAAATGGTCACTGTAAGAGTGTTTAAGTCCTCAAATTCTGACAAAAAGAACAAAATAAACTTGAACACTACATATTTCCTTATGCGAGGGTTGGACATTTGGTTTAATGAAGATCATCTTCCAAATGCTTCTCACGATTAAAGATTCAATCTCACTGCTCCGTAAAGATGGGATAATGTGACTTCATAATGTTTTGTGATGTTCATTATCAACAACTCAGTGTGCACTGAAACAGCCCCTAAAGGAAAAAAACAACAACAGTGTGCTCAACTGCTGTTTCTGTCCTGGATAAATACAATGTTAAAACTGCTGTGTGTCTGAAATGCTCCATGTGTCTAATAGCAAATGTAAAAGTCTTGTGGATGGATTTTCTTCTTGCATCCCTCACAGCACTCTGTCAGTTTTCTGAGTTACAGACTGAAAGACTTCAGAGGGAACTACCAATGTCTCAGAACTGCTGAAACACATTATCTCTTGCATACACTTTCTTCTTAAAAGGCTATAAAAAATCAGTATAAAAATGGATGGGGAAGGAAAAAGACATTAACAATTCTTCTCTGCCAAGGAATTTTAAATGGCTACTCTTGAAAACAGAGTCCCTGGGTGGTGCAAACGATTAGGTGCTCGACTACTAGCTGAGAGTTTGAGGGTTCAAAATCACCCAGAGGCGCTTCAGACGACAGTCTTTGCAATCTGCTTCCAAAAGGACATAGCCTTGAAAATCCTGTGGAGCACATTTCTGCTCTGCTTACATGCGGTCACCACGAGTCAAAATTGACTTGACAGCAACTGTGAAGATATGGTGGACACCACAGGAATGTTGGTGATGAGACACCTGAGGAAACAAAACCCCTTTGATATTGCTGTACTATCACAAGCAGTGGGAGACCCTCAGAATCTTTACATATTACTACAGAACATGATAGAACACAATAGGTCAAAAGGGTCAAGACTGAAAAATTAGAACTGCTTGCAAAAAATTTATTGGTATATTCGTAAAATGGAAAATTTTTCAGCAATAAAAAAAGAATTAATTTCTTATATATGCTACATTAAGAGTTCTATTGGTATTAGATATTGTTATGTTAACAAACAAGCTGGATTCAGAAATGGACGTGGAAGAAGGGTGGATCAGATGGAACCTGGCTGAAAGCAGAGAACACCAGAAAGATGTTTATCTGTGTTATGTTGACTAGACAAAGGCATCTAACATTTCGAAGAATGGGAATTCCAGAACACCTAATTGTGCCCCCATGAGGAACCTGTACATAAATCAAGAGACAGTCATTTGAACAGAACGAAGGGATGCTGCGTGGTTTAAAATCAGGAAAGGTGTGCATCAGGATTGTATCCTTTCACTATACTTATTCAATCTGTATGCTGAGCAACTAATCCAACAAGCTGAACTGTAAGAAGAAAAGCGTGTCATCAGGATTACAGGAAGACTCATTAAAAATCTGCATTATGCAGATGACACAACCTTGCTTGCTGAAAGTGAAGAGAACTTGAAGCACTTACTGATGAAGATCAAAGACCACAGCCTACAGTATGGACTACACTTCAACATAAAGAAAACAAAAAACCTCACAACTGGACCAATAAGCAATGTCATGATAAATGAAGAAAAGATTGTTGTTGTCAAGGATTTCATTATACTTGGATCCACAATCAACCCCCATAGAAGCTACTGTCAAAAAATCAAAGGACACATTGCACTGGGCAAATCTGCTGCAAAAGATCTCTTTAAAGTGTTAAAAAGCAAAGATGTCACTTGGAGGACTAAGGTGAGCCTGACCCAAGCCATGATATTTTCAGTCTCTTCATATGCATGCAAAATCTGGACAATGAATAAGGAAGACCAAAGAAGAATTGATGCTTTTGATTTATGGTGTTGGCAAAAATATTGAATATACCATGGAATGCCAGAACAAACAAATATGTCTTGGAAGAAGTACAGCTAGAATGCTCATTAGAATTGAGGATGGCGAGACTTCATCTCACATACTTTCAACATGTTATCAGGAGGGACCAGTCCCTGGAGAAGGACATCATGTCTGGTAAAGTAGAGGGTCAGCAAAACAGAGAAGACCCTCAAGGAGATGGACTGACACTGTGGTTGTAACAATGGGCTCAAGCATACCAATGATTGTAAGGATGGCTCAGTACTGGACAGTGTTTTATACTATTTTACATACTCAGAACCGACTCAACGGCACCTAACAACAACAACAACAACTCATAATAGATTTATAATGCAGGTGCACTGAATGTCAAATGCTGAATATTAATGACTTTATGTATTATTCTTCCCTTTAGCATTCCTATTTTTATAGATTGTAAGACTAAAAGTTCATGTCTTATTAATGATGAAATTTTAGGAATCAGGAAAAGAGTAGTTAGTAGAAAATTTCAGGAGAGTTTTTTGTGCTACCCAAATTACACCATATAAATCACAATTTAATCTGCCTAAGCATAAAGTTAGATCTCTATTCAAATTCAAAATTTGCCATCAATAATTGGCGGGGAGGCGGGGCCAAGACAGGACCCTCTTACAACAAACACCAGAAAAAACAAGTGAATTAATTATATATGACAATCTAGGAGCCCTGGACATCTAAGGCAAAGTTAAGGAAATGGACTGAGTGGCAAGGGGAGGGAGAGATGGTTCGGAAGCAGCGAGGAGTTGCCAGACCTGACCCGGCAAGAGCCTAAGCCCTTCAGGCCTGAACAGCTCATGAGTGCAGTGAGTCAGGCAAGCGGAAGTGCTCGGGAGGAGCGTTTTCTGCACCAGGAGAGACCCAGCACCAGAGAGTCTACTTGGCCGCCCAGAACCAGTGAGAAGCAGCCCTTGATCAGTAAAAAATAAGTACTTGCATACGGCCTACTGCACGAACAAAAAACATCCTTTTAGGGAGAACCTCTCTCCCATTTACTTCCCTGCTCCCTGCTCTGCACTATGTCCTTGACTGGCTTCACCAATTGCCATATCCCCTGGCCAGGAAGTAGGATCAGTCACATGCCCTGAGCCATTCTCTCAGCCTTGGAGAGTGAACAAATTAACAAAAAAGGGTAAAAAATAAACTGCCAGCTCCACTAAGCCAGGAACCCAGGGTAGGCACAGCTCCTTTGAACAGGCACAGGCATAAGGGATCCAAGGACTTTGAGTGTCTTTCCCCCTGCAGAGACTTGTGGGGGCCCATTTCAACAGCATAGGCCCTCATTACCACAGTACAACAGCGTATATACCTGAAGTCTAACTTCAACTGTTTCAGTTGTGAAGTGGCAGGTTCGTGACTTTTGACACTGCTTTGCCCATTAAGCAGGGTCTTCACCTGCCCACATCAGGTGCCTGAGGACTGGTGGCTCCACCCACGCCACCTGGCCACCTATGACGGGGCCCAAGAATAAGTAGTGACCCCCAGTCCTTACAGCTAACAGTATTGGGTGCTCATAGTTCAGCTGAAAAACCCACCCAGCAACATGTTCTAGGGAACAGGGACATTGTTTCATCCTGGACTCTCTGGGGTGGTCATCGGCCGCCTGTCTTGCTCAGTATGTGGCCCCCTGCTACAGCCGGATGCATGTGCCTACACCAATCACCCATGCCTGTCTAGGACTGTAGGTGAGAGCATGCACCGCACACTTGGTGGCTATCAACCTGGGCAACTGAGCTGAATCCATACAGGAGGACTGGGTGGACTCCTGAGCTCATATACCTAGCAACAGATCTAACCACCAGGTGACAGGATGTTAGAGCTTCAAAGGTGCCAGTAATCAAACTAGCTCATATAAGCATCCGATTTGTGCACATCAAAACAAAACAAGAAGCTAGGGCACAGTAATCAAACACAAAATAAATAAATATAATAACTTATTGATGGCTTGGAGACAACAGTCAATATCAAATCACATAATGAGGCAATCCATGATGGCTTCAGCAAGCTCCCCAAATAAAGAATCTAGAAATTTTCCAGAGGAGGAAAATTTCTTGGAATTACCAGAGGTAGAATACAAAAGATTAATATACAGAACTCTTCAAGAGATCAGGAAGGAAATTAAGAAAAACACAGAACATGCAGTGGAGGAAATTAAAAAGATTAGAGAAGAGCATAATTACAAATTTAACAGGCTGCAAGAATCCATAGAGAGACAGCAATCAGAAATCCAGAAGATTAACAATAAAATTTCAGAATTAGACAGCTCAATAGAAAGTCATAGGAGCAGAATTAAGGCAATGGAAGTCAGAATTAGTGAGATTGAAAATAGAGCACCTGACACCAACTTATTTGAGGAAAAATCAGATACAAGGATTAAAAAAATGAAGAAACGCAAAGAATTATGTGGGACATTATCAAGAGGAATAACCTACGAGTGACTGGAGTACCAGAAAAGGGGGAGAATGACAGAAAATATGGAGAGGATTGTTGAAGATTTGTTGGCAAAAAAACTTCCCTGGTATTGTGAAAGATGACAAGATATCTATCCAAGATGCTGATCGAACCCTACATAACATTGATCCCAAAAGAAATTCACCAAGATATATTATACTCAAACTTGCCAAAACCAAAGATAAAGAGAGAATTTTAAGAGTGGCTAGAGACAAATGAAAAGTCATCTACAAAGGAAAATCAATAAGAATAAGCTCGGACTACTCAGCAGAAACATGCAGGCAAGAAGCCAATGGGATGACATATATAAAGCCTTGAAGGAAAAAAACTGCAAGTCAAGCATTGTATATCCAGCAAAACTGTCTCTCAAATATGGTGGCAAAATTAGGGCATTTCCAGATAAACAGAAGTTAAGGGAAATTGCAAAAACGAAACCAAAATTACAAGAAATACTAAAGGGATTCCTCTGGTTAGAAAATAAGTAACATCAGATAACAACCCAAGACAAGAACACAGGACAGAGTAACCAGATATCAACCCAGATGGGGAAGTCACAAAAGTAAATCAAAGCTAAAACATTGAAAATAGGGAAACAGATGTCAATACATAAAAGATGACATTAACACAAAAAAGAGGGACTTAAAAAGTGTAGACATAGATTCTTCATATGGAGAGGAAATCAAGGCGATATAAAGAAATAAAAGACTGGTATAAACTTAGAAAAATAGGAGTAAATATTAAGGTAACTACAAAGGAAACTAACAATCCTAAAAGTCAAAATAAAAAAACTAGAAAAATGAAAAGACTCAGCAAACATAAAATCAACAACAATGAAAAAGATGAAAACATATAAAGAAAAACGACTCAGCAAAGAAAATTAAGTGGAACAAAGAAACAGTGAATAAGACACAAAAAAAAAAGACATCAAAATGACAGCACTAAATTCATACCTATCAGTAATCATGCTGAATGTAAATGGACTAAACGCACCAATAAAGAGACAGAGAGTGGAAGACTGGATTAAAAAACACTATCTGTCTATATGCTGCCTACAAGAGACACAACTTAGACTTAAAGACACAAACAAACTAAAACTCAAACAGCAGAAAAAATGTATCAAGAAAACAACACTTAAAAAAGACCAAGAGTGGCAATATTAATCTCTGACAAAATAGACTTTAAAGTAAAATCCACCACAAAGGATAAAGAAGGACACTATGTAATGATTAAAGGGTCAATACACCAGGAGGACATAACTATAATAAATATTTACGCACCCAACAGGGCTGCGAAATACATTAAAAAAAAAAACCTCTAACAGCACTTAAAAGAGAGACAGACTCCTACACAATACTAGTAGGAGACCTCAACACACCACTTTCGGTGAAGGACAGAAATACCAGAAAGAAGCTCAAAAAGATATGGCAGATGTAAATGCTGCAATCAACCAAATTGATCTCACAGACATAAACCGAACACTCCAGCAGCCAACTATACTTTCTTTTCCAATGCACAGGGAACATTCCCCAGAATAGACCAAATATTAGGCCATAAAGCAAGCCTTAACAAAATCCAAAGCATCGAAATACTACAAATTATCTTTTCTGACCATAAAGCCATAAAAGTAGAAATCAACAACAGAAAAGTGGCACAGAGAGTGTTTTCGACAAATATTTGTTGAAGAATGAATGAATAAATGAAATAAACAAATGGACAAAATACTATTTCACAGAACCAAAGACTTCTCAGACACTTAAGATAAAACCTAGCTTTCAAACTTTGTTTCAGAAGCAGACCTCTTCAGTGGAAGGTTAATTTGTAAAATAAATCAATATAGTGCTCCACCAGGTCACCCCTGATCCTACAATCTGTTTTTTGACAGAAGGAATCAGAAACCAAGAGAAGTTCCTGTGTATGGTCAAACATAATGACTAGCAAGCACTTTGCTGGAATCCTGTTCTTTTGACCCTGGTCCAGTGCTTTTGCTCTTTCACCTTGATGCCTTCAGGATGTTACTGGTAAAAACTCCCAGGACTTTTTAGTCTGAATGGTTCTTTATGTATACTATTAAAACGGTTTTATAAGTGAGTTTAGGAAACTTTAAAACCGCCTTTGTATAATAACTTCTGTTTGCTCACTTCATTCTCAGCTAGCTGAGCTAAAATAATACCTTAAACAAACAAACAAACAAAACCCAGACCTAAAACCAGTTAAATTCCTTTTTAAACAAGAATGTAGAGGGAGCTGAAGAATGACTTTTTCCCTTTTTCTCAGTATAAATTATAAAATTAGAAATATTTGCTGTTTGGATTAAGACATGCAAGGAGTCTAGTTTTGGCCTATTTGGAATATTAAAGAAAAAGTCAAGTTATTTCAGAGCAGAACACATATATTAGAGGAAAAACAGACTTTGCTTAATACATTTTCTTCTACTGAACCACCATTTTCCTGCTCCCATCTCAAGCCTATGGGTTGTGATGCTCAGAGTGATGAAATAGATGAGAGAGGACTTGAGATGTAACTGTAATTTTTAGAGTTCATAAAATAGTGCAAAAACATTTTCCTTGAGTTAAACCAAAGCCAGAATTTGCCTGGTTTCAATGACATGAGGGTACATCATGTGAGCAATGAAAACCTCCTAAAATTCTGCGAGGCAAATAATATTTCTTTTAAATTATGTTCCTCTGGACCTTAAGGGTCATAACCACTGGGAAAATAGATCTGAGATAGTTATAACAATGTCCAAAGGAATAACTTATGATATTACAATCACTGATCATCCAAGGAAATCTGGAATCCTCAGCCAACTGGAAAAGACAGTACTGGTCTCAGTTTCTTCTAGCATTGATTTAATACCAAGATTCTTGTTATATTAGAGGAGCTAAGCTATAGACATTCTCACCCCAGTTCAAAAAAATACAGTTTGACGCTCACAACATTTCACAATCCTCTTCTAGCTTCAGCTCCCATCTTCTTTTATTAAAATAAACAAGATATATATGTTTGGTTCCCGTTGGAATAGGTAGATTTTCTGGACATTCTCTCTCAAGGATCAGATATCTGAAGGCAAGACAAATTTTGCTAATAATTCTTCCCTGTTTAGCTTCTGAATTAGACACTGAAATATGTGGCCCTCTAGCATCCTGTGTGAATCTGACAATCCTTACCCACTCCTATTAGCCTAAATAAACCACATCCTATAATAAACATGGAAGTTTTCAGGAAATACTGAAAAGTGAGGGCAGTCAGAGGTTGGTCTCCAATTAAAATTTTTCTGCCCTTGGTATTCCCAAATTACATCATACCTGCCCATGAACACTGAAAATTTCCCAGATGGATATCAAACTTTACTCAACTACAAGGGAAATGAAAACAAAGGACTCTAAGAAAAACTAAGTGCAAATGATCAGTCTGATTAATACATAAATAAATGGAGGATGGTAGAGTGGCATATCAATCCAGGCTTGCCCTCTCTGCAAGAACAGAAAAGTTATTTACCATCATCGGCTTGCCCTCATTCCCTTGCCTCTTGAGCAATACTGTCCAGAATATCTAATTCCATTAAAATTACTTTTATTGTCTGCCTATTTCCCTTAGCTTTCTTACCACATTTCAGCTTTAGAGGATTTTCCATATTTTATATCTACTTTACCTGTGATCTGAGGTTGTACATAATAATGCTTTGCATAATGTGCTTCTTGTAAGTAGTTAACAATAGCTTTGGAAATACAGTTTGAAATTTGTTTACTTTCTAAATCAGGTAACAAGTATTGAAAACCCAAATGGGTATGTGAAATTGTCTACATACTCGTGTGAATATACAATATTCGGAAAGGCGTTTATCTATTTAAAAAAATACAAAATCAAGACATGGTAAGTTTAGTTTTAACAAAATAAAATATAGGAGAAAAAATAAAACACTCAAATCATTTTTTTTTTTTCTTTTTGATGATATGTGCAAAGACTGCTTATTCTGGATTCAAGAGTCTGTAGCTCATTATGGTAGTCACAATAGTGTCCCCAATTTACAAAGTGTACACATCCTAATCCCTGGAACCATGAATATGTTATGTTACAAGGCAATGGGAAATTAAAATTGGAGATGGAATTAAAGTTGCTAATCATTTGACTTTAATATAGGGAGACTATCCTTAATTAAACGAGCCCTGGTGGCACAATTGTTAAGTCCTCAGCTAATAACCCGAAAGGTCTGCACCAGCAGCTTCACAAGAGAAAGATATGGCAGTCTGCTTCTGTAAAGATTTTGCTTCTGTAAAGACTTGCAGCCTTGGAAACTCCATGGGGCAGTTCTACTGTGTCGTATAGGGTCGCTATGAGTTGTAATCAACTCGAAGACACACAGCAAAAACAACATCCTGGATTATCTAGAGGGCCCAATGTAATCACAAAGGTCCTTCACAAATGAAAGAGGGAAGCAGAAGAGTCAGTGTCAAAGTGATGTAAAGTGAGAAAGACTAGCTGGAAAGAGCAAGAAAAGAGATTTTCCCCTAGAACTTCCAGGAGAAACATAGCCCTGCTAACACCTTAATATCAGCCCAGTAAGACCCATTTCAGACTTCTGACCTCCAGAAATATAAGATAATAAATCTGTGTTGTTTTAAGTCACCAAGTGCATGATAGTTTGTTACAACACAATAGGAAACCAATACATTCATGGATAATTTTTTTCTGCAAACTAATAAAATTTCTGCCTTTTCTTAGGCTTCTGGTACTTAGTCAAATGGGAAATTTTCATTGCTTCTATAAAACCTAGTGCTTCGTTGCTTCAATTACTCTTTATTTTGTTAGTAGTATTTAGCACCATTTCAAATGATCTTATTCATCAGTTGAATTGTTTATTGCTGCTCCCAGCAGTACAATGTTTAAGTGGTATGAGAACAAGACTTCATCCTGTTTTATTCACTGAGCTCAATACCTAGAATAGTGCCTGCTAACATATTGGGTATCTATATTTTTTAAGTGAATGGAAAAATGAAAGTGCTAAACAACGATGAATGTATGAGTAAATAAATCAATAAAAAAGGCTATACTATATTTTTACTAAAATAACCTGTACCCTCTATGCTTGCCAACCGCTCCCTCCTCTGGGAGACATTTTTGTAAGCGCTTTTATGCCTTTTCTTTTTTTTTTAAACATGTTGGTGTAAAAAAAAAAAAATGGTATAACATGTTTACAAAAATATCTGGGGTTGGGGATGGGAGCGATTTGCAAACCAATGTAGAAGGTGCGCATTATTTGTGTAAAACTACAGTATTCCTCAGTTGCCTGTGAGTGAGTGAGAATACAGATTCTGGTTAATGCTTCGGGATGAATTTCACCTTAATTTACTTTTCTCCTTGTTTTTCTTTCCTTGCCTCAAGAGTGAATTTGATTTCCTATTGATTTGCATATTCAGTACTCATGTGCACTAACCTATGCTTAATTCATTGCAGTCACTCAGTAGATCTGGGCAGGTCATATTTCTCTTGATATACCCAATAAATCCCCTAGAGAATTTTTAATGTCAACACAACTGGAAATATGTGCACTCAAAGTTTTGTACTGAAGAAAATAGTGCCAATGTAATGAATGAGAATTTTCTACAACTTCTTTTTTGTGCGTGTAATGTCTCATATCTTAGCAATTTTCTACACACACACATACAAACACATTAGTATGGACATATAATGGAATCACCTCTCATTTTTCTCAAAACAGCACGACAGAAATTTGGATCTACAGCTGAGTGCTAGACAAAATGTCATTAGAAATCAACGGGGTAGTCAAATCCTCTTGGCCCTGTCATTTGACTTACCTCATTAACTGCCACTTAGGGGAAAAAAAATCTAGTAGTAAAACATACAGATGTAAGAAACTCCAGCTTCCTTCTATGGTGGGAAAGTTCAGTATTCTTAATGTTGATGTGGGAAAGTCTTTTATTGAATCTTCATTTAAAATGTTTTGTTGATTTGTTATTATTTATGTATTTTCACTAAGCTGATCAGTAAAAAATTTTAGCTGCTGATAACATTTTCAAAAGTTTCCCAAGTTGCCATTGATAGATTCTGTAGGTATCCCTAAATTCCTCCAAAAATGAGTTGTAACCAAAATATCAAATTAAAGCATCTAGTTATTTTGTGTTAAAGGAGTGATGCTGATAAAATACCTTAAAAATATTTCAAACCGTTACTAAAGTCTGGTAAGATGATATAATCTCCTGTGAAGGAAAGGAAAACTATAATGAAACACTTATCTTTATCTTTGTAAATGCTAATTTATTTAATCCTCAAAATAATTCTGTAAAATAGGTATTAATATCCTGCTTTTATTAAAGAGGAAATTGGTGCTCAGGAAAATGATATAACAGCTTAGTCTGTCAGACTACAAATTTCTTACTTCTTCCAAAGCAGTTTAGTTTTACCCTGTATGTGACTTCTTTCCTCTTAAAGTTTGTGAAATTTAAACAAATGATATCTTTGTAAATATGTTGAGAGGTTCAGAAATGAATCCCAAGTTTGTTTTCTGGATCTCTATACCTTCATAAGGACAGTCTTATTTATTATATCTAACAAATAAGTAGATTTTTTTTAACATTCACAAAAAAAATCTATTATTTCTCCTCAATTGGATGTAAGCACTTTACATTCATAGACAAGACAGGGTTAATTCAACAGACATGGGTTTCTTAATTAAACCCTGGAAATTCCAAAGAATAGTCTGTCTTCAGGACTGCCTCTTCAAAAGCTTCTGGGAGATGACCTCTGAACTCTTGGACTGTTTTGCATGCGTTTGTGTATGCTTGAGGCCTTAGGCCATGCTATAACAGTTTAACCAGATAAATTTATCTTAATAATGTGATTTATGTGCTGCCTTTTTTTGCTCTGGGTGAGGATTGTAGTCTGAGTAACTGAGATCAGTCCTCAAGCAGTTAGCCCTGCATGCCTACATGATTGGTCCCTAATAAAAACCCTGTACACTAAGGCTCAGGTGAGCTTTCCTGGTTGACAACACTTTGAATACCTTGTCACACATTGTTGCTGGAAGAAGTAACCGTGTCCAGATATGACTCCACTGGGACAGGAAACGTGGAAGCATATGCCTGGTTTCTCTTGAATTTTGTTCCATGTGTCTTTTCCCTTGGCTGATTTTAATTGGTATCATTTTACTGTAATAAACCATAATCACAAACATTAGTACACAGCTTTTCTGATCCTGGGAGTCCTTCTAGTGAATCATTAAGTGTGAGGGTGGTTTTGCGCACCTCTGACACAATTTACTCATTTAGCCTTCACAACAACTCTATGAAATTGGGATTTCTTTTTATTCTTATTTTAAGACAAGAAAGCTGAGACTTAAAGAGACTAATTTTTCTAAGGTGAACCTAGGCTAAAGCAACAAAAGAAGCAAAAAAATTATTTGCTTATTTCTGAACATTTCAATATTTCTGCTTTCAAGATAATTGTCAAATCTATAGAGTCGAATGTGGGATGGAAGAGGATTTTAAAAAAATAATCTTGGTCAGATGAGTTATTCCAATCAATGCCATTATTAAGCTGATAGAAACCTAAGATGTAGTAATGAATTAGTTAATTGTTATTATGTGTGAAGGAGATACGTATCAACGTACCTAGCATGCAGATCAATAGATCATTGACAAAACCCACATACGGATTTTTAATAATTGTGTTGCAAACACACTTTTTTTTTAACAACTGTGTTGCAAACTTTTTCCGTTTTGGCTATTCTCATTGTGGGAAGTATTGGTCAATGTTTAGTTTCAGATAACACAAAAACTCTAAGTAGCTGATGCATAAGCCCACCAAAACCAAACTCACTGCCATGGAGAGGATTCTGACTCATAGCCACCCTATAGAACAGAGTAGTACTGCCACATAGGGTTTCCAAAGCTATAAATATTTACAGAAGCAGACTGCCACATTTTTCTCCCTCAGAGTGGCTGACCTTTCGGTTAGTAGCCAAGTGTGCTACCAGGGCTCCTTGATGCATGAAAGGGTTTAATATATTTGAAAGAGCTAAGGGAACAAGCTTTAGTCTGAGCTTCCAGAGATAACACCATAACAACACCACAGAAGTCACTGACAAGACAGGCTCCTACTGTCAATTCAGAAAGTTGGGAAATCAGGAAGCCATCACCTTTCTGCTGGCTGTGCCATGTCAATCTGTTATGACCTAGTAATTAAAAGGTATTAACAAGCAAAATGAATTCACATGTCCTAACTCAGTACCCAGAAAGCTAAAGACTTGACACAGGAATTCTTCTATAGCTTCCACAGAAAAAAGAAATGCTTCCAACACTGTACTGCATAGCAGAAATGCTAAAAGCAGCAAAAGCTTGGTGTCTACCTTATTTTAAGATCACCAAGAAAACTTCTCTGCTCATCCCAGGAAACAGTGATATTTTTCTTATTTGAGTCTCTAATTTCAGAGAAGCCCATTGTCTCAGACTGGGTTCTCTACAGAAGTGAAACCAGTAAAGTGTATAAATACATATGTATATATAGAGAAAGAGATTTATATCAAAGAAACGGCTCAGATGGTTGTACAGGCTGGAACAGCCCAAGTCTGTGGATCAGGATAGAGTCTTCTCCTGATTCACATAGCTGCAGGGGCTGACAAACCCAAGATCCACACGTCAGACAGCAAAGCTCTTGCTCACAGGCTGTGGAGATCGATGAATCCCAAGATCCTCAGGCAAGATCACAAGGCTTCTCCTGCTTTACATAGCTGCAGAGGCTGGTGAACCCAAGTTCGGCAGGTAAGCTGCTAGCTCAAGTCCCAAGAACTGGAGGCCAGACAAACAAGACCCAGCTGCAGGATCCAGAGCGAGCAAAAAGACAGAATGTCTGCTTATACTTGAATGCAGGCCACACGCCCGAGGAAATTCCCTTTCAACTGATTGGTTACTCACAGCAGATTCCATCATGGGAGTGATCATATATAAACACTGAGAATCATAGCCCAGCCAAGGTGACACACAATCTTAACCATCACATCTATGGTAAACTATCATACATTTAATGTCCTTGTCATTGGAATCTCCTAAAATGATTTTAAATATATTAAGTTTGGCCTCCCTATTTAGATGATTCAATAAAAAGGAACTATATCACGTATTGATTCCTCCTTTCAGATCCCAAAGACGCAGTCACTTAGATGCTTAGATTAATAAATAATTTATCTGGATAAAGTAACACATAGTAGAAATTTTTCTAATTCCCTCATCCCAATATATAGGTTAATGGTCATCATAAAATCTATGTGGTAACACATATAATTATTTTAAATATCTATTTTTCTTAAAAACAATGGATTGCACATTTATGTTTATATTTTGAAAAAAATTAACTCTCACAAATCATTTTTTGAATAATAAGGAACATTAGATGTTAGCATGCTAGCATGTGTTATCTTACTTTATTTAATGGTATGCAGAATGTTCCTACTGCCAGATATTGTAGCTATCTTAGCTACTTTTTATTAGGTTTTTATACCCTGTTTCTTTAAGCCAAATATTACTGAGTCTCTGGAGATATACGGTCTTGATGAAAAGCACATTGCTTCTTTCCAAACAATTATTTTAACTTTACCTATCCATCTATATGGAGCCCTGCTGATGAAGTAGTTAAGAGTTTGGCTGCTATTCAAAATAGCAGTTCGACTCCACCAGCGGCTCCTCAGAAACCTATGGGGCAGTTCTACTCTGTCCTACAGTGTCACTGTAAGTTGGAATCGGCTTGATGGCAGTGAGTTTGTTTTTGTTTGTTTTGTTTTTTTTTAATCCGTCTACATATTCTAAATAATCTTTTGGCTCTATTTTCATTTCCAACCTCTGCTTTAAAAAAAAGGTTAAGTAATCATTTTATTGGATTCCTTGGCACTGGTGCTTCTAGAACTAGAATTGAGGCCATTGCACCCCTTTTCTCCAGAGATCTCCTCTATAGCCTCCTCAGTATCCCCTAGTATTCCACTTATTTCCAAAGTGGGGCTTACTGCCTCTGAAAAAACCATGATTGATATTTCTAACTTGGGCCCAAATCAACCAGTAAATGATAGTTTTTGTTATTGTTGTTGTTATATAAATGTTATATAAAGCATAGTCCTCAAAGTTATTGAAAAATATAACACAAACTCATTTAGTTGTTTTTGTTTTTCTATCCTTCTCAGAGTATTAGTGCACAATACTTGTGAATGGATTTTAATAAATACATGTTTTCATTCCCTCACAAAATTTAGTTTGAATATTCATCACTAATTTGATTATTTCTCATGAAATAATCACATGCCTACTGTGAGATTCAAACATTATCTCACTCTTTTAAAGGAGGAGAAAGATAGATGTATGAAAAAAAAAAAAAACCCATTGCCATAGAGTCGATCTGACTCATAGTAACTTTATAGGACAGAGTAGAACTGCCCCATAGGGTTTCCAAGGAGCGCCTGGTAGATTCGAACTATTGACCTTTTGGTTAGCAGTGGTAGCTCTTAACCACTACTCCACCAGGGTTGTATGAAAGATGCGCCTAAATTCTTTGTAAAAAGTCAGTTTATAGGGGTCAGTGGTGAAACTAAGGTTTTAGAAGCCCTTGTCTTTGCTTCCAAAGCACTTTTATTAAACAAAGGCATAGCCTAAAAGTGATAACCAAGTCCGAAACTGGTGTCTGGAACACAGCATATAAGTGGGAAGAGAGTAAATATAATGATTTTTTTTGCATAAACAAACAAACCAGGTAGAATAAAGAGGTGAAAGGCAGACGTTAGATTTGAGTTGGTGCCATCATCATCCAGGGAACACCACATGCATCACAGTTTGGACCAGTTGTCTAAAATCATTGCTAAACATTGGGGAGGAGTTTGTGTGTGAGGGGGACCTAATATTGGCAAAGTACATTTTTTGTTTTTTGTAATTCCATTTATGCTTTATGGAAATATAATTTCTACTTTGTTTTATTTACCTTATTTTCTAAGTAAAGTTCACTTTTAAACCTTCAAGCCTCATGTGGATTTATCAGAGAAAGAAACCTCTCTTGCCACTTCTTGATTATGGAAGTCAGTAACTCTCTGGCCAGCAAATAAAGAGAAAGGGCTTTGATTCTATCGATCAGAAGACTATCTAAGCTATTTCTACTTTCTGTGGATCTGAAAAGAAATAGGAGCAGACAAGGTAAGATCTCCTAAGGAGAAACAAATAGTCTCTAAAGGGTTATTCTGAATGTATGAAACCTAAAGCATAAGATAGTCAATAGTCTACCATCTGTATGTTACCATTAATGTATATGGTGTGCACTTGCCAGGGGCAATCAGGAAAGAAAAGGTGTTCTATTGTTTCCTCCCCCAACACATATTTCTGAGAGAAGAGAAAGGTAAATAAGAATTAGGAGAAGAAATAGACAGATTTTAGGTGTTGTCTTAGTCATCTAGTGCTGGTATAACAGAAATACCACAAGTGGATGGCTTTAACAAAGAGAAATTTATTTCTTCACAGTAAAGTAGGTTAAAAGTCCAAATTCCGGGTGAGAGATCCAGGGGAAGGCTTTCTCTGTCTGTCGGCCTCCTCATCAATCTTCCCCTAGACTAGGCGCTTCTCCACGCAGGGACCTCAGGTCCAAAGGACCCGCTCTGCTCCTGGCACTGCTTTCTTGGTAGTATGAGGTCCCCCTGTCTCTCTGCTCACTTCTCTCTTTTATATCTCAGGAGATTGCCTCAGGACACAATCCAATCTTATAGACTGAGTCCTGCCTCACTAACACAACTGCTGCCCATCCTCCCTCATTAACATCATAGCAGGATTTAAAACCTATAGGAAAATCACACAATACTGGGATTCATGGCCCAGCCAAATTGAATGATACACACATATTTGGGGGGACATAATTCAATCCATGACAGGTGTCTTCAGAGCTACTTTTTCAGCTTTGTTGTTTTATTTTTAAAGGGAGTTTTCAGTTCCATTTAAATATCATAAATAAAATAATTTTCATATTTCTAATGTTTAAAATACACATTGTTTGAGGTAATTGTTTCTGTCAAGATGGATAATACAGAGATGGTATTATATGATATTATATGACTTTACTACAATTTATTACCTAGGTACTATTATTATTTTCATTTTTTCAAATCAGAAAACAGAGATATAAAGAGGTTAAGTACCTCACTCAAAATCACATGGCTACTAAGAAGCAAAGCCAGTATTCATGATAAGCATGTTGATATAAACAGATTTCAGGCAGGTAATACATTAAATTATCTGCCAAAAATATATCCATATCCTCTTTGGAGGAATGTGCCTTCAAACAAGTCTAATGGATAAAGATCCACTGAATATGAAGTGATAATTTTTTAAAAAATTAAAAAATCACAGTATATACAGATAAGAAAGTCACTATGATTGATAGTCAAAAGATAAAACAAGCAGCAATTTAAAATTCACTACAAATTCAAATATTAGAATTATCAGAAACAATAAAAATAAACATGTTTAATATATTTAAAGTTATTAAAAAGATATCAAGAAGGAGTTAAAAGAGGAAAGACGGTTAAAATTAAGGAGAGATATTTTCAAAAATTGAAATAAAACATTTTGAAATTTCAAAGGAAAAATGGAATAAATGGGTTACACAGAATATTCGCCACAGCCAAAGAAAACATTAGTAAACTGGAAGATGGATCTGAAAATTATCCACAATGTAGTATAAAGAGATCAAAAGATGGAAACCATATGTAATCTAAGTTCTAGAAGGAGGGAGTGGAATTAATGATTAATAAGTTGGGCAACATTTTTAAAAAATAATGGCTGAGAAAGTTCCAGAATTGATGAAAAAATTATGTACCTATAGATTCTGCATAGTCAGTGAACCCCAAGCAGAATGAATTAAATGAAATTGACACACAGACATAGGGAATTTTGCAGAATACAAACACATAGAAAAGCTCTTCAAAGATACCGGAAAGAAAAGTTTGCCTAACACAAAACAGAAGAAACATCAGAAAAAAAACAAAAAACATATACAGAAATTAACTCAAAATGGATTAAGTATCTAAATAAATACAAGAACTAAAAGCCTAAAACTCGTAAAAGAGAACATAGGATTAATGATTTGGGACTTAGTTTTTGACAATGGATCCTTAGATATGACACCAAAAACGGGAGCAACAAAAACCAAAATGGATAAAACGGACTTAATCAAAATTAAGAACTTTTGTCCATCAAAGGACTTAACCAAGAAAGTGAATTAGCAACCTACAGAATGAAAGAAAATATTTGAGAACCATGTGTCTGATAGGTTGCTATGAGTCAGAATTGACTGGATGGCACACAACAACATATCTGATAAAAGTTTAATATCTAGAACATATAAGGAATCTATTAAACTCAACAACAACTTTTTTTTTAAAAGACAGATAACCCAGTTAAAAGAGGGAAAAAGATTTAAATGGACATTTTCCCAAAGAAGATGTACAAATGGCCAACAAGCATATGACAAGATTCCCAAGGGGAAATGGAAATCGAAATCACAATGAGATACCTCTTCACACCACTAGGGTGATAATTATCAGAAAAACAAAAAACGACAAGTGTTGGAGAGGATGAAGAAAAATCGGGACCCTCATCTACTGCTGGTGGGAACATAAGATGGTGCTGCCACAGTGAAAAATAGTTTGACTGTTCTTCGAAAAACAAAAATATAACCCAATAATTCCACTCCTGGGTATATACCAAAAAATATTGAAAGCAAGGACTCAAACATATACTTTTACACAAATGTTCATTGCAGCAGTGTTTGCAATAGCCGGTAGGTTGAAACAACCCAAATGTCCGTAACCAGATGAATGGATAAATAAAATGTGGTACATACATACAAAGTAATATTATTCAGCCATAAAGAGAAATAAAGTTCTGATACATGCTACTACATGAATGAAACCTGAAAACATTATGCTTAGTGACATAAGTAGACACAAAAGGACAAATACTGTATAATCCCTCTTATAGGAATCATCTAGAACAGGAAATGCGTAAAGACAGAAGTTTATCAGTGGTTAGCAGGGAATGAAATTTAGGAGGAATAGAGAATTTCTTTTTTTATTGTGTTTTGGATGAAGGTTTACAGAACAAATTAGTTTCTCATTAAACAATTAATACACATATTGTTTTGTGGCATTGGTTGCCAACCCCAGGACATGTCAACACTCTCCCCTTCTTGACCTTGGATTCCTCATTACCAACTTTCCTATACCCTCCTGCCTTCTCGTTCTTGCCCCTGAGTTGGTGTGCCCATTTAGTCTCCTTTTATTTATGGGCCTGTCTAATCTTTGGTTGAATGGTGAACCTCAGGAGTGAGCTCAGTACTGAGTTAAAAGGGTGTCTGGGGCCCATACTCTCTGGTTTCTCTAGTTTTTGACACACCAGTAAGTCTGGTCTTTTTTTGTGAGTTAGAATTTTCCTCTACATATTTCTCCAGCTCTGTCTGGGACCCTCTATTTTGATCCCTGTCAGAGTAGTCAGTGGTGATAGCGAGGCAACATCTAGTTGTGCTGGACTCAGTCTGGTAGCAGTTGTGGTATTTGTGGTCCATAGTCCTTTGGACTAATCTTTCCCTTGTGTGTTTGGTTTTCTTCACTCTCCCTTGCTTCAGACAGGGTGGGACCAGTGGAGTATCTTAGATGGCCACTTACTTGCTTTTAAGACCCCAGACACTACTCACCAAAGTAGGATGTAGAACATTTTCTTTATAAACTATGTTATGCCAGTTGAGCTAGATGTCACTGGAGACCATGATCCCCAGTCCTCAGCCCAGTAAATTTGGTCCCTCAGAGAGTTTAGGTGTGTCTATGAAGCTTCCGTGGCCTTGCCTTGTTCAAGTTTTCCTGTCTTCCCCAGTATTACGTACTGTCTTATGCATCGCCAAAGTTACCATCTATTATCTAGTTAGTGTTTTTCCCTCCCAACCCCTCATCTCCCTTGTAACCATCAAAGCTTGTTTATTTCTGTGTGTGAACCTTTTCATGAATTTTTATAATAGTGGTCTCATACCGTATTTGTCCTTTTGTGATTGACTTATTTCACTCAGCGTAATGCCCTCCAGATTCATCCATGTTGTTAGATGTTTCACAGATACATCATTGTTCTTTATTGTTCGGTAGTATTCCATTGTGTATATGTACCATAGTTTGTTTATCCATTATTCTGTTGATGGGCACTTAGGCTTTTTCCATCTTTTTGCTATTGTGAATAATTGTGCAATGAACATGGGTACGCATGTGTCTATTGGTGTGACAGCTCTTATTTCTCTAGGATATATTCCTAGGAGTGGGATAGCTGGATCGTATGGTATTTCTATTTCTAGCTTTTTAAGGAAGCATCAAATCACTTTCTAAAATGGTTGTACCATTTTGCATTCCCACCAGCAGTGCATAAGAGTTTCAATCCCCTGCAGCCTCTCCAACATTTGTTATTTTTTGTTTTTTTGATTTGTGCCAGTAATGTTGGGGTGATATGGTGTCGCAGCAGCGACGGTTGTCGGGGCGGCAAAGGCAGTAGCCAAACACAACTGTTACAGAGAAGTGGGGCCAGGAGGATCACTCTGAGGAGTCAACCCCGGCTTCAGTCCCAGGAGTTTATTTATAGTCAATACAGGAAGCAGTGAAGCAAATAACAGAACAGTGGGCTTTGGGTGAGTAACAATAAGTTTCGGGCAAGGGAGAAGGAATTCAGGTAAACAAGCCAATCAGTAACAGGACAATAGGTTTGGGAAAACAAGTCGCACCTAATCTCTTTCTCATCGCTGACAAGTCTCCAACATGTCATATACAGCATAGAGGCCTGTGGGGGCTGCAGTTGTCAATAGTGCAGCCATGTTTAAATGGCATATATCCCTACAATATGGTATCTCATTGTAGTTTTGATTTGCATTTCTCTAATGGCTAGAGATAAAGAGCATTTCCTCATGTGTCTATTGGCGGCCTGGGTGTCTTCTTTGGTGAAGTCTCCTTTGTCCATTTTTTAATTAGATTGTTTGTCTTTTTGTTGTAGAGGTGTTGGATTTTTCAATAGATTTTAGAGATTAGACCTTTGTCAAATATCTCATAGCCAAAAATTTTGTCCAGTCTGTAAGTTCTCTTCTTTACCGAAGTCTTGATGAGTGTGTTTGATTTTTAGAAGATCCCAGTTATCTAGCTTATCTTCTGGTATTTTTGTTTTAGTAGTTGTGGTTTGTATCCTATTTATGCCATGTTTTAAGGCTTCTAGCAAAGATCCTATTTTTAGTTCTATGATTTTTGTAGTTTTTGGTTTTATATTAGGTCTTTGATCCGTTTTGAGTTGGTCCTTGTGTATGGTGTGAGGTATGGGTCCTGTTTCATTTTTTTACAGATAGACATCTAGTTTTGCCAGCAGCATTTGTTAAAGACTGTCTTTTCCACATTTAATGGACTTTGTGCCTTTGTTGAAGATCAGGTGACCATGTTGCTATTGTTGTTGTTAGGTGCTGTCGAGTTGGCACTGACTCATAGCGACCTTATGTACCACAGAATGAAACACTGCCTGGTCCTGCGCCATGCTCACAATCATTGTTATGTTTGAGCCCATTGTTGCAGCCACTGTGTCACTCCATCTCATTGAGGGTCTTCCTCTTTTTCTCTGACCCTCTACTTTACCAGGCATGATGTCCTTCTGCAGAGACTGATCCCTTCTGACAACATGTTCTAAGTATGTAAGACATAGTTTCACCATCCTTGCTTCTAAGGAGCATTCTGGTTGTACTTCTTCCAAGACAGATTTGTTCATTTTTTTGGCAGTCCATGGTATATTCAATATTCTTCAGCAACACCACAATTCAAAGGCGTCAGTTCTTCTTCAGTCTTCATTATTCATTGTTCAGCTTTCACATGAATATGATGCGATTGAAAATACCATGGCTTGGGTCAAGTGCACCTTAGTCTTCAAGGTGTTACCTTTGCTTTTTAACACTTTCAAAGAGGACTTTTGCAGCAGATTTGCCCAATGAAATGCGTTTTTTGATTTCTTGACTGCTGCTTCCATGGGTGTTGATTGTGGATCCAAGCAAAATGAAATCCTTGACAACGTCAATCTTTTCTCCAATTATGATGATGTTGCTTATTAGTCCTGTTGTGAGGATTTTTATTTTCTTTATGTTGAGATGTAATCCATACTGAAGACTATAGTCTTTGATCTTCATCAGTAAGTACTTCAAGTCCTCTTCACCCCAGGTGACAGTAGGTGGATGGATTTATATCTGAGTTCTCGATTTTATTCCATTGGTCAATGTGTCTTTCCTTGTACCTATACCAGGCTGATTTGACTACTGTAGCTGTATAGTAGGTTCTGAGGTCAGGTAGTGTGAGGCCTCCACTTTTTGTGTAGTATTATAGCAATAGGGATAGTTTTGCTTCTTCCTCATCAGTTTGGATGCCCTTTATTTATTTTCTTGCCTGATTGCTCCAGCTAGGACTTCTAACATAATGTTAAATAGGAGTTGTGATAAAGGGCATTTTTGTCTTGTTTGTTTTCTCAAGGGGAATGTTTTCAGCCTCTCTCCGTAAAGAATGATGTTGGCTGTTGGTTTTGCATAGATGTCCTTTATTATATGGAGCAACTTCCCTTCTATACCTATTTTATTGAGCGTTTTTATGAGGAATGGGTGTTGGACTTTATCAAATGTCTTTTCTGCATCCATTTAGATAATCAAGTGATTTTATTTGTTTTATTTATATAGTGGATTACATTGATTGATTTTCTTATGTTGAACCATCCTTTCATACCTGGTGTGAATCCCACTTGGTCAGGGTGAATTATTTTTTCTATATGATGTTGAATTCTATTGGCTAGAATTTTGTTGAGAATTTTTGTTTCTATATTCATGAGAGATAGTGGTCTGTAATTTTATTTTTTTGTGGTGTCTTTGCCTTGTTTTAGTATCAGGGTTATCCTGGTTTCATAGAATTAATTTGAAAGTATCCCTTCTTTTTCTATGTTCTGAAATAGTTTGAGTGTTACTGGTGCAAGTTTGGAGCCCTGGTGGCTTAGTGGTTATGAGCTCAGTGCTAACCAAAAGATTGGCAGTTCGAATCCACCAGCCCCTCCTTGGAAACCCTAGGGGGCAGTTCTACTCTGTCCTATAGGGTCACTATGAGTCAGATTCGACTTGATGGCAACAGGTTTCATTTTTGGTTTGGTGCAAGTTCTTCTGTAAATATTTGTAGAATTCTCCAGTGAAGCCATCTGAGCCAGGACTTCTTCTGTTGAGAGTTTTTTTTTTTTAATTACGTTTTCAATCACTTCTCTTGTTAGGGGTCTGTTCAGATTTTCAACCTCAGTTTGTGTTAGTTTAGGTAGGCAGTGTGTTTCTATAAATTTGTCTGTTTCCTCTAGGTTTTCAATTTTGTTGGAGTGTAGTTTTTCATACTACTCTGTTATGATCCTTTTTATTTCAGTTGGGTCTGTTGTAATGTCCCCCATTTCATTTCTTATTTGGATTATTTGCATCCTCTCCTGTTTTTATTTTGTCAGTTTGGCCAGTGGTTTGTTGTTTTTGCTGATCCTTTCAAAGAATCATCTTTTGGTTTTGTTTATTCTTTCTGTTGTTTTTCTACTCTCTATTTTATTCATTTCTGCTCTGATCTTTATTATTTCATTTCTTCTGGTGTCTGTGGGCTCCTTATGCTGTTATCTATTTGTTCAGCTTGTGTAGTTAATATTTTGATTTTGTTCCTTTCTTCTTTTTTGATGTGATGTTGGCTCTGAGAGTTATTTCTTTTTTTAATTGTACTTTAGAAGGTCTATAGAACAAATACTTTCTCATTAAACAGTTAGTATACATATTGTTTTATGACAATGGTTAACAACCCCACAACATGTCAACACTGTCCCTTCTCAATCTTGGGTTCCCTATTACCAGCTTTCCTGTCCCCTCCTGCTTTCTGGTCCTTGTCCCTGGAGTGTTGTGCCCCATTAGTCTTGTTTTGTTTTATAGGACTGTCTAATCTTCAGCTGAATGGTGAACCTTGGGAGTGACTTCATTACTGAAATAAAAGGGTGTCTGGGGGCCATAGTCTCAGTGTTTCTCCAGTCTCACTCAGGCCAGTAATCTGGTCTTTTTTTGTGAGTTAGAATTTTGTTCTACATTTTTCTCCAGCTGTGTCCTGGACCTTCTCTTATGATCCCTGTCAGAGCAGTCAATGGTGGTAGCCAGGCAGCATCTAGTTATACTGGACTCAGTGTGGTGGAGGCCATGGTAGTTGTGGTCCATTAGTCCTTTGGACTAATCTTTTCTTTGTATCTTCTTTTTTCTGTCTCCCTTGCTTCCAAAGGGGTGAGACCAGTGGAGTATCTTAGATGGCTGTTTGCAGGCTTTTAAGACCCCAGAACTACTCACCAAGGTAGAATGGAGAACATTTTCTTTATAAACCGTGTTATACAAATTAAGCTAGATGTTCCCTGAGACGATGGTCCCCACAGCCCTCTGCCCAGCAATTCAGTGCCTCAGGGAGTTTGGATGTGTCTATGGAACTTCCAGGACCTTTCCTTGTAAAAGTTGTGCTGGCTTCCCCAGTATTGTGTACTATCTTACCATCCACCAAAGTTACCCCTTATCTATTGTCTATTTAGTTCTCCCCCATCCCTTGTAACCAACAGATTGTTTCTTTTTCTGAGTAAACTTTTTCATGAGTTTTTACAGTAGAGATCTCATACAATATTTGTCCTTTGGTGACTGACTGATTTCACTCAGCATAATGTCCTCCAGTTTCATCCATGTTATGAGATGCTTTACAGATTCATCATTGTTCTTTATCTTTGCATAATACTCCATTGTGTGTATGTACTATAGTTTGTTTATACATTCATATGTTGATGGGCATCTACGTTGTTTCCATCTTTTTGCTATTGTGAACAATGCTACAATGAACATGGGTGCGCATACGTCCATTAGTGTGATGGTTCTTATTTCTTTAGGATATATTCCTAGGCGTGGACTTGCTGGATCATATGGTATTTCTATTTCTAGCTTTCTAAGTAAGTGCCATATTGTTTTCCAAAATGGTTGTATCATTTTGCATTCCCACCAGCACTGCATAAGGGTACCGATCTCCTCACAGCCTGTCCAACATTTGTTATTTCCAGTGTTTTGATTCGTGCCAGTAATGTGGGGGTGACATGGTATCTCATTGTTGTTTTAATTTGCATTCCTCTAATGGCTAGTGATCATGAGCATTTCCTAATGCATCTATTGGCCGCTTGAATGTCTTCTTTGGTGAAGTGTCTGTTCATTTCCTTTGCCCAAGTTTTAATTGGATTATTTGTCTTTTTGTTGTAGAGGTGTTGGATTTTCTTGTAGATTTTAGAGATTAGAGCTTTGTCTGACTTGTAATGTCCAAAAATTTTTTCCCAGTCAGTAAGTTCTCTTTTTACTGTTTTGGTGAAGTCTTTCGATGAGCATAAGTGTTTAATTTTTAAAAGATCCCAGTTATCTAGCTTATCTTCTGGAGTTTGTGTGTTGTTGGTTATGGTTTGTATCCTGTTAATGCCGTGTATTAGAGCCTCTAGTGTTGATCCTATTTTTTCTTCTTTGAACTTTGTAGCTTTGGGCTTTTTATTTAGGTCATTGATCCATTTTGAATTAGATTTTGTGTATGGTGTGACATATGGGTCCTGTTTCATTTTTTTGCAGATGGACGTCCAATTTTGCCAGCATCATTTGTTAAAAAGACTGTCTTTTCCTCGTGTGATGGACTTTGGGCCCTTGTCAAAGATCAGGTGACTGGAAGTGGATGGATTTACATCTGGTTTCTCAATGCTGTTCCATTGGTCAATGTATCTGTCATTGTACCAATACCAGGCTGTTTTGACTACTGTAGCTGTGTAGTAGATTCTGAGGTCAGATACAGAGAATCCTCTTACTTTATTTTTCTTCTTCAATAGTGCTTTACCTATCTGGGACTTCTTCCCTTTCCATATAAAGTTAATGATTAGTTTTTCCATCTCTTTAAAGAATGTTGTTGGTATTTGGATAGAGATTGCCACAAACAGGGACAGTTTAACTTCTTCATTGACAATTTGGATTCCCTTTATTTCTTTTTCTGGCCTTATTGCTCTAGCTAGGACTTCCAGCACAAAGGTAAATAGGAGTGGAGGTAAAGGGCATCCTTTTCTTGTTCTTGTTCTTGTTCTCAAGGGGAGTGTTTTCAGCCTCTCTCCATTAAGAATGATGTTGGCCATTTGTTTTGCATAGATGCCATTTATTATGATGAGAAATTTCCCTTCAGTATCTATTTTATTGAGAGTTTTTAGCAGGAATGGGTGTTGGACTTTGTTGAATGCCTTTTCCACGTCAATTGAAATGATAATGTGATTCTTTTCTTTCCTTTTATTTATGTGGCAGATTACATTGATTGATTTTTTAATGTTGAACCATCCTTGCATACCTGGTATGAATCCCACTTGTTTGTGGTGTATTATTATTTGATATGATGCTGAATTCTATTGGCTAGAATTTTGTTGAGAATTTTTGCATCTATATTCATGAGAGATATTGGTCTGTAATTTTCTTTTTTTGTGATGTCTTTGCCTGGTTTTGGTATCAGCGTTATGCTGGCTTCATAGAATGAATTTGGAAGTGTTGCTTCTTTTCTATGTTCTGAGATAGTTTGAGTAGTACTGGTATAAGCTTTTCTCTGAATGTTTGGTAGAATTTTCCAGTGAAGCCATCTGGGCCAGGGCTTGTTTTGGTTGAGAGTTTTTTGGTTTTTTTTTAAATTACCTTTTCAATCTGTTCTCTTGTTATGTCTCTGTTAAGATTTTCAACATCACTTTATTGTAGTTTGGGTAGGTAGGGTGTTTCTAGAAATGTATCCATTTCCTCTAGGTTTTCAAATTTGTTGGAGTATAGTTTTTCATAATATTCTGTTATGATCCTTTTTATTTCAGTTGAGTTTGTTGTAATGTCTTCCATTTCATTTCTTATTTCGGTTATTTGCACCCTCTCCTGTTTTTCTTTTGTGAGTCTAGCCAGTGGTTTGTCGATTTTGTTGGTCCTTTCAAAGAACCAACTTTTGGTTTTGTTGATTCTTTCTATTGTTTTTCTATTCTCTATTTCATTTATTTCTGCACTGATCTTTATTATTTCCTTTCTTCTACTGGCTGTGGCTTTTTTTTGGTTTTCTTTCTATTTGTTCGAGTTCTGAAATTAATGTTTTGATTTTGTCCCTTTCTTCTGTTTTGATGTGTACATCTATTGCTATAGACTGTCCTCTGAGGACTGCCTTTGCTGTGTCCCAAAGGTTTTGATATGAAGTGTTTTCATTCTCGTTTGATTCTAGGAATTTTTTTATTCCATCTGTGATTTCTTCTATTACTTAGTGATTTTTAAGCAGGGTGTTATTCAGTTTCCATGTAATTGATTTCTTCCTTGCTCTTCCTTTTTGTTAATTTCTACCTTGATGGCATTGTGGTCAGAGCAGATACTTTGCATTATCTCAGCATTTTGGATCTTGTTGAGCTTTGCTCTGTGGCCTAAGATATGGTCTATTCTGGAGAATGTTCCATGTACGTTGGAAAAGAATGTGTATTTTGCAGCTGTCGGGTGTAGTGTTCTATATATGTATGAGGTCAAGTTTGCTGATTGCGTCCTTTACATCTTCTGTATCTTTGTTGAGTTTCTTTCTAGATGTTCTGTCCTTTACCAAGAGTGGTGTGTTGAAGTCTCCTACTATTAATGTGGAACTGTCAGTTTCTCTTTTCAGTGCTGTTAGAGTTTGTTTTATGTATTTTGGATCCCTGTCATTGGGTGCATAGATGTTTATTATTGTTATGCCTTCATGATTGATTGTCCCCTTAATCATTATATAGTGTCCTTCTTTGTCTTTTATGGTGGATTTTGTTTTGAAATCTATTTTATCTGAGATTAGTATTGCTACTCTTGCTCTTTCTGGAAGCTGTTTGCTTGATATATTTTTCCGTCCTTTGATTTTTAATAAATTACATCTTTGTTTCTAAGGTGTGTTTCTTGTAGACAGCATATGGATGGAGCCTCTTATTTTATTCATTCTGTCGCTCTCCTTCTCTTTTGGGTGCATTTAGGCTATTTACATTCAGTGTAATTATTGATAGGTGTGAGTGTATTGTTGTCATTTTGTAGTGTTTTTTTTTTTTTTTTTTTTTTTTTTGTGGTCCTGGAATTCTCTTTGTTCCTCTTACTCTTCTGTAGTGAATTCCTTTTTTTTGTGGATTTTTTTTTCATTTCTTTTGTTTTTGTAGGTTTTGTTTTTACTGAGACTTTATGTTTTTCTTCATTTTTATCGGTAGGTCTGTTAACTATCTTTGTGTTTACCTTGAAATTTACCCTTACCATCCTAGTTTTGAACCAGTCTATTATTAGTTGGTACGACATTGCCTTCCTCTCCGTTAGAAGGCTCTATACCTACACCATTTATTTACTCTTATATTGTTCTGATGTTGTTGTCCTTTACAGATTAATATCTCTGGTTCCTTGTTGTAAATTTTTTTTGGTTTTGGATATTCCTTGAGAGTTAATTTCCTAGGTTTGTATCTGGCTGGTATGATCCTGCATCCTCGATTCAGCCTGTGGTCTGATGCTGTTTCTTCTCAGATCAAAGGACTCCCTTTAATAACTCTTGTAAGTTTAGTTTGGTTTTTATGTAGTCCCTTGATTTCTGGTTATCTGGAAAAGATCTCATTTCACCACCATATTAGAATGAGAGTTTTTTAGGATATATTGTTCTTGGCTGGCAATTTTTTTCTTTCAAGGTTTTATATGTGTCATCCCATTGTCGTCTTACCTGCATAGTTTCTGCTGAATAATCCGAGATAAGTCTTATTGTTTCTCCTCTGTTTGTGACTTTTTGTTTCTCTTGAGCTGCTCTCAGGATTCTTTGTTTGTCTTTGGTTTTAGCGAGTGTGATTATGATATGCCTTGGTGATTTTCTTTTGGGACTGTCTTATATGGGGTTCATTGAGCTTCTTGGATGGCCAGCTTTTCATCTTTCATGATATTGGGGAAGTTTTCTGTCAGCAGTCCTTCATTGATCCTCTCTGTGTTTTCTGTTTTCTCCCCCTGTTCTGGAACAATGATCAGTCACAGATTTTTTGCTTTTGATTGTATCCCACATACTTCTCAGGGTTTCTTCATTTTTCTTTGTTCCTTTTTCTGATTTTTTCCTCAAACTGTTGTATCTAAGCGTTTGTCTTCAATTTTGCTGATCCTGTCATCCTTCATTTCAAACCTGCTCCTCAGCCCTTCTATGACACGGTCCATTTCTGAAATCTTGTTGTTTATCTTTTGGATTTCTAATTGTTTTTTTTTGTATGATTTCTAGTTGTGAATTTATTTTAGCATTTATTCCATTTTTTGTCTGTATTTTCCATGAATTTGTCTATTTTTTCCTCATTTTTGTCTGCTTTTTGCTTCAACTCTTGGATGATTCTGAATATTAGAGATATGAATTCCCTATCAGTTAGTTTTAGTGCCTTTTTTTCTACTGGAAAGTCATCTGGTGTTTTATTTTGGATGCCTACTGGAACCATCCAGTTCTGTTTTTATAAATGTTTTAATATTGCCTGCTGTCTTCGGGGCATTCAGTTGTTATTTCCCTTATTTATTGATTGTAGATTTGTTTGTTTCATCTTACTTTTTTGTTTTATTTGGTTATGTCTGAGCAGGTGGGCTGTGTGTTCTTTGTTGTTTGCTCATCTGTGGACACTATACTTTTCACATCCTTCTCCAATGGTCAGGGTTAGTTACTCAGGTATGGTACAGCAGGGCAGGTCCAGCTGAAGGGGAGTTTATGGGATAGTTTTTTTGTGGCACATACCAGGGCTGACATTGTGGACTGGGAATCAGTGCAGGGCATGTTCCAGTAGGCTGTACCTGTGCTGCTTTGGTGTGTGATGTTCAATGCACGTTGCAAGTAGGCATGAAGGAGGGGTAAATTGTGTTTTGTAGAGCTAAGATGGGTATGGGAATGATGAGAGAAAGGAGAGAGGAACAGGAGCCAAAAACATACACAGAAACAAAAAAGAGTGCTAAGGGAGATTGCTATTGGAGTGAAGAGATGAGAGACTGAGAAATGGGGAAAAACAAAAATGAAAAAAAAAAGAAACAGGGTAAAAGAAAAAAATGAATAAATTGAGAGACTGAAAATGGAAAAAGACAAAAAGGGAATAAGAGAGAGAAGTAAACAAAACAAAGAAACCAAAAAGAAAAAAGGAAAAACAAAAAACAAAAAAAAAGAAATGCCCCAAGGGATGTCCCTGTGCATCTTCCAGGAGTAAGGGGGTAGCTTTCAAGCTGCGCAGTACTGCCCAGCTAGAAGGGGCTCCCAAGCAGTTGTTCTGTCTCCTGCTGGAAGCTCCATGAAGCTGCTTTCTCATATGCCCTGTTCGCTGATCTCCAATAGGAGTCCAAGATGGTGGATCTGTGCTGCAGTAGCTGATAGGGGACCTCTGCATGCATCTCTCCTACTCTCTGTTCTTGGTTAGTTTCTTATTCCATTCGGTGCTTTGCTGAGTTCTTTATCTCTTCATTTGATGCTTAGTGTTTCAGGATTGACGTGTGACTCTGTCTGAATTAGTTTTTCTGATATTTGCTGTGGAGGGATGGTGTGGTGCTTCTGACTATAGCGCCATGTTGCCAGGAAGTCTGCATGACTGTTTTTAATAACAAAAAAAAACAAAACAAAACATGAAGTAACCTGTGTCCATCAAAAAGATATAATGCACTCATACAGTGAAATATCATGTAGTTTTTAAAAACAGTGAAATAATTCTATACATTTTAATGTAGAATTAATATACTAATCAGTAAGAAAGAAATAAAGGGCAAGTTGCAATGTGGGTGGTGTGGGGAAATTATTATCTAAACCTGTTCTGTTTTGCTAGGCTTTCTCTTTCCTGGTCTTTGGTTGAGAAAGAAGGCTTTTCTTTGAGCATTTTTGTTTTCCTCCCTTGGAATTTCTGAGTTGCCAGTTTCTCCAGCCCCTAGTCTGTAATATATGAGGCAAAACAAAACCCAGGGAACACTTCAACCTATTGTTCTCCATGCCTGAGTTCTCTAGTCAGTCTGCCTTGTCTCCACCTTTCAATCTTCTTATATTTGTTTTATATATAATGCAGCTACTTTTTAGCTACAGTTACCATGAGGAATAGGAAAAAAGTATGTTTACATCTTGAAGTGGAAGGATTTTGTATGATTTTACTTCTTTTTAAATTTATTGGGGTTGTCTTTATTGTCCAGAATATGGTCTGTCTTGGTGATTTTCCCATGTGTAATGAAATGGAATGTACATTCTTGAGTTGTTTGCTGGAGTGTCCTATAAATGTCAATTTGGTCAGTTTGACTTACACTGTTGTTTAGATTTTCTACATCCCTAAACAATTCTCTTCAATGTTGTGATTCACAGATCTTCTCCATCAAACAATAGAGCTTCTAAGAAGCTTAATGGTGTTATCCCTCAGCAGAAGGCTAATGTAGACAAGTTATTGTGAGGAGATTTTCTGGTATGGCTTTTGCCTAATGAAGTAAGCCCCATTAATATTCACAGAAGATGCATAAAATTTTAAGAAAGTCATATAGGGAGAAACATTGACAGTTTGGAGTGAGAAGGACAGAAACAGAAAATGAAAAGAAACTTTTGAAACCCTAAACTTCAACAAGCCAGAAACAGGCTGAGAAAACTACTTAGCTAAAAACCTGGGCTACCTTTCAAGGCAAAAAAGTATGACTCAGAGGGTGAGATCAGTTGCAGACAAGGCAGAACCAAGAGCTCTGAAGGTGGAACTGGGGGCCTTGGAAGGTCATTTCCAGGAAGGAATTGACTAAATCCTAATCAAGGAACTTCCTACATTTGTCCAGATGCATTTCAGATTTGCTATGGATCTGTGACTCTTTTGTGACTCATTTTCCCCTTTTTGAACACAAATTTCTATAGTGATTATGCAGTGCCTGAAGCATCAGTGTATGCTGGGTGTGTAGGTATAGAAAACTTGTCTCTTTATGACATATGCCTTCAGGATGACAGGAACTCTAATCAAGGAACAGCAAGTAAGGAATTACATGCAAGTAGACTCATCCACCTGAATTACATGAGATGATCCTAGAGGCCTATCTGATGCTGTAATAGGATGAGATTTTGGGGAGTTATTGGTGGGTATGGGTATATTTTCCGTGTGGGAGGAACATGAATTATTGGAGCCTGAGAGCATACTCTGGTAACTATACTCCAGGATGGTGCCCAATTATTCCCACCTCCTGGTATTTGATTCCTGCCTCCTACTATTTACAATGTTGTATAGTCCCCTCCTATATTTTACCAGGATTGGTCTGTGTGACCAACAAATCCTGCGGAACTAAAGGTATGTCATTTCTGAGATTAAGTTAAAAAAGATTGTAGTTTCCTTCTTGCTTGTTATTTCTTGCTCTCTTTGTCCCTATAGCTTCCTCTCTCTTTCTTTGGGATAAATCATGTCATGAGCACCACTATGGAGAGCCCACATGGTGAGGAAATAAATTGACAAATGAGCACATAGTGAACTTACATGCTGCTCCTCCAGATCCTTCTGAAACTTCAGGCTTGGTCAGTAAGTCGTAGTCTCATGAGACCTCAAGCCAGAAGTAGTCAGCTAAGATGCTCTCAGATTCCTGACATCAGAAACTGGGAAATAACATTTTATTTGTGTTGTTTCTATCAGTGGAAATTTGAGTAATTTATTGTCATTGTTGGCTGCCATCAATTCTACCGCAACTCATGGCCACCCCATGCAAAATGGGACAAAACACTGCCCTGTGTCATCCCACAATCGGTCGTGGATCCAACTGTTGCGATCCATAGGGTTTTCATTGGCTGATTTTCAGAAGTAGATAGCCAGGCCTTTCTTCCTAGTCCTTCTTAGTCTGGAAGCTCAGTTGAAATCTGCTCAGCATCATAACGAACATGCAAGCCCCTACTGACAGACAGTTAGTGACTGTGCATCAGGTGCATTGGCTGAGAATCTAACCTGGGTCTCCAGCATGGAAGGCAGGAATTCTTCCACTTAACCACTACTGTCTTCTGAGTAATTTGTTACACGGCAATAAATAATATGCCAAGTTTCCTCAGATTACACAGCTAGAATTATCAATAAAGAATGTATGACCTTATCTACATACTTATTTCCATGGTATTGTTCTTATGAATGCTTTCAAAACGGGTTTGCGAGACAGCCTCCAGAACTGTCCTCACATCTGTAGTTATGGTCGCTGCCAGAGCATAGGCAAGCTTTTTCTAATTTGGTGGCATGATTTTTTGGGTAGGACATAGGCTTACAGCAGAAGTCTCTGTGGTATTGCAATATACATGCCACACAGTTTTGTGCTGTTTGGCCTTGGGGGAATGGGGACTGATCAGACTGAGGAGATGTTCTCTCAGCTCACCGTTGCCGTGCAACACCGAACATGGGTTTTATCTTCTATTTTCTTTTATTTGTATCTGTTAACTCTCAATTGCCATGTTAAGCTCAATAGATATCAGATATCCTTATAAGTGGGTGTCTACTCATTTTCCTTGACAAGTAATAATTTGAGGCTCATATAAGATGACCCATTTAAGGCAGCATCTGTTGAATAACAGTGTGATTTAAAGGTGGTTCAAAGCAGATTGTTGATTCCTCATAGTATTCAGTTACATTGTGATTTGGTTTACAGTTTTTCACTTGGTTTTCTATCCCTTGTTTCCAATCACGGCAAATACTAGGGCATATTTCAGAGTTCATAAATAATTCTGCTATCTTCAAATAGTTTTAAAATGAGGCTTTTTTTCTTTTTTCCCTTTTTCTTTCAAAAAAGAGTAGAGATTGTTACCGCTATGCCTCATGCACTTCTATTAAAACAGGAAACCTAAACTAAATTATCTTTTTGGCAGATATTTCAACAGATGCTTTTTAATGTTCTACTTGGCAGCATTTGTTTTATGAACCTACAGTGTCCTCTGTAAACATGGGCTGATTATGTTTCTGGGACCAGAGGCATGGAAGAACTCTCTGTAAGACATATACACCAAGAAAGTAAATCCTTAATGTAGTCTACCACCTACATAAGAAGGAAAATAACTTGTCAGGTATTTATTGATATTTGTACCCATTTGTGCGTTCTGTTTCAGTATTATTGTCTCTTAATAGGAGCATTTTAGCTCTGCTTTTGTTCTTTTCCACATCTGTCTTTTGTACCATTTGTGTTCAGAATAGGCATATGATAAGCTTGTAAATTATTTAAACTTTTTTTGTCTAAAAACTTCCCTAGGTATTGTTCATGAGTATGTGTTATATTAAAAGCCTTTAACAATTGTAGACCAAGAAAAATCTATTTAATTAGGCTTCCAGAAAGTAGAAGGGGAAGCTCCTCTGCATATATGGGATGCTTGTATATATACATATACATGTATATGTGTATGTGTATTTATATGTATATGAATATATAGGAGCGCTGGATAAGCACTTGGCTGCTAACTAAAAGGTCAGCGATTTGAAGGCACCAGCTGCCCCTTGGGAGAAAGATGCAGCAATGTGCTTCCATAAAGATTTACAGCCTTTGAAATCCCACAAGACAGTTCTACTCTGTCATATAGGATTGCTATGAGTTGGAATTTGACTTGATGACAATTTTTTTTCTTTTCCATGTGTTTATGTCTCTCTCTAATACTGACTAGTGAACTATCTTGGAAAACATTAATTTTTATTTCTATTGCATACAGTGTTCAATAAGAAAGTTGGCAGGTGTGAGCATGGACGTCAGGAAACTTAAAGAATTCTATTAGGGTACAGATTTGACCTTGATTCCAAGTAGTACTGCCAAACGGTGATCAGGATCAGAGGCAGAGACGGCTTCAGGTCAGAGCAGATTTTAGGGTAATGTCGTTGGCACTTTCCATTCCACACTTTTCCCTCATTCCCTTCCAGTTACTTCACAAACCAAATCAAACAGACCATGACTTAGCATATAGTCAAATCTATTCCATAAGGCATTTTCATGTTCTGTGATGAAATCCAAGGAAACACTTGGCAAAGGAAGAGGAGGAAGAATTCTGAATATCAAGAAAATATCATTTTACCATAAATATTACTTCAGTGCTTCTCAAACTATCTGTAGTGAAACATAGTTTTGTTTATTTTCAATTTCCAATCCATTGTATATGGATTAAATTAAGAAATATAATAAAAACAATAGAAAACAAAGTAAAAGAAAAAACATAGAAAATACAAGCCTATTGATCAGGCACTTGCATGTCAGGGCAATGTCAGATTTATCTAAAAGTTTCTAAACACTTCCACTCAATTATTAATCTTATTCCAACCCCTTAACAAACAACATGGGGGGTCTCACTGGTCCACAGAAGATACTGTGAGTAGTACAGCTGTAACTGATGTAAAAACATGATGCAGTTGAAGTCCCAAGTAATTTTTGATAATGACAGTTTTTATCAACTTATATCAGAGCTCAATATACTTGAAGGATACAAACTATTCCCATCAATACTATTGGCTTACTGTGGCAGGGGTAATTAGGACCTTTTAGGGCCCTGGTGGTGCAATGGTTAAGTGCTTGGCTGCTAACTACAAGGTTGAGGTTCAAATCCACACAGTGGCTTAGCAAGAGAAAAGACCTGGCAATCTGCTCTCATAAAAATTACAGCCTAGAAACTCTATGAGGCAGTTCTACTCTGTCATATATAGGGTCACTATGATGTGGAACCAACTCAACAGCATACAGCAACAACAGGGCTGTGTGTGAAGTTGGAAAAATCTCCCCAGATAATTCTGATGGGTTTCTTCTTGCCCTGCCTTTAGAATCATTTTCATAAGGAATTTAGCAAGGAACAAAATTGTCATCCACAAATAGTTATTGAGGTTCTGTACTGTATGGGTCTTTATACTATACACTTAAAAATACAAAGATGTATAAAAAAGAGACTTGAATGCTAGTGTTAGATGATAATAGAGTCAGAATACCAGTGGAACTCACCCAAAGGTAATTTATAATACAAAGTAATGTAGGAAAGTCAGTTTATATATTGAACAGAGCATAGGGATTGAATATGCTGTCATGAATATAAATTCCAGTTCTAAAAACCAAAAAACCAAATTCATTGTTGTCAAGTCAATTCCTATCCATAGCAACCCTATACAGATTTTATCTTAGGTTTTTAACTTTACATTTATAAGACTGTTGTGAGAATGTTCCTACAGGTTTATTAGTATAGTAAACTTAAACTAGTGTAGAAAGTATTATAAATACATGTCTTAAAAAATATTTAAAAGACATTAAATTATTTAATATGACTACCCAGATATATAGCACCTCATTTCACTTCCAAGGATTTGTGCTGCTTTGCCATACATAAAGCTTGATAAGAGAAACGTCAAATTTACAAATACTATTAGGGAGGAATATATGAGATTATATACAGAAAGCAAGCAGTACAGAACCTGCAACATAGTATATATTCAATAAATGTCACCTATGTCTGATTTTATTTATTTATTTTTTTTCTAACAAGATTAACTTGTTGGGACAAGCTAATGTTATATCCATTTAGTCTACCTGTTGCCATCAAGTCGATTTCAACTCATATTGACCCTACAGGACAGAGAACTGCCCCATAGGGTTTCCAAGAAGCAGCTGGTCGATTTGAACCATCGACCTTTTTGTTAGCAGTCATAACTCTTAAACACTGTGCCACCAGGGCTCCTTATTGCCTAGCACATTGTAAAAACCATGGATGCAATTCTGTAAATAACTTGTGATACATCACTTGTCAGTTCTCATTTTACAGAATTTTACCAAAAAAAAATTTTTTTAATCAATTTTTCCTTGCTTCAGTTGTGTAAATATGTTAATATAACCATAACTGAAAGTGCTATGGTAAAGAAATGTAAGATGATATAAGCCACTGATGGTTTAAGACAAAATTTTAAAAAGAGAAAGAAAAACTTCTTAGAAATTTGAACAAATTTGATTTTTTTAAAGACATGCATATATCTCAAATGTATTAAAGCCCAATCTACCTGTGCTTCCAAAGAAAAATAATTTAAAAATTCAGGGAACTTGATAAGAGAAGGGAAGTATTAATTCAGACCCCTAGGTTCTAAATATTTCCCATGTATTTTAATTAATGTACATCATTCAAATTACTGAACATTCTTCAGGGAATAAATTATTCTATATTGGCATATTTGGCACAGCTGTCTCATTCTGTCCTTAGTTCAGGAAGAAGTAACATCTGGTTATCTAATAAAAAAGAAGAAAGAATTGAATAACATCCATTGTAAAAATGTACATTTTTTTTTTCAAATAAGACTTCATTAGTTTTTGAAATTTTAGAGGAATTAACTATTTTGTTATAAGGTGTAGATTTTGCTTATGAGGATATATTTGGAAAATGTGATCTCTTTCCAGATAGAGAAAATAAAAAGCAATATGAGCCTGGCTTACTGAATTGTACATGTAGAAAATATTGAATTTGTATATTGTATTATGCTGTGTATATCTTCACTAAAAATAAAAATAAAATAAATAATTTTTTAAGTATTTGCCGATGCGGTAATAATTGCCATGTTTCATATTGCCAAATAGAATGTAACAAAGGTCATATTATATGCTTATTAGCATCTCTCACAGACCCTGGCACAGTGCTATTTTTACAGTTAAAGCACTTTCGTTTATTACAACAATGAAAGAAAGAGGAATAGGAAAAGGGAGGAGGTTAGGGTGGAATTACAGAAAGGAAAGGAAAAGAGAAAATCAGGAAGTAAATAAAAGGAAAGAGGAGCAAAGGATGAAGAAATACAAAGAAAAACAAAAAGTAAAACCAGAATAGAAGAAAAAAAGAATTTAGAAAGTGAAGAATAGCCAACACTTACCTCACACAAGAGTAAAGACAGTGCCTGTAAAATCTGGATACAGTAATAGGGTAGCATACTCAGAAGTGTCTTGTCTAAGTAATGGAAAATAATTAGCTCTAGACTAAATAAATCTTGAAAGCAAGGCCCAAAATAATCAAACTGTTCCCAAGAAAATTAACTTAAGTATATTTACAAGAAAACAAAAATATCTAGCACCAACAAGGTAAAATTAACAGTATCTGGCATTTAATTAAAAAATTACTATACATGCAAAGAAGTAGGAAAATAAAACACACAATAAAGAGAAAAATCAATCAAAACCTACTTGGAATTAACAATAATGATAAAATCATCAGAAAAAGACATTATATCAGTGATTATAACTATTTCCATATGGTCAAAAGATTATGTAGAGATGTGTTGTTGTCGTTGTTAGCTGCCATGGAGTTATTTCTGACTCATGGTAACTCCACGTACAACAGAATGAAACATTGCCCAGTCCTGTGCCATCCTCACAATCTTTGCTATGTTTGAGCTCATTGTTGCTGCCACTGTGTCAATCCATCTCATTGAGGGTCTTCCTCTTTTTCACTGATATAGGAGACACAAAAAATGATCCAAAATGAAATTGTAGAAATAAAAACTACAATGTGTGAGCTAAAAAATATGTAGGGTTAGCTTATGAGCAGATGAGGCATTGCAGAAGAGAAGATCAGTGAACTCGAAGACATACAATATAAACTATCCAAGATGAAATATAAAAAGAAATTAGAATTCAAAAAATAAAAGGTGCTCAATGAACTGTGACCAATAAACTATATGTAATTAGAGTCTGCAAAGGGGAAGACAGAGAGACAGAAAAATATTTGAAGAAATTACTGTTCCAAATTTTCCAATAAGCTCAATGAACCACAAGTACAACAAACAAAGAAAATTATACCAAGTTTACAAGACACTTTATAAGCAAATTGCTGAAAAACAGTGACAACAAGAAAAATTTTAAAATATTTAAATTTTTTTTTAATTTAAGAAATAAGGCAAGTTAATTATAGAAGAAAAGAAGGTATGGATAATGAAAGATTTCTCATTACAATCAAGGTAAGCAAGAAGACAGTAAAGCATAATCTTTAAAGAACTGAAGCAATAAATCTATCAACAAAAAAATGTATACATAATGAATATATCTTGAAAAAACAAGCTTGAAATTCTTTATTGGACTTACAAACACTGAAATAATTTATAACCACCAAATCAGCCTTACAAGAAATAATAAAGAAGTTCTTCAGGCAAAAGGAAAATGATATGAGATGAAAATATGAACGTACAAAAGGAATGAAGGACACCAGAAATGGTAATTACATGTAAGTATATGACTGTAAAGATCTTTAAAAGTAAATAACATATTTTAACAAAATAATAATACAGTGTGAGACACATATGTAAAATTAATATAAATAACCACAATAACATAAAGACTGGAGGGGAGAAACAGAAGTATATTATTGTAATATTCTTATACTATGCATTTAGAAATACAGTATCATTTGAAGATAGAATATGATGAGATCAAATATATGTCCTAAAGCAACTGCTACAATAACAAAACAAACAGTTGTATCTAATAAGCTAAAAAAAGAAATAGAAAACACAAAAGGAATAAAATGGGAACAAAGAATAGGACATACAGAAAACAAACAAGAGGGTAGACTTAAACCTAACCATGTTAATAATCACATTAAATGTAAATGATCTAAATACAACAATTAAAAGTGAAAAGTTGTCAGGTTGGATACAAAAATAAGACCAAACTACATGCTACCTGTAAGAAGCCCACATTAAATGTAAAGACACAAGTTAGCTAAAATTAAAAGGAAAGAAAAAGTTGTATCAAGCTAAAACTAATTAAAATAAGGTAAGAGTGGCTATATTAACATCAGACAAAGTAGATTTCAGAGCAAAAAGTACTGCCAGGGATAAAGAAGATCATTTTATAATAATAAAGGAGTAATTCCTGAAGAGGACATCACCACCCAAAACATTTTTACAACTAATAAGAGAGATTCAAAATATGTGAAAATGCATGATAAATTGCAAGAAGGAAAAAGTCAGTTTGCAATTATAGTCAGAAATTTCAATAAACCTCTATCAGTAAATGATTTAACAAGTATACAGAAAATCAGAAAGAATATAGAATAATTTAAACACTCAATAATATCAGTTGAAAGAAATAACAGCTTACTTGAAAACCTCAAATACTGAACTCCAAAGCTTGAATAGCAAACTTTGTGTATTGAAATATCTTTCTTGTTTGGAGAAAATACAGAACACATTGTTACATCATTTCTCTACTACTGTTAGTCCAGTTGCAGGAGGGATCATGTGGCACATGCTGTAACCAAAACAGTAGCTGATAAAAAGGCAAGTGAACAGTTAAAATTAAAGACATTTACAAGCTAAGCTAAAAGGCTTGTGAGATTTCATACTTCTCAAAAGCATTGTCAACCTATTTTATCTTATTTGGTCTAAGCAGAAAGTGATACATTTAAAGGCACACAGCTAATTAGCAATATCACTGAGACTTGAACTGGTGTCCAAATTCTAGTTCTGTTTCTTCCCCACTCTCCTCTCATCACCATTGCCATGCTTCCATATATTTTCAATCAGGTGATCTGCCCACACATATTTTTATTATTAGGCATGAAGAGAATCCTAGGGTTAATTTTTTAAGGTGCTCTCCTAGAAAAATGCAAGATTTAGAGTTTGTGTTTTTGTGTCTGTTCAACATAAAGCATGAGTGTATGTTTATATAGGTGTGTGTATATGTTCATGCATAGACTATCTCTAAAAAGACTATCTAAATCTGGTAAAAGTTATCACGTCTTTTATTGTATTTATTTGGATACTGATGAAGGATTGTCAACTTTTTTTTTTTTTTATTGTACTTTAGGTGAAGGTTTACAGAACAAACAGGTTCTCATTATACAGTCAGCACACAAATTGTTTCACGATGATGGTTAACAACCCCACGACATGTCAACACTCTCCCTTCTCGACCTTGGAGGACCTTTTTTCTCTTTTGGTGAAAATATACATAGCCAAAGATACACCATTTAAAAAATTTGTACATCTATAATTCAGTGACACTGATTACATTCTTCCAGTTCTGCTGCTATTCTATCCTTTTCCAAACTATTCCATCACCATTGTCTTCAACTCACTGTCCCCTAGGCTTCCCATCAAACCTTTTAAGTTGCTGTTCTCAATTTGATCT
Source organism: Trichechus manatus latirostris (assembly GCF_000243295.1). Lineage (NCBI taxonomy): Eukaryota > Metazoa > Chordata > Mammalia > Sirenia > Trichechidae > Trichechus > Trichechus manatus. Next base: position 18,944,942 of record NW_004443947.1, on the reverse strand, counting down.
AACATAGATAATTCTCTTTTATTGTACTTTATATGAAGGTTTACAGAACAAAATAGTTTCTCACTAAACAGTAAGTACACATATTGCCCTCTAACAATGGTTAACAACCCCACTACATGTCAACACTGTCCTTTCTCAACCTTGGGCTCCCTATCACCAGCTTTCCTGTACCCCCAGCCTTCTAGTCCTAGTGCCTGGACTGCTATGTCTCATTAACCCCATTTTGTTTTATGGGGCTGTCCAATCCCCGGCTGAACCACAGGAGTGACTTCACCGTTGAGCTAAAAGGGTATCTGGGGGCAATACTCTTGGGGTTTCTCCAGTCTTTGTCAGGCCAGTAAATCTGGTCTTTTTTTGTGTATTAGAATTTTGTTCTACATCTTTCTCCAGCTCTGTCCAGGACCCTCTGTTGTAATCCCAGTCAAAGCAGTCAGTTGTAGTAGCCGGGCAACATCTAGCTATACTGGTCAGTCTGGTGGAGGCCTTGGTAGCCATGGTCCGTTAGTCCTTTGGACTAATCCTTTCTGTGTATCCTGTTCTCTTCATTCTCCCTTGCTCACGAAGGGGTGAGACCAGTGGAGTATCTTAGATGTCTGCTCACAGGCTTTTAAGACCCCAAATGCTACTCACCAAGGTAGAATACAGAACATTGTCTTTATAAACTGTGTTATGCCAATTGAGCTAGACGGTCCCGAGACCATGGTCCCCACAGCCCTCCTCCCAGCAATTCAGTCCCTCAGGGAGTTTGGATGTGTCTATGGGGCTTCCATGACCTTTCCTTGTACAAGTTGTGCTGGCTTCCCCAGTATTGTGTACTGTCTTACCCTTCACCAAACTTACCACTTATCTTTTTTATTTAGTATTTCCCCCGCCCCACCTCTCCCATCCCTTGTAACCAAATAAAGATTGTTACTTTTTGTGTGTAAACTTTTTCATGAGTTTTTACAGTAGATATCTCACACAATATTTGTCCTTTTGTGATTGACTTATTTCACTCAGCATAATGTCCTCTAGTTTCATCCATGTTATGAGATGCTTCACAGATTCATCATTGTTCTTTACATTGCATAGTACTCCATTCTGTGTATGTACCATAGTTTGTTTATCCATTCATCTGTTAACGGGCTTCTAGATTGTTTCCTTCTTTTTGCTATTGTGAACAATGTTGCAATGAACATGGGTGTGCATATGTCTATTCGTGTGACGACTCTTATTTCTCAAGGATATATTCCTAAGAGTGGGATTGCTGGATCCTATGGTATTTCTATTTCTAGCTTTCTAAGGAAGCACCGTATCATTTTCCAAAATGGTTGTATCATCATGCATTCCCACCAGCAGCACATAAGAATTTGCATCTCCCCTCAGCCTCTCCAACATTTGTTTTTTCCAGTGTTTTTGACTCGTGTCAGTAATGCCGGAGTAAGATGGTTTCTCATTGTGGTTTTAATTTGCTTTTCTCTAATGGCTAGTGATCGTGAGCATTTCTTCATGTTTCTGTTGACCACCTGAATGTCTTCTTTGGTGAAGTGTCTGTTCATTTCCTTTGCCCATTTTTTAATTGGATTATTTGTCTTTTTGTTGTAGAGGTGTTGGATTATCTTCTAAATTATAGAGATTAGAACTTTGTCTAACTTGTAATGTCCAATTTTTTTTTCCCATTCGGTAGGTTCTCTTTTTACTCTTTTGGTGAAATCTTTTGAAGAGCATAGGTGTTTGATTTTTAGAAGATCCCAGTTATCTAGCTTATCTTCTGGAGTTTGTGTGTTGTTGGTTATGGTTTGTGTCCCGTTAATATCATGTACTAGGGCCTCTAGTGTTGATCCTATTTTTTTCTTCTATGAACTTTATAGTTTTTGGCTTTATATTTAGGTCTTAGATCCATTTTGAATTAGTTTTTGTATATGGTGTGAGGTATGGGTCCTGTTTGCTTTTTTTGCAGATGGACATCCAGTTTTGCCAGCACCATTTGTTAGAAAGAATGTCTGTTCCCCATTTGATAGACTTTGGGCCATTGTGGAAGATCAGGTGACTGTAGGTGGATGGATTTACATCTGGGTTCTCAATTCTGTTCCACTGGTCAATGTATCCGTCACTATACCACTATCAGGGTGTTTTGACTACTGTAGCCTGTATAGTAGCTTCTGAGGTCACGTAGTGTGAGTCCTCCTACTTTATTCTTCTTCAAAAGTGCTTTACTTATTTGGGGCTTCTTCCCTTTCCATATAAAGTTAATGATTAGTTTTTCCAACTCTTTAAAGAATGCTGTTGATATTTGGATGGGGATTGCATTGTATTTGTAAATTGCTTTGGGTAGAATTGACATTTTCACTATGTTGAGCCTACCTATCCATGAGCATGGTATGTTTTTCCATTTATGTAGATCCCTTTGGATTTCATGCAGTAGTGTTTTGTAGTTTTTTTGTATAGATCTTTTACATCCCTGGTTACATTTATTCCTAAGTATTTTATTTTTTTAGAAGCTATTATAAATGGTATTGATTTCCTTCTCATTGTTCTCTTTATTGGTGTATAGGAATCCAACTGATTTTTGTATGTTTCTCCTGTATCCTGCTACTCTGCTGAATCTTTCTATTAGTTACAGTAGTTTTCTCATGGAGTCTTTAGGGTGTTCTATGTATAGTATCATATCATCTGCAAACAGGGACAGTTTAACCTCTTCATTACTGATTCAGA
>NW_004443947.1:18934314-18941121 GCF_000243295.1 Trichechus manatus latirostris | reverse complement strand
TTGTTGAGGATTGCTCTGTGGCCTAAGATGTGGTCTATTGTGGAGAATGTTCTATGTGCATTGGAAAAGAATGTGTACTTTGCAGCTGTTGGGTGGAGTGTTCTATATATGTCCATGAGGTAAAGTTGGCTGATTGTGCCCTTAAGGTATTCTGTATCTTTGCTGGGTTTCTTTTTAGTTGTTCTGTCCTTTACTGAGAGAGGGGTGTTGAAGTCTCCTGCTATTATTGTGGAACTGTCAATTTCTCTTTTCAGTGTTGTTAGAGTTTATGTATTTTGAAGCCGTATAATTGGGTGCGTAGATGTTTATTATGGTTATGTCTTCATGATGGATCGTCCCCTTAATCATTATACAGTGTCCTTCTTTGTCTTTTAATGTGGATTTTGTTTTAAAGTCTATTTTATCTGAGATTAGTATTGCCACTCCTACTCTTTTTTGGTAATTTGCTTGATACATTTGTTTCTAACCTTTGATTTTTAATAAATTTGCATCTTCGTTTCTAAGGTGTTTCTCTTGTAGACAGCATATTGATGGATCCTGTTTTTTTTTTTTTTTATTCATTCTGTCACACTCCATCATTTTGGCCATTTGCATGCAGTGTAATTATTGATAGGTGTGAATTTATTGCTGTCATTTTGTAGTTTTGTTTTGTTTGTTTTTTTGTGGTGCTGACTTTTCCTTTGTTCCTCTTACCTTCCTGTGCTGAATTCCTTTTGTTTGTGGATTTTTTTAAATTTCTTTTTTCTAGGTTCTGTTTTTACTAAGACATTATGTTTTTCCTCTTTATTTTTACAGGTAGGTTTGTTAACTTTCTTTGTGGTTACGATGAAAATTACACTCATCTTTCTAAGTTTGAAGCAGTCTATTAGTATTTGGTATCTCCTTGCCTTCCTCTTCATTAGAAGGTTCTATACCTACACTGTTTATTCCCTCTTTTATTGTTCTGATGCTGTCATTATTTACAGATTAATTGCTCTGATTCCCTGTTATATTTCTTTTGGCTTTGGATAGTCTTTGAGAGTTCATTTCCTAGACTCGTAACTGGCTGTTACGATCCTGTGTCCTAGATTCAGCCTGTGAGCTAATGTTGTTTATTCTCAGATCAAAAGACTCCCTTTAATAATTCTTGTAAGTTTGGTTTCTGTTTTACATATTCCCTTAATCTCTGTTTATCTGGAAATGTTCTAATTGCACCATCATATTTGAACAAGGGTTTTGCAGGATATATTATTCTTGGCCGGCAATTTTTTTCCTTCAATGTATTATTTATGTCATCCCATTACCTTCTTGCCTGCATAGTTTCTGCCAGATAATCTGAGCTTAGTCTTATTGTTTCTCCTCTGTATGTGACTTTTTGTTTTTCTTGAGCTGCTCTCAGGATTCTTTGTTTGTCTTTGGTTTTGGCGAATATGATTATGATATGCCTTGGTGATTTTCTTTTGGTGTCTATCCTATATGGGGTTCATTGAGGTTCTTGGAAGGCCAGCTTTTCATCTTTCATGATATTGGGGAAGTTTTCTGTCAGCAGTTCTTCAATGATGCTTTCTGTGTTTTCTGTTTTCTCCCCGTGTTCTGGAACTCCGATCACTCATAAATTTTTGCTTTTGATTATATCTCACATAATTCTCAGGGTCTCTTCATTTTTCTTATTTTTTGTGATCTTCCCTCAGAGTTGTATCCAAGTGTTTGTCTTCAATTTTGCTGATCCTGTGTTCCTTCATTTCAAACCTGCTCCTCTGCCCTTTTATGACACTGTTCATTTCTGAAATCTTATTGTTTATCTTTTGGATTTCTTATTGTTGTTTTCGTATGATTTTTAGTAGAGAATTTATGTTGGCATTTTGTTCCTGCATTATTTTCCTGAATTCTTCCATTTTTTTTTGTCTGTATTTTCCACAAATTTGTCTGCCTTTTCCATGAATTTGTCTATTTTTCCTCATTTTTGTCTGCTTTTTACTTCAACTCTTGGATAGCTCTGAATATTAGAGATTTGAATTCCATATCAGGTAGTTCTAGTGTGTTTTCTTCTACTGGAAAGTCATCTGGTGTTTTATTTCGGATGCCTACTGGAACCATCCTGTCCTGTTTTTGTAAGTGTTTTGATATTGTCTGCTGTCTTTGGGGCATTCAGTAGTTATTTTCCTTGTTTGTTGATTGTAGATTTGTTTGTTTCATCCTGCTTTTTTGTTTTATTTGGCTATGTCTGAGCAGGTTTGCTGTGTGTTCTTTATTGTTTGCTCGTCTGTGGGCGTACTTTTTGCCTCCTTCTCCAATTGGCAGGGTCAGTCGCTCAGATATAGTACAGCAGGGCAAGCCTAGCTGAAGAGGAGTTGCTGGGATGGGTTGTTTGTGGCACTTAATATGGCCTCCAGAGTGGGCCGGTAATCAGTGCATGGCAGGTTCTGGTAGGTCATGCCTGGGCTGCTTGGTGGTGTGATGTTCAGCGCAGGATGCAGGTAGGCACAATAGAGGGGGGAGATTGTGATGTGTGGAGCTAAGATGGGTTTGGAGAGAGGAGAGTGGAATGGGAGTCAAAAACATACAAACAAAAAAGAGTGCTAGCGGAGCTTGCTGTTGGAGTGAAGAGATGAGAGACTATGAAATGGAGAAAAACAAAAAGGAGAAGAAGAAGAAAAAAAGAAAATAAAGAAAGAAATGACTAAATAAAAATTAGAAGGAGAAAAGAAAAGAAAAGCTCCCAGAGATCCCTCTGGTGTGGCTGCAAGGTCTGGGGAAGTTGCTCCCAGGCCATGAAGTTCAGCCCGTCTAGAAGGGGTAGGGGTGTCATGCAGTATCAAGTATTGAGAGATGAGAAACTGAGTAATGAAGAAAGACAAAAAGGGAAAAGAAAACAAAACAAACATATATATATATAAAAAACAAGAAAAACAGAAAAAAAAATAAAGAAAAAAGAAATGCCCTTGGGGATCTCTCTGCACGTCTGTGCAAACTGAGTGGGTAGGTCCCAAGCCGCGCAGTACTGCCCGCCTAGAAGGGGCTCAGAATTCAAGATAAGAAAAAGAAAACAAACAAACAAAAAGCCCCGGGATCCCACCAGTGTGGCAGCAGGGGCTGGGAAGCAGTTTCACATTCAAGCGCGATTTTACAGCCTTTCAGTAAGAAGCAAAGATGGCCATGGAACTAGGTATTTGACAGAAAGGAGGGGGAGGTGTAGAGAGGTAAGGAGGAAATCTAAAGAAGTCAAAAAAAGCAACACCATCAGCCAACAAATGGCAGTCAGGGAGCTGGCCAGTGCGGGCCAGTGGAATCCAAGTGACACAGGCATAAAGCTGGTGCTTCCCTGCCAAGAGACTGGCTGCAGGAAGCAGAGGAGGCCAAGTGGGGGTGAAGAAGGGTGGGGGTTGGGAAAGCATATATCGCTGGTTACCAGTTGTTCTATCTCTTGCTGGAAGTTCTGTGAAGCTGCTTTCTCGTACCCCTGTTCCCTGATCTCTGATAGGAGTCCATGATGGCGGATCTGTGCTGTATTAGCTGATAGGGGACCTCTGCATGTATCTCTCCTCACTCTCTGTTCTCTGTCAGTATCTTATTCCATTTGATTCTTGGCTGAGTACTTTATCTCTTCATTTGATACTTAAGGTTTCAGTATTGCTGTTTTCTCTGTTTGACTTAGTTCTTTGGATCTTTGCTGTGGAGGGGTGGTGTGGTCCCTCTGCCTATAGCGCCATGTTGCCCAGAAGTCCAGGTTCATCAACTTTTTTTGTCAGTTTCCCTTCAAAAACAGCAGATGTTATATTTACTCCATAGCCAAGTAAGCAAAAAAAAAAAACAATGTCAAATTAAATGCAAAACATTTTACAATTCAGAATTTCTGTTCTGAGAAAGTGATACAGTTAAGCAATGTGTTACATTTAATTGAGTTGGTAATTTATGTTTTGTTCTTGAAATTCTTGAAAAATAATCTATATGCATACTGTTATAGATTGAAATATGTCCCTCGAAAAGATATGTTGAAATCCTAACCCCTGTAACTGTGAATATGACTCTTTTTAGGAATAGGGTTTTTTTTTCTTTTTTCATGTTAATAAGGTCATAGCAGAGTAGTGTGGATCCTAAAATCAATCCCTTCTGAGTAATCTCTTATAAAAAGGGAAAACAGACAGGAAGAGAAACACACAGATGCTATGTGATGACTGAGGCATATGCGTCTACAAATTCGGGAAGACCAAGGATTGCCAGCAGCTACTAAAAGCTGAAAAAGACAAAGAAGGACCTTCCTCTAGAGCTAACACATTGAATTCGGACTTCTAGCCTCCTGACCTGTGAGAAAACAGATTTCTGTTATTTAAAGCCACACACTTGTAGTATCTTTGTCACAGGTGCATGAGCAAACTAAGCTATGTAATAAAAAAAAAAAAATTCAAACCTACACATGTTAATAACTTGCCTTGCCCCCAGTTGCCCAGTTACTGCTCTCAGGGGCAAGACCTTAATTTGTCTAAGCCTAAATTTTCTTAATTTTAAAAATGGAATAATAATTGCTAATACTTTAAATAACAATAACTGGTGATTAACATTATTATGATAATATAGAAATGACAAAACTCATGTCTCTGATGCTTAATGGCCTTATAGTCTCCCTGAGCCACTTATGTTTTGCATTTGGGCTAGTTCAACTATTTTATGTTAAATAATCATAGTGATTATTAGTGCAATTAAATGTATTTGTGTAGTCTTTGTCATCTTCCATTATGTAGCAAAGTACTTTCATTATTTCATTGATTTTATTACTTCACGTAAAATATAGGAAACTTGAAGGAGTACAATTCCCTGCCTTTGGGCTATTTTTGTCATATATATTATATCTACATAATTAATAACACCCCAATATTGTGTTATAATTTTTGCCTTAAATAGTCATAGTTTTCTTTGTATAAATTTGCACATTAGCAAGAAAGTTATTTGGAGCCAGAGAAAAGTTGACAAGGGTTCCTACAAAATTTTTAATTTTCATGTGAATACCATCAACAAACATAATCATGCATAAATGAAACTGTTTGCCATCAGTCAAAGACTATATGCAGATTGAGTATATTATTGACCTAAATGAGAAATCAGATAAGAGGATTTCAATTCAGAAGTAAAATGAGTTTATTTATTTCATATATTTCAAGCATTTTTAATTGATCTATATAACATTCTACTATACGGTGTGCTTATTTCTATCTAAAATTTGAATCTCAACACACTTTTGATGTACCTGTGGATTAATAAGTGCTGATAAAATAGTTCACCAAGGACTTATTTAAATTGAAAATAAGAAAAGTTTTTGTTCTCTCATTTCTCAATTAATTGAGGAGACAGTTCTATAATTGCAATGTTTGAGAGATAAAGAGACATTTTATCAGGAAGTAAAGAAATGTTGTTTACCACAAAACAATTACCTCAGAAGAAAATTAAATATGATAAAAATTCAATTTACCAACTCAGTGATTTAAGTGCTTGCAATGGAAGTAGGTAAATAAAGGTGGGTTTTTTTGAGAATTCTGGTATAGACAGGATATTGCAGAACCAGCGAGTTGAGGCAGAGCTTTGTGAACAAGATTATAAACATAAGCATCTGCATTGATAATACTGATAATGAGATACTGCAAGCACTATAAATAAAGTTTTCAAAACCAAAGAATGAACTAAATAACCTATAGATCAGCATTTGTTTTATTGAAAACTTTTGTGCCTTACCTAGAGAAATAAAATTGGCTTTGGAAAATTCACTTCTTCACCTTTTTATGGATATTGTTTCAAACAGTGTACTTCATGCACACTTTGATCTTCTGCTTCAGCTGTTCCAAAAAAAATTATGTATTTCAAGATATGGGTAATATTTTTATTACGGAAATAACATGCTTTATTTTGTAATAATGAATCCACTTTGATTGAAGAGATTTCTGTCATTTTATTTACTGCAAGGCAGTGAAATGTAAAAAACTCTGGATTTGAAAACTTAAGATGTAGGAATACATAATTTCTAAGATCTTTCCCAGCATTAAAGTTGTCTGAATCTATGTGCAGTTTCAATCTTTAGATACAATTCGGATACAGGTGAACTGACAGTTACTGAAATCCTGTGTGGTGTTTCTAAAGGTGATGTAACTTACATAGATGCTGGCTCAATGATTATTTGTCAAGGTAGATCACTAGGTTTTAAATTCCAAACTACGTTGCAAATGCCAGCTGGGTAGAAAAATTAGCCACAGAGTGATGATTTATGAATACAGTTTTATATGACAAAGAGATCCCAGCACTAACACTGATAAATTGTGAGATACCAGATATCTGACTTTATTTCTTTTTCTTTTTCTTTTATTGTACTTCAGGTGAAGGCTTACACAACAAATAGTTTCTAGGAAACAGTAGTACACATATTGTTTTGTGACATTGGTTAACAGCCCCACAACATGTCAACCGTCCCCTTCTCGACATTTTTTTTTTTTTGCTGAAAATATACATAGCCGAAGATACACCATTTCAAAAATTTCTGCATGCACAGTTCAGTGACACCGACTACGCCCTTCCAATTGTGCTGCTATTCTTACTTTAGATGAAGGCTTACAGAACAACATAGTTTCTCATTTAAAAGTTAGTACACATGTTGCCCTATGACAAAGGTTAACAACCTCACAACACATCAACACTATCCTTACTCAAACTTGGGTTCCCTATCACCAGCTTTCCTGTCCCCTTCTGCCTTCTGGCCCTTGTCCCTGTACTGCTGTGCCTCATTAGTCCCATTTCGTTTTATGGGGCAGTCCACACCGCGGCCGAACAGTGAACCTCGTAAATGAC
>NW_004443947.1:18927918-18929161 GCF_000243295.1 Trichechus manatus latirostris | reverse complement strand
TCTTTGGCTTTGGCGAGTGTGATTATGATACGCTTTGGTGATTTTCTTTTGGGGTCTCTCCTATATAGGGTTTGTTGAGCTTCTTGGATGGACAGCTTTTCATCTTTCATGATATTAGGGAAGTTTTCTGTCAGCAGTTCTTCAATGTTCCTCTCTGTGTTTTCAGTTTTCTCCCCCTGTTCTGGAATTCCAATCACTCGAGAATTTTTGCTTTTGATTGTATCCCACATAACTCACAGGGTCTCTTCATTTTTCTTTGTTCTTTTTTCTGAGTTTTCCTGAAGCAGAGTTCTATCCAAGTGTTTGTCTTCAATTCCACTGATCATGTCTTCCACTGTTTCACATCTGCTTCTCAGCCCTTCTATGACACTGTCCATTTCTGAAATCTTCTTGTGTATCTTTTGGATTTCTAATTGTTGTCTTTGCATAATTTCTAGTTGTGAGTTTATTTTGGCATTGTTTCCTGCATTATTTTCCTGAATTCTTCCAATTTTTTGTCTGTATTTTCCATGAATTTGCCTATTTTTTCCTCATTTTTGTCTGCTTTTTGTTTCAGCTCTTGAAGAATTCTGAGTATTAGAGATTTGAATTCCCTATCAGGTAGTTCTAGTGTCGTTTCTTCCACTGGAAAGTCATGTGGTGTTTTATTTCGGATGCCCACTGGAACCATCCTGTCCTGTTTTTGTAAATGTTTTGATATTGTCTGTTGTCTTCTGGACATTCAGTAGTTATTTTTCTCATTTATTGATTGTAGATTTGTTTGTTTCGTCCCTTTTTTTTTTTTAATTTGGCTATGTCTGAGCAGGCGGGCTGTGTGTTCTTTGTTGTTTGCTCGTCTGTGGGCATAATATTTTTTGCCTCCTTCTCCAATTGGCAGGGTCAGTCGCTCAGATATGGTATGGCAGGGCAGGTCTAGCTGAAGAGGAGTCACTGGGACGGGTTGTTGTTGGCACTTACCACAGCCGCCAGGGCGTGTCATTAGCCAGTGCAGGGCAGGTTACAGTAGGCCATGCCTCTGCTGCTTGGTGGTGTGATGTTATGCGCAAGGTGCAGGTAGGCAGGATGTAGTGGGGAGATTGTTATGTGTGGATCTAAGATGGATATGGGAGAGAGGAGAGAGGAACTGGAGCCAAAAACATACAAACAAACAAACAAAAAAATGCTAGGGGAGCTTGCCGTTGGCGTGGTGAGATGAGAGACTACGAAAGGAAAAAAACAAAAAGGGGAAGAGGAAGAAAAAAAA
>NW_004443947.1:18925576-18927048 GCF_000243295.1 Trichechus manatus latirostris | reverse complement strand
TGGAAGCTCCGTGAAGCTGCTTTCTCGTACCCCCTGTTTGCTGGTCTCTGATAGGAGTCCAAGATGGTGGATCCACACTGCGTTAGCTGATAGGGGACCTCTGCTTGAATCTCTCCTTGCTCTCCGTTCTCTGTTGGTTTTCTCACTCCATTTGGTGCTTGGCTGAGTTCTTTGTCTCTTCATTTGATGTTTTAGGGTTTCAAAATTGTTGTTTTCTCTGTTCGGCTTAGTTTTTTGGATCTTTGCTGTAGAGGGACGGCATGGTGCTTCTGCCTAGAGCGCCATTTTTGACAGCATCCTGACTTTACTTCTTAAAGACTAAGTCATCACATTTGTAAAATGGATATTACACTCTTATTTTTGTTTTGAAAAATTGAGCACCAAATTACTTTAAGGCACTTAGTTACTTTTCAATAAATCGTAGTTAATAAGAATGCACTTGATTCAGACACCCTTTAATAAGGAATCTTTGTAATAAATATTATTATGATGTATTCAGGCTTTATGATACATCACTTTGGTGACTTGAAACGAAATTAGAAATTAAATAGATTCCTTTTGTACCCTTTGCAATGTTTTCTACTCAATAAGCTCCAATAGAGCATGATTACAAAATGCCTCATCCTGTAGATGAAGCAGCCACAACAAAGAGAGTGCTGGGTATAAAATACAAGATATTAATCTTCTCAGTTCAGATATATGAATATTTTTATTGCCTCATTTTCTGGAGCCCAATTATTTTATTTTATTTTTAATAGTCTAATTTTAATGACACAAAAACTTCTTTTATGATTATTATTATTATTTATTTTGTAACTCTTGGCTTCTTTAACATCGCTGTACCTGAAAATTTGCATGACCAATTTCTCGCCAGAGAGAACAATTTTCTGAAGTAATCCATCAAATTATTGAGAAAGTGAACCCTATTCCTCTTAAATTGACTAACGTAAATGCAAGATTAATAGTTTTGCCAATGCTTGGGAAAAAACTGCATTATTATATAATATAAATACAAAAGAAAAATAATAAGAAGAAGAGACACTTGTACCTAGAAAGTCTCTGGAAGCTCAGTCTGGAGTTACAGAGAATAAACCAAACGAGATACATCATTAGTGGGTATGCCTAAGAGGAAATAGGAAGAATTGTTCATTCATGGGAAAATTTTAAATTAGATTTAAAATTAGTTGATTACCATGGTGCCAATGACCCATTCACTTACAATTTCTCAGAATTTTATTCAAAATACTAGTAAAGCAGTTACATTATCCCTGAATGAACTTTAAAACAGATATATAACTATTGGACAGTTTTACTGTTAGTTTGAGTTAAATCAGTGCTACACATACCACACTTTAGGATAATCGTCTTCTGTCCAGCATAGTAGGATGGATGTAAGATAACCCATTGCCATCTAATTGATCCCAACTCATAGTGAATCTATAGGACAAAGTAGATTTCCTCTATAGGGGTTC
>NW_004443947.1:18892202-18924868 GCF_000243295.1 Trichechus manatus latirostris | reverse complement strand
CTTTTGCAGCAGATTTGACCAATGCAATGCATCGTTTGATTTCTTGACTGCTTCTTCAATGGGTGTTGATGGTGGATTCAAGTAAAATGAAGTCCTTCAAAGCTTCAGTCTTTTCTGTGTTTATCATGATGTTGCTTATTGGTCCAGTTGTCAGGATTTTTTGTTTTCTTTATATTGAGGTATAACCCATACTGAAGGCTGTGGTCTTTGATCTTCATCAGTAAGTGCCTCAAGTCCTCTTCACCTTCAGCAAGCAAGATTGTGCCATCTGCATAACACAGGCTGTTAATGAGTCTTCCTCCAATTCTGATGCCCTGTTCTTCTTCATATAGTCCAGCTTCTTGGATTATTTGCACAGCCTACAGATTGAATAAGTATGGAGAAAGGATACAACCCTGACACACACATTTCCTGACTTTAAACCATTCAGTTCTAACTGTTCTGTTTGAATAACTGCCTCTTGATCTGTATTCAGGTCCTCATGAGCAGAATGATATGTTCAGGAATTCCCATTATTCACGATGTTATCCATAATTTGTTATGATCCACACAATCGAATGCCTTTGCATATTCAACAAAGCACAGGTAAACATCTTTCTAGTATTCTCTGCTTCCAGCCAGGATCCATTGGATGTTAGCAATGATATCCCTGTTTCCATGTCCTCTTCTGAATCTGGCTTGAACTTCTGGCAGTTCCCTGTCGATTTACTGCTGCAGCTGCTTTTGAATGATCTTCAGCAAAATTTTACATGCTGTGTGATATTAATGATATTGTTCGATAATTTCCACATTCAGTTGGATCACCTTCCTTGGGAATAGGCATAAGTATGGATCTCTTCCTGTTGATTTTCCATGTAGCTGTCTTCCAAATTTCTTGGCATAGATGAGTGAGCACTTCCAGCACTGCATCCATTTGTTGAAACATCTTAGTTGGTATTCTGTCAATTCCTGGAGTCTTGTTTTTTGCCCATGTCTTCAGTGCAGCTTGGACTTCTTCCTTCAGATCACTGATTCCTCATCATATACTACCTCTTGAAATGGTTGAACATCAACCAATTCTTTTTTGGTATAGTGACTTTGGTATTCCTTCCATCTTCTTTTGATGCTTCCTGTGTAGTTTAATATTTTCCCATAGAACCCTTCACTATTGCATCTCGAGTCTTGAATTTTTTCTTCAGTTCTTTCAGCTTGAGAAATGCCGGGCATATTCTTCCCTTTTGATTTTCTATCTCTAGTTCTTTGTGCATGTCATTATAATACTTTACTTTATCTTCTTGAGCCTCCTTTTAAATCTTCTGTTCAGCTCTTTTACTTCATCATTTCTTGCATTTGCTTTAGCTACTCGATGTTTCAAGAGCAAGTTTCAGAGTCTCTTCTGACATCCATTTTGTTTTTTTCTTTCTTTCCTATCTTTTTAATGACTTCTTGCTTTCGTCATGTATGATGTCCCTGATGTCATTCCACAACCCATCTGGTCTTTGGTCATTAGTGTTCAATGAGTCAAATCTATTCTTGAGATAGTCTCTAAATTCAGATGGGATATACCAAAGTCTGTACTTTGGTTCTCCTGAAATTGTTCTAATTTTCTTCAGTTTCAACTTGAACTTGCTGAGCTTCTAGACTAAGATGGATTAGGAAGAATGACCCAGCGGTCTACTTCTAAAAAGAATTAGCCAGCAGAACATTGTCTGATGTAGTATTGGAAGATGAGTCCCTCAGTTTGAAAGGCACTCAAAATACAACTAGGGAAGAATTGCCTCCTCAAAGTAGAGTCAACCTTAATGACGTGGATGGAGTAAAGCTTTCAGGACCTTCATTTGCTAATGTGGCATGACTCAAAGTAAGAAGAAACAGCTGCAAACATCCGTTAATAATTGCAACATGGAATGTACGAAGTATGAATCTAGAAAAATTAGAAATGGTCAAAAATTAAATGGAACACATAAACATCAATGTCCTAGGCATTAGTGAGCTGAAATGGACTGGTATTGGCCATTTTGAATTGGACAATCATACGGCCTACTTACTATGCTTGGAATGACAACTCGAAGAGAAATGATATTGCATTATTCGTCAAAAGGAACTTTGCAAGATCTATCCTAATGTACAGCGCTGTCAGTGATAGGATAATATCCACACGCTTACAAGGAAGACCGGTTAATACAACTATTATTCAAATTTATACACCAACCACTAAGGCCAAAGATGAAGAAATTGAAGATTTTTACCAACTTCTGCAGTCTGAAATAGATTAAACATGCAATCAGGATGCATTAATGATTACTAGTGATTAGAATTCGAAAATTAGAAACAAAGAAGAAGGATTGGTAGTTGGAAAATATGGCCTAGGTAATAGACATGATGCTGAAGATCTCATGATAGAATTTTGCAAGACCAATGACTTCTCCATTGCAAATACCTTTTTCCACCAACATAAATGATAATTATACATGTAGACCTAACCAGATGGAATACACAGGAATCAAATCGACTACATCTGTGGAAAGAAACAATGGAAAAGCTAAATATCATCAGTCAGAACAAGGCCAGGGACTGACTGTGGAACAGACCATCAATATCCACATATATATGCATACATATAGTCATCCTAAATGGATATATACACGTGTGTGTCTGTGTGTGTGTGTGTCTGCGTGTGTGTGTGTGTTTGTGCTTGTGTGTTAATCTCCTCATTAAACTTATATGAACATTGAAGCCTCAACTGTTCTTAGGGCATTTTCCACTTAAGAAATATAAGGCCTGAAATTTTGAGAGCTGCATCAAACTCAAGAGACAAAGCTTCAAGGTGGGGAGCTCCTCCAACAACAGGCAATCCTTCAGTGACTATATCCTCTCTGAAAGATTTGACTAGAAAAAAACGATGCCAGCAAAGGGAGACAAAATATAAAATTCTATTGTGTCATCAGCATCATTCAGGAAAAGCAAAAGCTTCACTAAGATTTAAAAAAAAAAAAAAAAGATGGTTGGAAGTACAGTTGTCTTAGCTCAAGTAAGTCGTTTAAGTCAGGGACTGCCTGTACAACCAGTAATGTTGTAAAGCAAAGCTGCCTTGAACCTTCTCTGATCTCTGATACAAATATGTGCAGCGTCTGTTCAGCCAGACAAATGTAGAAGGTATGTCAAGCTTGTCTCTGGTTACTTCACCTCCCAGATCTTTCTGTCAATTACCTGATTAGACTAATTGGTCTGCCACTCACCCCATCTGGGACTGCTTTCTCAGGCTAGGATATCTTCAGGGCTTTCCCTTCTCTGTTGGGTGTGGGATTTCTGCCCTACACTCAAATTAATTGATCCTTCTCCAGCAGTGAAGCTGCTGCTTTCCAGTTTGCTCACCCTGGTAGAATCACTAGGCATACTGAGAGCTGGGGCGCAGCGATGGCAGCACTCCAGTTGAGAACGCTACAGACTCCCACTATTCTTCTATGAAGTTCAGTAGTTTCTTATAAAAAATGCATCTCATTTGCTGCGTGCCTTTAGCCAAATCCCAAGGCACTAAAATCATCGCTTTTGTCCACCTATATAGTTACTTTTAAGGGAGAGGATTTACCAACCTCTTTACTATGTTATACCAGAAGTAGCTTCTCCTCATTTAACCATTTTGTACATTTTTTTTTCACTTGTGAATTGGGTCTAATTTTTCTTGGGAGGGATCAAATTATATATTTATAATAATAATGCTGCTGTTGTTATTAGGTGCCATTGAGTCAATTCCAACTCATAATGACCCTATGTACAACAACAAAGCACTGCCTGGTATAGCATCATTCTAACAATCCTTGTTACTCTTGAGCCCATTGTTGCAGTCACTATGTCAATACATCTCATTGAGGGTCTTCCTCTTTTTCAATGACCCTCTACTTTACTAAGCATGGTGTCCTTCTTCAGGGACTGATTCCTCCTGATAACATGTCCAAAGTATGGGAGATGAACTCTTGCCATCCTTGCTTATAAAGGAGCATTCTGACTGTACTTTGTCCAAGACAGACTTGTTTGTTCTTCTGGCAGTCCATGGTATATTCAATATTCTTCTCCAACACCATAATTCAAAGGTATCTATATCAGACAATGTTACACTGCTATTCATAATGTTTACACTGGTTAATTTTATCAGAGGTAGACCACCAGGTCTTTCTTCCTAGTCTGTCTTAGTCTGAAAGCTCAGCTGAAACTTGTCTACCATGGGTGACTATGCTGGTATTTGAAATACCAGTGACATAGCTTCCAGCATCACAGCAATAAGCAAGCCACCATAGTACTACAAACTGACAGATGCATGGGGATAATAATAGCTAGTATATATTGATGAGGAGTCCCTGGGTGGTGCAAACAGTTACTGTGCTCTACTGCTAACTGAAAAGTTGGAGATTTGAGTTTATCCAGAGGCTTCTTGGAAGAAACATCTGGTAATTTACTTCTGAAAATCCAGCCGTCAAAAACCCTACGGAGCACAGTTGTACTCTAGCACACATGGGGTTGTCATGAGTCGGAATCCATTGGACGGCAACTCGTTAGTTATATATTGATGACTTTTAATACCAAAAACTATTTTAAGAATTTTAAATATATTACTTTAATCCTCAGAAAATCCTGACGGGTTACACATCATAATTACTCAATTTTAGAGATTAGAAAACTGAGGGAATTTTAAAGTTAAGTTATCTAAGTTATCTAAATAAAGTTAAGTTATCTAAGCTAGTGGGCAGAAGAAGAGGTATCCAGACTCAGGAGGTCTAAACTTCTAACCCCTACTTTCTGTTACCTACATTGTAAAGCATGGGAATAAGGTATTGTTGTTTTTATCTTCCATATTTCATCTCCATCCTCCAGATATTTATAGGAGTTTTCAATCACTGATTTATCTAACGATTCTTTGGTAACATTATCAGCTCTATTTCTTAGGGTGGACAACCGTTAGGTATAAATAGAATTAGAGTTTGAAAGCAGAGGGCAACAAGCCAAAGAGATTTTGGTCAGGAAACTGAAACGTCATGACATAGAAATCAAACGGTAAAAGGTCACGTGGTTTCTCTGGTTCCCATTGTGATGAAATGACATTTTTTCCCTTAAGGGGTGGTTGGAGTTTATGAGTCACCTCCAGGCAGCTGTCTGGAATTTCTCTCTGATAAGCAGAGTCTTTGGTGTGCTGAAAAGCAAATCATATTTTCATTTCCATGCCACTGGGCCTGTCATGTAATGTTCTATTTTCTATTGATTGTTATGGAGGTCTTAATAGATGCACAGAAAGGATATTGATGGGATGGATGTGAATAACAGTCATTGTGCAAGTCTGAGTTGATGAGATGAAAATGTTTTTCATTACAGGTAGAGAAAACACAGTGTAGCAATCTTCCCAGTTTATCTGTTTATGCCAAGGTTTATTCCCAGTGGCCACGTGGAGCCATACTGTTGAAGCCTCATTTGACAGCCACGAATATACTCTGGATTCCTCAAAATAACAATTGTTCACCCCGGATGAGACTGTCTCCATTATGTCAACATTAAATAAGTTTATGTCGGGTATAAAGAGCAATGGCTGCTCTTCATTTCAAATGTCACTGATTCTTTATTTGTTTATTAAGTAAATGTCAGTTTCGGAAAAAAAAAATCACTAGCCTTGAAACTGGGTATGACTGAGTTGTGAGACACTTCTGATTTCATGCATAATGTACTTAGGGCAGGAGAACGCTCACCAACAATCAGGCAGCTTGGGTTCAAATTTAGCTCTGCAATTTTTTTGTATAATCCTGTTTATTTTCTGAGTCTTGGTTTCTGTATTTGTGTATAATAACACTTCTCTAACTTACCTCCAAAAGTTTTGGTAAGGGTGAAATGACATAATGTTGTTTCTAAATTCTAACAATAGTAAATCCAAAATCACTACATAATTACCAGCTAATATTTCTTTGTCAGTGAAAACTATTCATATACAAGTTCCTTGCATGTTTTTACAATGGATCCTAATAAGTATGCTTGCTGTCAATGTAGTATACATTAACATCATTCTTCTGTGATTTTAATCTCACACTGTTGTGTGCTCTTGAGTAGATGAGAGCCTCCTAAAAAAATTCAAGTTTAATTTTTAGCAAGAGCCAACTAACAGTGTGATTAAATTCTTTCATACAGAGGTTTGTATTGTTTTATAGGGGAACCACAATTAGGCTATTTTGTATTTGAAGACAGTCATAGGAGTCCTTGGGTGGTGCAAATGATAATGTTTTCAACTGCTAACCAAAAGATTGGAGGTTCAAGTCCACTCAGAGATGCCTCAGAAGAGAGGCCTTGTGATCTACTCCCAAAAAATCATCCATTGAAAACCCTACGGAGCAGTTCTACTCTGTACATATGGGGTCACCCCGAGTCCAATTGACTCAAAAACAACTGGTTATTGTAGGCATCAGGTTTATGATGGCACTTAGAGAAAATTCATAACAAATTATGGCTAACATTACAAAGAATGGGAATTCCAGAATACTTAATTTGTTCATGAGGAACCTGTACATAGACCATGAGGCAGTCATTCAAACAGACCAAGGGGATACTGAATGGTTTAAAGTCAGGAAATGTGTGCATCAGGTTTGTATCCTTTCACCATACTTATTCAATCTGTATGCTGAGCAAATAATCTGAGAAGCTGGACTATATGAAGAAGAACATGGCATCAGGATTGGAGGAAGACTCATTAACATCCTGCGTTATGCAGACGGCACAACCTTGCTTGCTGAAAGTGAAGAGGACTTGAAGCACTTACTGATTAAGATCAAAGACTACAATCTTTGGTATGAATTACACCTGAATAAAAAGAAAACAAAAATCCTCACAACTGGACCAATAAGTGACATCATAATACATGGAGAAATGATGGAAGTTGTCAAGGATTTCATTTTACGTACTTGGATCCACAATCAACACCCATGGATGCATCAGTCAAGAAATCAAATGATGCATTGCATTCGGCAAATCTGCTGCAAATGATTTATTTAGTGTTCAAAAGCAAAGATGTCACTCTGAGGACTAAGATTCACCAGATGCAAGCCATGGTATTTTCAATCTCTTCATATGCATGAGAAATCTGGACAATGAATAAGGAAGACCAAAGAAAAATTAATGCGTTTGAATTATGGTGTTGGCAAAGAATATTGAATATGCCACGGACTGCCAGAAGAACAAACAAATCTGTCTTGGAAGAAATCCAGCCAGAATGCTCCTTAGAAGCAAGGATGGTGAGACTTCTCCTCACATACTTTGGACATGTTATCATGAGGGACAAGTTCCTGGAGAAGGACATCATGTTTGGTAATCTCTATAATGGAGCCCTGGTGGTGCAATAGTTACGAGCTTGGCTGCTAACCAAAAGATCAGCAGTTTGAGTCCACTGGTCACTCCTTGGAAACCCTATGGGGCAGTTGTACTTTGTCCTATAGGTTTCCTAGGAGTTGGAATTGACTCTACAGAAACAGGTTTGATTTTTGGTTTGGTTAATCTCTATAAAAGTATTGTGAATTAAATCTCGTTTTCTATTATTAAATATATCAGTTAAATTAAGCCTAAGTAATTATGTTTCTTGCTCTGGGTGACATAGCTACCAAGTGGAAAAGCTAAGATTTAAGTTCAATCTTTTGGCACCAATATATACATTTCACTATGCCACATTGGGCATTCATTCATCTGTGGTTTATAAACGTATTATTGACAGAAGTTTGTTGATAACACATTAGATATTTTTTTCTTCTCCTTTTTAAAGAATAACGTTTTCCATTATTCTTTGAATATATGACAGAAGTCTGATTAACATATAACAGGGAAAGTAGAAGAATATCTTAGTCACCAGCAAGAATTTTTCTATAAATTCCTGAATATTTTCAATTAAGGACATGGCAACATTTGATAGATGTTCCAGTTTTCAATGTCTATTACTTGAAGACATCCTGTAATCGTAATTTTCTCACTTGATTATTACATAAAAGGACATTTGTATAATGTGGATGATGAAGCTGCCAAAATCTCTGACTGTAAATGCAACACAAAGTGAACTGGTGTGTCCTCGGCAGATGAAGGGAAGAAAATCCAGAGGCACCATATCACAATGCGTTCAAGTAGTCTGAGAGGTTGTGCTCATCTTGGAGTCACCGCTGTTTTGACTTGTGGAGGTAAATTGACCCAGGCAGGGAATCAGAAACTCAAGGAGACATTTTCCTTTCATCATAGCATAGCCCTGGGTTTTTCTGCACTGGTAACTATACTGGCAAAAACATGATTCTTTCAAGTGGAAAGTAAATCATACAGACCTGGGATCAAATATGATGATCACTATTTTGCTGAAAAAGCATATGGGTGCTACTTAATCTTTCTATGTCTCATTTGTTGTTGTTCAGTGTCCTGAGAATCACATGCGACTATGCAAGTGGAGCGTAACATAGTGCCCATTTGTTATTATTATCTTTTGTGTGAGGCAGCTGATTTCCTCCAATTTCTCTCAGCTTCTGAAAGGTAATAATGTTCTAATTTTTTTACAACAAAATTTCCTCATAATTGTTGGGACTTTTAGTAAGGGGCTATAACATTTTTCAATTTTTTTTTTTTTTTTTTTAGTATTTCAATTTGTGTTAGTGAAACTTTTATTATTTTTGTTTGGATATGTGGCAGATCTTCTAGCAAGTATTATAGAAGGGTTGGAGTTGTGGGGAAGAGAGGGGGATGATTGAGAACTGTCCTTGACTAATTTCCAGCACGACCACATGGTTGAGTTTTGACATAGGTAGGGATTTCAGAACCTGGTCCCCACCATGCACACACCTGAGGCCACTTTCTTATTGTTATTTTCATGAAAAACCACACCCTCTTGTGGCCTATGCCATCTTCTGATACTCCAGATGGTGGTATAATATCAGTTATTGCTCACAATTTTGGGTTTGATTTCTTTCTTTTCCAGCATATAAAAACTTCCCTTCTTTGTTTTTTGAAACAGATTTATTGAGCTATAATTCACATAACATATGATTCACACATTTAAAGTGTACAATTCAATGACTTTTAGTACATTCACAGTTGTGCACCCATTACCACACTCAATCTTACAATGCTTTCATTACCCCAGAAAGAAACACAACACCCCTTACCCACCAACCCTCAGAATCTCCATAACCCCCAGCTCTAGGAAACCACTATTCTGTGTTCTGTCTAAATAGATTTGCCTATTCCAAAAACTTAATATAAAGGGAATCTTATAATATGTGGTCTTTTCTGACTAGCTTCCGTCACTCAGCATAATTTTTTCAAGGTTCATCCATGCATCAATCTGTACTTCATTTCTTTTTCTTTCTTTCTTTTTTTTTAATGTTATCACCTATATTGGCTCATTTACTCTTTGCAACTGTCTTTTTTTTTTTTTTTTAATAATGTTTTTTGTGTTTTTGGTGAAAGTTTTCACAATAAATTAGGTTCACATTTAATAATTACTACACAAATTGTTCAGAGACATTTTCACAATATTTTCAGAATATTTTAACATTCTGTTTAATTCCCTCCTGGATGTTTCGCTTCCAGCAATCTGGTTTCCCTGTCTCCTAACCCTTTTATCTTTGCTTTAGAGTAATTGTTGACCATTTGGTCTCATGTAGATTTTTTTTAAAGCAGTACTTCATTTCTTTTTATAGCTAGATAGTATTCCATTGTAAGGAATATATCCCATTTTCTTTATCCATTCATCACTTGATGGACATGTTGGCTGTTTCCACCTTTGGACTAATATGATTAATGTTACTATGTACATTCATGTACACATTTTTTGTGTGGACATATGTTTTCATATATTTTGAGTATATCCCTAGGTGTGAAATTGTTAGGTCACATGGTAACTCTGTGTCTAACCATATGAGGAACTGGCAGACTGCTTTTCAATGTGGATGCATCATTTTACATTCAACCAGCAGTGTATGAGGATTCCAATTTTTCCACATCCTCACCAGCACTTATTATTACTATTATTTAATTCTAGCCATCCTAATGGGTGTGAAGTGGTATCTCACTGTGATTTGGACTTGCCTTTCCATGATGGCTAATGATGTTGAGAAACATTTCATGTACTTATGGTTATTTATATACCTTCTTCAGAGAAATTTCTATTCAAATACTTTATTTTTAATTGGGTTATTTGTCTTACTACTGTTTAGGTGTAATAGTTCTTTGTGTTCTCTTTCAAATGTATAATTTTGAAAAATTTTCTCTTATAACGTGGGGTTTCTTTTCACTTTCTTGATGCTCTTTGAAGCATAAAAGTTTTTAATTTTGATGTCCATTTTATCTATTTTCCTTTTTTTGTGCTTTTGGTACACAAAATTTAAGAATCCATTTCCAAATCTAAGATCACAAAGATTTACACCTATGTTTTCTAGTAAAAGTTTTATTGGTGCATTTTGAGTTAATATCTGTATATGGTGTGAAGAACAGTTCCAAAGTCATTATTCTGCATGTGATTATTCAGTAGTCCCATTTGTTGAAAAGACTATTCCTTCCCTCAGTTAATTATCACAGCACTTTTGTTGAAATAATCAACTGACTATTATGGAAGGGTTTCTTTCAACTCTCAATTCTATTCCATTGATCTATATGTCTATCCTTATAACAATACCACTGTCTCGATTACTGTAGCATTGAACTAAATTTTGAAATCTATAATTTTGAGTCCTTTTTTTATGTTCTTCTTTTTGGAGTTTCTTTTAGTTCTCTTCAATTTCCTTATTAATTTTGGAACCAACTTGTCAGTTTCTGCAAAGAAACCAGCAGTGATTTATATAGTGATTGTGTTTAGTTTGTAAATCAATTTTGGGAGTACTGCAGTTTTAACAATGTTAAGTCTTCCAATCCATGAACATGGATGGCTTTACACTTATTTATTTCTTTTTATTTAAACTATGTTTGTATGAAAGTATAAGCTTTATACCACTTTTGTTAAATTTATTCCTAAAAATTTTATTTTTATGCAGTTATAAATGGAAAATTTTCCAAATATTTTTTGGTTTGCTCATTGCTACTGTATAGTAATATAGTTGATTATTGTATATTGATTTGGTATCTTGTA
Organism: Trichechus manatus latirostris; assembly: GCF_000243295.1. Lineage (NCBI taxonomy): Eukaryota > Metazoa > Chordata > Mammalia > Sirenia > Trichechidae > Trichechus > Trichechus manatus. The sequence continues at coordinate 18,913,770 of NW_004443947.1, read as the reverse complement.
ATCTTGCTGAACTCATTTAATAGTTCTAATAGTTTTTAAGATTTTCTATTTATAAGAAACAGATATAGTTTTACTTATACTTTTCCAAACTGGGTGTCTTTTATTTCATTTTCTATCCGAACTGCCTGATTAGAATCTCCAGTACAATATTTAATAGAAATGGCAAGAAGAGACATTCTTTCTGTTCCTGATTTTAATGGAAAAGCTTTCACTCTTTTTTGGTACTTTAGTTGCAGGTTTACAAAACAAACTAACTTCTCATTAAACAATTAGTACACATATTGTTTTGTGACATTATTTACCAACCCCATGACATGTCAACACTATCCCTTCTCAACACTGGGTTCTCTATTACTAGATTTCCTGTCCCTTCCTGCCTTCTAATTCTTGTCCCTGGGCTGTTGTGCCCCTTTAGTCTCATTTTGTTTTATGACCCTGTCTAATCTTTGGCTGAAGGGTGAACTTCAGGAGTGACTTCATTACTGAGCTAAAAGGGTGTCCAGGGGCCATACTCTTGGGATTTCTCCAGTCTCTGTCAGGCTGGTAAGTCTGGTCTTTTTTCATGTGTTAGAATGTTGCTCTACATTTTTTCCAGCCCTGTCTGGAGCCCTCTATTGTGATCCTTGTCGGAGCAGTCAGTGGTGGTAACTGGACACCATCTGCTTATGCTGGACTCAGTTTGGTGGAGGCTGTGGTCCATTAGTCCTTTGGACTAGTATTTCCCTTGTGTCTTTGATTTTCTTCATTTTCTCTTGTTCCTGACAGAATGAGACCAGTGGAATATCTTAGATGGCCGTTCACACACTTTTAAGACCCCAGATGCTACTCACCAAAGTAGATTCTAGAACATTTTCTTTATAAACTATATTATGCCAACTGAGCTAGATGTTTCCTGAGACCATGGTCCCCACAGCCCTCAGCCCAGTAATTCAGTCCCTCAGGGAGTTTGGATGTGTTTATGGGGCTTTCATGACTTTGCCTTAGACAGGTTGTGCTGTCTTCCCCAGTATTATGAACTGTCTTATCCTTCACCAAAGTTAGCACTTACCTATTGTCTATTTAGTGTTTTTCCATCCTAACCCGTCCCCTCCCTTATAACTATCAAAGATTGTTTTTCTGTGTGTGTAAACCATTTCATGAGTTTTAATAGTAGTGGTCTCATACAATATTTGTCCTTTTGTAATTGACTTATTTCACTCAGCATAATGCGCTCCAGATTCATTCATGTTGTGAGATACTTTGCAGATTCATCATTGTTCTTCATCCTTGCGTAGCACTCCATTGTGTGTATATGCCATAGTTTGTTTATTCATTCATCTGTTGATAGGCATCTAGGTTGTTTCCATCTATCTTCTATTGTGAACAATGCTGGAATGAACATGGCTGTGCATATGTCTATTCATGTGATGGCTCTTATTTCTCTACGATATATTCCTAGGAATGGGACTGTTGTATCATGTTATTTCTATTTCTACCTTTCTAAGGAAGTGCCATATCATTTTCCCAAATGGTTGTACCATTTTGCATTCCCACCATCAGTGCATAAGGGTTCCAATCTCCCTGCAGCCTCTTCAACATTTGTTATTTTCTGTTTTTTTGACTTGTGCCAGTAATGCCAGGGTAAGATGAATATCTTCTTTTGTCAAGTATCTGTTCATTTCCTTTGCACATTTTTTAATTGGATTATTTGTCTTTTTGTTGTAGAGGTGTGGGATTTTCCTGTCCATTTTAGAGATTAGAACATTGTTGGATTTGTCAGAGCCAAAAATTTGTTCCCAGTCTGTAGGTTCTCTTTTTACTCTTTTGGTGAAGTCTTTTGATGAGCATAAGTGTTTAATTTTTTAGAAGATCCCAGTTATCTAGATTGTCTTCTGGAGTTTGTGTTGTTACTTACGGTTTGTATCCTGTTAATGCCGTGTATTAGGGCCTCTAGCATTGATCCTATTTTTTCTTCTATGATCTTTATAGCTTTTGGTTTTTATTTAGGTCTTTGATCCATTTTGAATTAGTGTTTGTGTATAGTGTGAGGTATGGGTCCTGTTTCCTTTTTTTGGAGATGGACATGCAGTTTTGCCAGCACCATTAGTAAAAAACATTGTCTTTCCCCATTTGATGGACTTTGGACCCTTGTCGAAGATCAGGTGACCATAGGTGGATGTATTTACATCTGGGTTCTTAATTCTGTTTCATTGGTCAATGTGTCCATCGTTGTACCAGTACCAGGTTGTTTTGACTATCGTAGCTGTATGGTAGGTTCTGAGGTCAGGTAGTGCAAGGCCTCCTACTTTATTCTTCTTCTTCCATAGTACTTTACTTATCCAGGACCTCTTCCCTTTCCATATAAAGTTAATGATTAGTTATTCCATCTCTTTAAAGAATATTGTTGGTATTTGGATCGGGATTGCATTGCATTTGTAGATTGCTTTGGGTAGAATTGACATTTTCACAATATTGAGTCTACCTATCCATAAGCATCATATGTTTTTCCATTCATGTAGATCTCTTCTGGTTTCTTGCAGTAGTGTTTTGTAGTTTTCTTTGCATAGGTCTTTTACATCCCTGGGTAGATTTATTCCCAAGTATTTTATTTTTTTAGTGGCTATTATAAATGGCACTGTTTTCCTGATATCCTTTTCGTCTTTCTCTTTATTGGTGTATAGGAATCCAACTGATTTTTGTATATTTATCCTGTATCCTGCAGCTCTGCTGAAACTTTCTATTAGTTCTGGTAGTTTTCTCTTGCAGTATATTGGGTTTTCTATGTATAGTATCATATCATCCACAGATAGGGACAGTTTTACTTCTTCATTACCAATTTGGATGCCCTTTCCTTCTTTTTCTTGTCTTACTGCTCTATCTAGGACTTCCAGCACAATATTAAATGGGAGTGGTGATAAAGGGCATTCTTGTCCTGTTCCTGTTTTCAAGGGGAATGTTTTCAGCCTCTCTCCATTAAAAATGATGTTGGCTGTTGGTTTTGTATAGATGTTCTTTATTATGTGGAGCAGTTTCCCTTCTGTTCCCATTTTATTGACAGTTTTTATCAGGAATGGGTGTTGGAGTTGGTAGAATGCATTTTCTGCATCCATTGAGATGGTCGTGTGATTCTGTTCTTTTATTTATGTGGTGGATTATGTTGATTGATTTTCCAATGTTGAACCATCCTTGCATACCTGGTATGAATCCCTGTTGGTCATAGTGTGTTATTTTTTTGATATGATGCTGAATTCTACTGGCTAAAGTTTTGTTGAAAAGTTTTGCAACTACATTCATAAGAGATATTCTTTTGTAATTTTCTTTTTTTTTTTTTGTGGTGTCTTTACTTGATTTTGGTATCAGGGTTATGCTGGTTTCATAGAATGAATTCAGAAGTATCTCTTCCTTTTCTATGTTCTGAAATAGTTTGAGTAGTACTGGTGTAAGCTCTTCTCTGAATGTTTGGTAGAATTCTGCAGTGAAGCTATCTGGGCCAGAACTTTTTTATTGGGAGCTTTTTTGTTACCTTTTCAATCTCTTCTCTTGTTATGAGTCTGTTCAGATTTTCAACATCATTTTGCATTAGTTTAGGTAGGTAGTGTATTTCTAGAAATTTGTCCATTTCCTCTAGGTTTTTTAATTTGTTATAGTTTCTCATAGTACTCTGTTATGATCCTTTTGTTTTCATTTAAATCTATTGTAATGTCCCCATTTCATTTCTTATTTGGGTTATTTGCATCCTCTCCTGTTTTTCTTTTGTGAATTTGGCCAGTGGTTTGTCAATTTTGTTGATTCTTTCAGAGAACCAACTCTTGGTTTTGTTTATTCTCTCTATTGTTTTTCTATTCTCTATTTCATTTGTTTCTGCTCTGATCTTTAATATTTTTCTTCTGGTGGCCGTGGGCTTCTTTTGCTGCTCTCTTTCTATTTGTTCAAATTGTGTAGTTAATGTTTTGATTTTGTCCCTTTCCTCTTTTTTGCTGTGTGCATCTAGTGCTATAAATTGACCTCTGAGCACTGCTCTTGCTTTTTCCCAAAGGTTTTGGTATTGTTTGTTTTCATTCTCATCTGCTTCTAGGAATTTTTTTGATTCCATCTTTGATTTCTTCTATTACCTAGTGGTTTGAAAGAGTTTTTTATCACTTGGTATTGCCTTGCCTTCCTCTCCATTTGAAAGTTCTATGCTTAAACCATTTATTCTCTCTTTCATTGTTCTGACATTGTTGTCACTAACACATTAACCTCTCTGGTTCCCTGTTGTAAATCTTGTAGTTTTGATTAATTCTTGAGAGTTCATTACCTAGGTTGGTATCTGGTTGATGCAGTCTTACGTCCTAGATTCAGGCTGTCACCTGATGTTGTTTGTTCTCAAACCAAAGGACTCCTCTTAATAATTCTTATAAGTTTGGCTTGGTTTTTATGTATTCCTTTAATTTCTCTTTATCTGGAAATGTTCTAGTTTCATTATTATTTTTGAGTGAGAATTTTGTAGGATATATTATTCTTTGTTGGCAATTCTTTTCCTTTAAGTTTTTATATATGTCATCTCATTGCCTTCTTGCCTGCATGGTTTCTGCTGAGTAATCAAGAGCTTAACCTTATTGTTTCCCCTCTGTACGTGACTATTTCATTTTTGTCAAGCTGCTCTCAGAATTCTTTCTTTGTCTTTGGTTTTAGTGAATGTGATTATGATATGCCTTGGTGATTTTCTTTTGAGGTCTATCTTATACGGGGTTTGTTGAGCTTCTTGGATGGTCAGCTTTTCATCTTTCATGATATTAGGGAAGTTTTCTGTCAGAATTCTTCAATGATCCTCGCTGTTTTTTCCATTTTCTCCCCCTGTTCTGAAACTCCAATCACTCATAAATTTTTGCTTTTGACTGAATTCCACATCATTCTCAGGGTTTTTTCATTTTTCTTCATTCCTTTCTCTGATTTTTCCTCAAACAATGTTGTATCCAAGTATTTGTCTTAAATTTTGCTGATCCTACCTTCCATTGTTTCAGTCCTTCTCCTCAGGCCTTCTATGACACTATCCATTTCTGAAATCTTATTGTTTATCTTTTGGATTTTTAATTGCTGTTTTTATATGATTTGTAGTTGTGAATTTATTTTGACATTTTTTCCTCTATTATTTTCCAGAATTCTTCCATTGTTTTTCTTTCTTTTCCATGATGTTTTCTGCCTTTTCCATGATTTTGTCTATTTTTTCCTCATTTTGTCTGCTTTTTCCTTCAACTCTTGGATAGCTCTGAATTTTAGAGATTTGAATTCCCTATCAGCTAGTTCTGGTACCTTTTCTTCTGCTGGAAGGTCATCTGGTGTTTTATTTCAGATGCTTACTAGAACCATCCTATCCTGTTTTTTTAATATGCTTTGATATTGTCTGCTGTCTTCTGAATATTTAGTAGTTATTTTCTTTGTTTATTGATTGTAATTTTGTTTGTTTCACCCTGCTTTTTTGTTTTATTTGGTTAGGTCTGAGTAGGGAGGCTGGGCATTCTTTGTTGTTTGCTCATCTGTGGACACGATACTTCTCACCACCTTGTCCAATAGGCAGGACCAGTCACTCAGCTATGGTGCAGCAGGGCAGGTCCAGCAGAAGGAGAGAGGCTGGGATGGGATTTTTGTGGCACATACTGAGGCTGATAGGGTGCTGCCAGGAGTCAGTACAGGGCAGGTTCCAGTAGACTGTGCTTGAGCTACTCAGGGGTGCAATGTTCAGTGCACCCTGCAGATAGGCGGGAGGGAGGGTGTATGGTTATGATGTGTGGAGCTAAATGGGTGTGGGAAAGAAGAGAAAGTAGAGAAAAAAACAGGAGTAAAAAAAATGCCGAGGGAGGCTGCCATTGGAGTGGGGTAGACCCAGGGAAGCCATGTGCTGGTGGCTTTCCAGCCAGGCAGCGATGTACAGCCCATCAAGAAGGGACAGATATGGCACATGCAGCTAGATGGGTGGGAGAAAGAAAAGGAAGGAAGGGAGAGAGAGATAAGAACTAGATTTTTTTTTTTTAAAGGAGAAAGGCACACACAGCTAGGTGTTTGGGAGAAAGGAACATAGAAAGAGACAAGAAACCAAGAGAAAAAAGAAAAAAAAAAAAAGATTCCAGGTAGTTGGGAGGAAGGGAGGTAGAGAGAGATATGAAACTGAGAAAAAAAAGAAATACAAAAAAGAAAAATGCCCCAGTGGAGCCCACAGGAAGTAGGCCCCCAACTAAGTGGCACTGCACAGCCTGTCAAGAAGGAGCAGACATGGCACACTGCACCAGGTGTTTAGCAGAAGAGTAAGGAAGGTAGAGAGAGACAAGAAACCAAGAAAAAAAGAAGAAAAAAAGCTAAGGGGGGAAAAAAATGCCCCAAGGGAGCCCAGTGGAAATGGGTCCCCAGACAAGTGGCACTACACAGCCTATCAAGAGTTCCAGGTGTGGAGGAGAAAAGAAGGGAAGGATGGTAGAAAGAGACAAGAAATCAAGCAAAGTAAAAAAAAAAAAAGCCCAAGGGAGCCCACTGGCTTGGATTCACAGACCAAGGAAGTGACTCCCAAGCAGCTAGGCACTGCACAACCCATCTAGAAGGGGACAGAGATGGCACAGAAGGCCAGGTATTCAGGAGACAGGAAGACAGAGAGGGACAAGAAACCGAGAAATGAAGAAAAACAAAAAAGACAAATGATAAATAAAAAGAAATGCCCCTAGAGATCCCACTGGTGTGGTGGCATGAACCAGGGATGCAGTTCCCCAGCCAAGCAGCACTTCACAGCCTGTGAAGAAGCGGAGATGGCCCACAGAGCCAGGTGTTTGAGAGAAAGGAAGATAAGGAGGTTAGAGAGAGAGAGAGAAGAAACCAAAAGAAGACAAAAAAGCAATAACAGCAACAACAAAAAAAAAATGGCACAGCCAGCTGGTGTGGTCAGGGCAAACCCAAGTGGCATGGAGCCAGTGCCTCCCCAGCCCAGCAGCCTTGGCCCTGGGAAGTGATGGAAACTGAGCAGAGGGAAGAAAGGTGGGGAGTGGGAAAGCGTGTATTTCTGGTTACCGGCTACTCTGTCTCCTATTGGGAGCTCCGTGAAGCTGCCTTTCCGCACTCCCTGTCTGTAGATCTTGGTGGCTGAGGAGTCCAAGATGGCGAATCTGTGCCACATTAGCTGATAGGGGACCTCCAATCCATAGCTCTCCTTGATCTCTGTTCTCTCAATTTTTTATTCCATTTGGTGTTTGGTTGATTTCATTATCTCTTCATTTGATGCTTAGGGTTCCAGGATTGACATTTCTCTATGTTTTACTTAGTTTTTTGGGTCCTTGCTGTGGAGTGACATGTGGTGCTTCTGTCTATAGCACCTTGTTGGTTCCTGGAACCAAAGCTTTCACTCTTTTACCACTAAGTATGATGTTAGCTCTGGCGTTTTTTTATAGCTATTTTATCAGATTGAGGAAGTCCCCTTATATTTGTAGTTTGTTGAGACCTATTATCAAGAAACAGTGTTGAATTTTGTCAAATGTGTTTTCTTTGTCTTTTTAGATAATCATGTGGTTTTTGTTATCCTTTATTCTACTGATGTGGAGTATTACATTAATTATTTTTCAGATGTTAAACTAAACTTTCATTTTTTTTTTTACATATCCCACTTCTACAAGGTGTATAACTCTTTTTGTATATTTGTGGATTCAGTTTGCTAGCACTTTTGTTGAGGATTTTTGTGTTTGTATTAATAAGAGATATTAGTATGTAGTTTTTTTTGTGTGTGTGGTATTTTTGCTAGATTTTATTATCAAAATACTATTAGTTTTCTAAAATAAGTTTGTAAGTGTTCCCTCCTCATCTGTTTTTGAAAGAGTTTGTGAAATTTTGTGTTAATTGTTCTTTAAATGTTTAATAGAATTTATCAGTTAAATTAGCTGGACCTGAGATTTTCTTTATGGAAGTTTTGTATGTGTGTGTGTTGTTTTGTTTTTTATTTATTAATTCAATCTCTTCACCTACTATTGGTCTATTCAGCTTTTCTTTTTTTTTTTTTTTGAGTCCTTTAAGTAACTTGTATCTTTCTAGTAATTTGTATGTTTAATCAAAATAATCAAATTTGCTGGCATACAGTTGTTCATAGTATTCCCTTATGATTCTTTTTATTTCTATAAGTTTGATAGCTAACGTTCCCACTTTCTTGGTCATTTGTGCTACAAATTTGTCAATTTTGTTGACAAATTATTTTCTTTCTTGTTTTTCTCTTCTCTCTTTTATTACTTTCAACCACTATTAATACAAAATTGGAGCCCTGGTGGCACAGTGGTTAACAGCTATGGCTGCTAACCAAAAAGCCAGCAGTTTGAGTCCACCAGCCACTCCTTGGAAACCCTATGGGGCAGTTCTACTCTGTCCTACAGAGTCATTATGAGTCAGAATTGACTTGACAGCAATGGTTTGGTTTGGTTATTATAAAACAGCCTTTATTATTTCATTACTTCTATTTGCTTTCAGCTTAATTTGCTCTCCTTTGTCCAGTGTTTTAAGTTTAAAGGTAAGGTTGTTGATTTATGATATCTCTTGTTTTTTCATGTAGTCTTTTAAACCTATAAATTCACATTTAAGCATTTCTTTCACTACATCTCATAAGTTTTGTATGTTCTTTCCTCATTTTTATTTACCTCAGGGAATTTTCTAATTTCTTTTATGATTTATTCTTTGACTCATTTGTTATGTCATAGTACAACCTGTACTTACAAACCAACCCCCATAAAGCCTATTATATTAAAAACTAGAGGTACATACAATGGTTCATAATAATGAATGGGTTCCAATTTGCTATACACATCAAAATATTATTATCATTCCTTCAGCCAAAGAACAGACAGGCCCATAAAACAAAACAAGACTAAAGGGGCACATCAGCCCAGAGGCAAGGACTAGAAGGCAAGAGGGAACAGGAAAGCTGGTAATAGGGGACCCAAGGTCAAGAGGAGACTGTTGATATGTCCTGTGGTTAGTAACCAATGTCACAAAACAATATGTGTACTAATTGTTTAATGAGAAACTAGTTTGTTCTGTAAACCTTCATCTAAGGGACAATAATAAAAAAAAGACTTAAAAAATTATTATTACTACTGTATTATTATGTTAAAGATGTTTTAGTGTATCTGGAAATGTTTCTTTAAAGTTTTTCATACATAGAAAAGTACAGTATATACTATGTACTAAGGCAAACATTTGACTAACTGAAGTTAGATACAAACTGTACCTAACTGTTCTGACTTATCTACAGATTTGACTTAAAGACAGATTTAGGAATGGAACTGTTTTGTAATCCAGGATTGCCTCTAGTGTAATTCACATCTTTTATTACCTTATTAATCTTCTTCCTAGTTGTTCTATTCATTATTGAAAATGGGATACTGAAATCTCTGATTACTACTGTTAAATTGACTATGTCTCTCCTCAAGTCTATCTTTACGTCACGTAATTTCTGCCTTCAATTCACATTATTTTGGTGTTCTGTTATATTTTGATCTTTCTTTATCTCTAGTAGCTTTTTTTAAGTCCATTTTCCCTGATATTATTATAGTCACACCAGCATTCTGCTGGTTGATGTTTGCATGATATCTCTTTTTACATCCTTTTTCTTTCAATCTGTTTGTATCTTTGAATCTAAAGTGAATCTTCTATAGCTAGTATACAGCTGAAAACTGTTTTTCTAAAACCACTCTGACAATATCTGCCTTTTGATTAGATTGTTTAATCCATTTATGTTTAATGTTCTTATTAATGTAGTTGGTTTTATATCTGTCAAGCCTCAAGTTGCAAGAAACAGTAGTGGGAAAATATGGCCTTGGTGATACAAACATTGCTGGAGAACACATCATAGAATCTTGCAAGACCAACGATTTCTTCCTTGCAAATACATTTTTTCAACAATATAAATGGCGTCTATACACATGGACTACACCAGATAGAATACAAAGGAATCAAATCAACTACATCTGTGGAAAGAGATGATGGAAAAACTCAGTATCATCAGTCAGAAAAAGGCCAGGAGCTCACGGCAGAACAGACCATCAATTGCACATGTGCAGATTCAAGTTGAAGCTAAAGAAAATTAGAACAAGCACATGAGAGCCAAAATACGACCTTGAGTATACCCCACCTGAATTTAGATACCATCTCAAGAATAGATTTGAAATATTGAACACTAATGACTGAAGACCAGACAAGTTGTGGAATGACATCAAGGACATCATATATGAAGAAAGTAAAAGGACAATTAGAAAGAAAAGACCAAAATGGGTGTCAGAAGATGCTCTGAAACATGCTCTTGAACACAGAGTAGCTAAAGCAAATAGAAATGATGAAGTAAAAGAGCTGAACAGAAGATTTCAAAAGGTGACTCAAGAAGACAAAGTATTATAATGAAATGTGAGAAGACCTGGAGTTAGAAAACCAAAAGAGAAGAACACGTTCAGCATTTCTCAAGCTGAAAAAAACTGAAGAAAAAATTCAAGCCTCGAGTCGCGATATTGAAGGATTCTACAGGGAAAATATTGACTGATGCAGAAAACATCAAAAGTAGACGGAAGAAATACACAGAGTAGCTGTAAAAAAAGAACTGGTTGATATTCAACAATTTCAGGAGGTAGCATATGATCGAGAACTGATGATACTGAAGGAAAAGATCCAAGCTGCACTGAAGGGAATGGTGAAAAACAAGGCTCCAGGAATTGACAGAATACCAATTGAGATGTTTCAACAAATAGATGCAGTGCTAGAGGTGCTCACTGTTCTATGCCAAGAAATTTGGAAGACAGCTTCTTGGTTTACTGAATGGAAGAGATCCATATTTGCGCTCATTCCAAAGAAAGGTGAGCAAACAATATCATTAATATCACACATAAGTAAAATGTTGCTGAAGATCATTAAAAAGCAGTTGCAGCAGTAAATCAACATGGAACTGCCAGAAGTTCAAGCTGCATTCAGAAGAGGAAGAGAAATGAGGGATATCTTGCTGATGTCAGATGGAACTTGCACGAAAGCAAAAAATACCAGAAGGATGTTTACCTGTGTTTTATTGAATGTGCAAAGGCATTCGACTGTGTAGATCATGACAAATTATGAATAACATTGCAAAGAATGGGAATTCCAGCACACTTAATTGTGCTCATGAAGAACCTGTACATAACCAAGAGGAGTCATTCATAAAAAACAAGGTGATACATCGTGGTTTAAAGTCAAGAAGTTGTGCATCTGGGTTGTAACCTTTCACCATACTTATTCGATCTGTATGCTGAGCAAATAAGCTAAGAAGCTGGACTATATGAAGAAGAATGGGCCATCAGCATTGGAGGAAAACTCATTAACAACCTGTGATATGCAGATGAAACAACCTTGCTTGCAGAAAGCAAAGAGGACTTGAAGCACTTGCTGATGAAGATCAAAGACTACAGCATTTAGTATGGATTGCACCTCAACATAAAGAAATAAAAAATCCTCACAACTGGACCAATAAGCAACATCATGATTAATGAAGAAAAGATTGAAGTTGTCAAGAATTTCATTTTACTTGGATCCACAATTAACACCCCTGTAACAGCAGTCAAGAAATCAAACAACAGATTGCCCTGGGCAAATCTGCTGCAAAAGACCTCTTTTAAGTGTTAAAAAGCAAAGTTGTCACTTGGAGGACTAAGGGGGGCCTGACTCAAGCCATGGTATTTTCAATCGTCAAATATGCATGCAAAAGCTTAACAATGAAGAAGAAACACCAAAGAAGAATTGATGCATTTGAATTATGGTGTTGGTGAAGAATATTGCATATACCATGGACTGTCAAACGAAGGAACAAACCTGTCTTGAAAGCCAGAATACTCCACAGTAGCAAGGATGGAGAGACTCTGTCTCACATACTTTGGACATGCTATCAGGAGGGATGAGTCCCCAGAGAAGGACACCATGCTTTTTAAAGTAGAGGGTCAGTGAAAAAGAGTAAGACCCTCAATGAGATGAACTGACAAAGTGGCTGAAATTATGGGCTCAAACATAGCAATAATTGTGAGGTGTGGGTCTGGGCAGTATTTCATTCTGTAACATAGTGTTACTATGAGTCAGAACAACAGCAACATATGTCTATGTCTTTTTTGTTTCTCTATTCCACCTTTATTGCTTTCTTTCGCATTAAGTGCATATTTTACAATGTAATATTTTAATTTGTATAATATTTACATCATTTTCCCACTATAGTTTATTGTTATTATTTTTTTTTTAATATTTGATGTTGGGCTTACCACAGACCTCTTAATTCATCATAATTTACTTCAGATATTTCACAATTTAATTCCAGGGTGGTGTAGAAATTTAACTTCTATGTAGCTCAAATTTCTTTCCCCCTTTAGGTGCTATTATTTGTGTACATATTACATCTATATATGTTACAAATCCAATAACACATTGTTAAATTTATTACTTTATATAATGTTGTGTCTTTTAAAGAAGCTGACTGACAAAGAGAGCAAGTATATATTCATAGAGTTTGTTATATATACCTTATTATTTACTATTTCTGGTTCTCTTCATTTGTGCCTATGGATTCATATTACTCTCAAGTGTCACTTCTTTACTAAAATAACACTGTATCCTACTCACCGCCTTTTTGCTGTTATTGTCAAATATATTCTGAAAGTTATAGGCTCAACAATGCAATTATAAACATACAGTTTTATGCAATTGCTTTTTAGATCAGTAAAAGAAAAAAATATGCATGTATACTGTCTTTTATAATTACATAATTATTTTTTCCAGTGCTCTCTCTCTTTTTTAAGGTTGATTTAAATTTCCATCTGGGTTTGCTTCTTTCCAGTCTCAATAACTTGTTTAGAAGGTAAGCTTCTTTTAAAGTAAACCTACTAACAATGAATTATGTCAGATTTTGTTTATATCAGATGTATTTTTTTAATATATTTTATTGTACTTCAGGTGAAGGCTTACAGAACAAATAGTTTCTCATGAAACAGTAATACACATGTTGTTTTATGACATTGGTTAACAACCCCACAACATATTAACCCTCTATCTTCTCAACCTTTTTTTTTCGGTGAAAATACACATAGCCAAAGATAAACCATTTCAAAAATTTCTACATGCACAGTTCAGTGACATTGACTACGCTCTTCCAATTGTGCTGTTATTCGCCCTTAAGATGAAGGCTTACAGAACAAAATAGTTTCTCATTTAACAGTTACTACAAATGTTGCCCTATGACAATGGTTAGCAATCTCACAACACATCAACAATATCCTTACTCAACCTTGGGTTCCCTATCACCAGCTTCCTTGTCCCCTTCTGCCTTCTGGCCCTTGTCACTGGACTCCTGTACCTTGTTAGTCTCATTTGGTTTTACGGGGCTGTCCACTCCCAGGCTGAACAGTGAACCTCGGAGGTAGCTTCACCACTGAGCTAAAAGCGTGTCTGGGGGCAATACTCTTGAGGTTTCTTCAGTCTCCTTTAGGCCAGTAAATCTGGTCTTTTTTATTTTGTGAGTTAGAATTATGCTCTACATCATTCTCCAGCTCTGTCCAGAACCCTCTGTTGTGATACTGGTCAGAGCAGTCAGTGGTGGTAGCCGGGCACCATCTAGCTGTACTGGACTCAGTCTGGTGGAGGCCTTGGTAGTGGTGGTCCATTAGTCCTTCGGACTAATCTTTTCCTTGTATCCTTTTCTCTTCATTCTCCCTTGCTCCTGAAGGGATGAGACCAGTGGAGTATCTTGGATGGCCGCTCACCGGCTTTTAAGACCCCAGACACTACTCACCAAGGTAGAATGTAGAGCATTGTCTTTATAAGCTGTGTCATGCCAATTGTATATCAGATGTATTTTGCCTTCATTTTGAAAAATTGTTTTGCCTAGGTATAAGATTCTTGGTGGAGAGCGTCTGTTTGTTTGTTTTCTTTTAGCACTTTGAATATGCTATCCTTCTTCCTTCTGACCTCCATTGTTTCTGCTGAGAAGTCAGATGTTAATCTTATTGGGGTTCCCTTGTATGTCATGAGTCATTATTCTCTCACTGCTTTCAAGATTTTCTCTTTGCCACTGGCTTTCATCATTTTTGTTATAATATTCTGGGTGTGGACATCTTTGCATTTATCCTTCTTGAAATTTGTTGAGATTCTTAAATACGTAGATTACTGTTTTTCAACAAATTTAGAAGCTTTCAGCTATTATTGCTTCAAGTATTTTTTTACATCCCTTCTTTTCTCTGCTTTTTTGGTATTACCATTAGGCATATGCTGGTGAGCTTAAAGCTGTGACTTAGCTAGTCTACTTTGTTGAAGTTTGTTTTCCTGGCAGTGTTGTTTCTCAAGAGTGCAGACTTGGACATGTGCACAGTCACCCTGGAATGACAGTGTTTTTAGTAGGGGGTCTCTTTGCTTGTCACTTTCCTTGATCTCTATGTTAAGATGGTTCCTTCATTTGGTATTAAATGCATTCATAAGGTTCCATTAATTACTAGTCCCATCACTCATTTGTCAGTTTGTTTTTCTTTGGGATCTGTGTGTTGCTGTGATGTTAGAAGCTATGCCGCCAGTATTTCAAGCACAAGCAGGGTCTTCCATGGTAGAAAGTTTCAATGGAACTTCCAGACTAAGACAGACTAGGAAGAAGGACTTGGTGATCTACTTCTGAAAAAGACTGCCCAATGAAAACCTTATGAATAACAGCAGAACATTTTATGATATAGTGCCAGAAGATATGCCCCTCAGGTTGGAAGACACTCAAAATATGACTAGGGAAAAGCTACCTCCTCAAAGTAGAGCTGACCTTAATGACATGAATGGAGTAAAGTTTTTGGGACCTTCATTTGCTGATGTTACATGACTCAAAGTGAGAATAAGCAGCTACAAATATCCTTTAATAATCAGAACACGGAATATATGAAGTATGAATCTAGGAAAATTGGAAGTCATCAAGTATGAAATGGAACACATAAACACTGATATCCTGGACACTAGTGAGCTGAAATGGACTGGTATTGGCTATTTTAAGTTGGACAATCATATGATCTACGTTGCTAGGAATGACAAATTGAAGAGGAATGGTGCCGCCTTCATCATCAGAAAGAACGTTTCAAGATCTACCCTGACTACAATGCCATCAGTGATAGGATAATGTCCATATGTCTAAAAGGAAGACCAGTTAATACAACTATTCAAATTTACTTACCAACCACTAATGCCGAAGAGGAAGAAATTAAAGATTTTTACTAACTTCTGCAGTCTGAAATTGATCAAACATGCAATCAAGATGCATTTATAATTATTGGTGATTGGAATGTGAAAATTGGAAACAAATAAGGATCGGTAGTTGGAAAATATGGCCTTGGTGTTAGAAACAATGCTGGGGAGTACATGATAGAATTTTATAAGACCAACGACTTCTTCATTGCAAATACTTTTTTTCACCAACATAAACAGTGACTATAAACACACAGAAATCAAATCAACTACATCTGTGGAAAGACAATGGAAAAGCTCAATATCAACAGACAAAACAAGGCTTGGGGCTGACTTGCAGAACAGACCATTGATTGCTCATATGCAAATTCAAGTTGAAGCTGAAGAAAACTACGGCAAGTCCATGAGAGCCAAAATATGACCTTGAGTATATCCCACCTGAATTTAGAGACCATCTCAAGAATAGATTCGACTCACTCAACACTAATGACTGAAGACCTGACAAGTTACTGAATGGAATCAAAAACATCATACCTGAAGAAAGCAAAGGGTCATTTGAAAAGATAAGAAAGAAAGAAAAGATCAAAATGGATGTAAGAAGAGACTCTGAAACTTGCTCTTGAATGTAGTGTAGCTAAAGCAGATGGAAGAAATGATGAAGTAAAAGAGCTGAACAGAAGATTTCAAAGCACAGTTCGAGAAGACAAAGTGAGTATTAAAATGAAATGTGCAAATACCTAGTTAGAACACCAAAAGTAAGAAAATTGTTCTAGAGTAAACATCCACACTCTGATTAATGTAAAACTGAGAGATTTATTAAAAGAAAAGATACAGCTCGAGGTGGGAATAGACTGAACTCCATTTGGTGAAATCCAGTAATCCAATATGGCAACTAAGCAGTGACAATTTACCAGAGGGAAACAATGGATATGAAACACATTATTTGATTGGTATTTACAGACTTAGATTATTGAAAGACATTATTTGATTGGTAATTACAGGCTTAGATCACTGAAAGACATTACTCGATTGGTAGCAGATTATTTTAAGGCAGGACTTCCTGTGGCAGGAAATTGTAAGATAGGATTTCCTGTGGTGAGAACTTGTGAGACAGGAATTCCTGTGGCAAGCTCTGTAAGGCAATTAGCTTAAGAGGATATACATCTGCTTCTTAGATTGATTATAGTGTAGCAATTACATGAGTGTGTGACCAGGAGGGGCTGCAGCATAGTTACATCATCATTACCAGACATTATTCTCTTAGAAACAGTATGGAAGATGGCTGCCGTTAGGGTGAAAATGGAACCAGCAAACAAGGAATCACACCCAATCCTCAAACTGGCCATTTCAGATCTTATTACCAACAAACCATTGCCACTGAGTCAATTCAGACTCACAGTGACCCTATAGGACAGAGTAGAACTGTCCCATAGGGTTTTCAAGGAGTAGCTGGTGGATTTGAACTGCTGGCCTTTTGGTTAGCAGTTGTAGCTGTTAACCACTGTGCCACCAGGGCTCCTCAGATTTTATTAGGTACCTAAAATTTTTTAAATTCCCTTACACACTTCCTCCTTTGATCAAGAATTTTGAGAGAAATTCTCTGATCAATACACCAATAATTATTCTGAAAGAAGATTTTCTTCTGCGTGGACTTTAAGCACATGTTTATTCTGGATGGCTTCTTATTTACATGTCTTTGAGACCTTGAATGCTATATATGTGAAATGGTTGTTACTGTTGTTAGGTGTCATTGAGTTAGCTCTAATTTATTAGTGACTGTATGCACAACAAAAAAAACCCCTACCTGGTACTTCTTTCAAGACAAATTTTTTCACTCTTCCAGCAGTCTACAGCACATTTAATATTCTTTGCTGACATCCTAATACAAAGGTGTCAATTCTTTCATCTTCCTTATTCACCATCCAACAGTATATGCCTATGAAGTGACCAAAACTAGTCCAGGTCAAGTGCACCACAGTCCTTAATGTGACATCCCCAATTTTTAACATTTCAAAAAGTTCTTTTGCAGCTGATTTGTCCAAATGCAACATGTCATTTGATCTCCTTACTGCTGCTTCCAGGGGAGCTGACCATGGATTCAAGAAACATGAAATCAAACTACGTATAGCAGGAGAACATTGTGAAAAGTTAGCTGGGCACTATTTGACGTCTTCATCATGCCACAGCTTTAGCGTCTTGTTTCTGCAATTTTATTACTTGAGGGTTAGTGCAGGGCAGTTCACATGAGACGAATAACCTGACATCTGACGGCTTCTTCAAGGAGTGGGCTTGAGTCTATCTGAAATATAAGTACTGTCAATGTACAGTATTCTTTTCATAGGCATTAAATGAGTCTTTTGGGTAATGGCATTTGTCTAAAGTTTCCTACAACATTTAATGGCCCCTACAATTATTATAATGACAATGAGAATTATTAATCTGGTTGATAATATAGACTTAATCCATGATCCAATGCCTGAGTGTAGCCAGCTGAAAATATCTAGAAAATGGAAATAACAAAATGAGTTTCAGCAGTGAAAAGTATAAAGGAGGACAGAAAGGCTACTAAGCAATGAAGGACAAATATAATGAGAGTGCTAATGATACAAAGATAAAATGTTACTTCAATATTCACGTGTCTTACTAAATTAATTCACAATTGACATTAATAATAAGGGGTAAATAACATATAAATGGTGGTAGCAATTATAAAAATAATTGCAACTAGAACTTAAAACAAAGGAACTAATGTGGATTCCAATCCCAGACGGGTCCTAAGAAGTATAACTTTTCTAAAAGTGGAGTTTACAAAAAAAGGTCTTGGTTCTCAGGGGAAGAACAATATATTAAATCAAGGAATAATACCCCACAGTTGGAGTCAAATGATAATAAAAAGGATTAGGGTAATCAGAAAACAAATTTCCAGTACCTCTACAGCTGAACTTTTTGCCATACTAAAAGTTTGAGTTTATAAAACAACAAAATTACTTCAAATTTAATGGTAAATTATAAATTAAAATTAATCAAACATGACTACAATGGTCAGAAGTTGGCACCACAGATGAGTTGGAAGTTAAAACCATCAAAATACCTACAACTTAAAATTTGATCCCAGTGACTAAGAAAAATTCAAAAAGAGTTAAAGTCCTTATTTAAACAACTTATTTCAAAGGAAACCCTGGTTGCATAGTGGTTAAGTGCGATAGCTGCTAATCAATAGGTCAACAGTTTGAATCCACCAGGTGCTCCTTGGAAACTCTATGGGGCAGTTCTACTCTGTCTTATAGGGTTTCTACGAGTCAGAATCAACTTGACAGCAATAGGTTTGAATTTGGTTTTTATTTCAAACGTAACATTTGGCATAATACAATCACTAAAACTACCAGGATATAATCTTGCAATCATATGTAACAGTTGGTAATACTAAAATAACAAAAATGATAAAAAGGCAAACAGTCCAAATTTTACTGCAGGCTGCATAGGCAGTTTCAAGTCAGGTCTGGAGATCTCTGGAAAGCAGTCTACCCAGCTGTCATCTGCTTCTTTTTCTTTTTCTCGTCTTCCTTTTTTTTTTTTTTTTTTGTGATGTTTGAATTTTAATTTCAGTATTTCATGAGGCTCAACAGTTTATTTGGGAGTCAAAGCTTTCTTGAGTTAGTATAAATGAATCCAAACCTTAACTCCATGTAAATTAGCAGCACAAGGATTAGTGAGAAGGACCAAAAAAATTCCTTTCCATCAAGGTTCCAGAATCTTTTAATTGGTATCATTTTGAGTAAACATGATCTGCATCCAGGTTGAACATCAGGTAATTTTGTTATTTCTTGCTTTTGATTATCAAAAGCTTCCTTAACCTGTGTAAAGTATTCTTTAAAATATTGGATCAATGATTTACAATATTGTAACAAATCATATTGAAATAAATTTGAATCAGGGCATGTTACTCAATAGGGGAGGACCATTGGCTGTCTAGCAAAAATCTCATGAAAAGTCAATTTGTGAAGTCCAAATGGAGTAGTTCTTAAATTTAAAAGGACCAGAGGCAGCACCTTAGTCCAATGCAATTAAAAAGATTCAGAGACTTTTGCTGAGTTTTCATTATACTATTCTTTTTTTCAACTAGATCAGAGGATAGAGGATGATGACAATGAAGTCTTTGAAAACTGGGGAAGATCTTACATATTTCCTTAATTATTTGCCCAGTAAAATGGGTGCCCCAGTCACTACTAAGGACCTTTGGGAATTCCCAAGTGGGGATAATGTTCTCAGGAAGTTTCTTAGCCACAAATGCAGCAGTAGCTTGACAACTAGGGAAAGCTTCTACCCAGTAAGAAAATCTAAAAATCATTACTAATACAAACCTGTAACCACTTGAGAAGGGACGTTGAATAAAATTGATCTGCCATGCAAGCATTAGTCCTGACAGCAATGGACATCTCCCAGGTGGAGTTTTATGTTTACCTGAATTAAACTTAGAGCAAATCGAACATTGGGAAGGAACTTGTTCGGCGACTTTATAAAAATGCCCCCATCAATATTTCTTTAAAATTTCTGTCATCTTATCCCTTCCCAAATGGGTATTCTTGTGCAGTGCCGCCAGTACAGGGGCTTGCAGGGATTTGGGAAGAACTAAGTTCTCATTGGATCTCATCCATATTCCAGACGTGAGGCATTGGGAGCAACCATATTTCTTCCATTTTTCAACCTTATTATGTGGGGCTGATTTTTTGATGTTCAACTAAATCCCTTAAGGCATATCCCCAGGCCTAGAAGGATTCTCGACAAGTATGTTAAAAGGTTGTTCATTATCTGAAACAGTCCCCCAAATTAAGGGACGATACATTACTGTTAAAAACTTATGAGGAGCATGACAGGATTGAAACAAGGGGTAATGTAATCTTTAAAACTATGAGAAAAAAATATAGTCTATAGTGACAGAAAAATCTCCTCACCAATGGGCTTCTAAATCTCTAATTTGTTCATCTGTCATTGTCCCTATATTATCATACCAGTAATTTCTAACCATAGAAACATACATTCTGGCAAGATGGATTTTTAATTAGACCCGGTCTGCAATCCAGTGGTTGGATCTTGATGACAGCCAGCTTGTTCCCATTCTATAATCTCTGCAGGGGCTAATTGCTGGTGTTTAAAAAGTGATTCTGAAATTTCTTTCAGGTCAGATTTTGGTGGACAATATTTTACAGGTGCTATATTTTTGGGGGTCCTAACTCTTCTACTATTATTATCTATTCCCTCCTTTTCGTCATGATCAAAAGTAGAATTATCATGGTCATGAATGAGGGTCACATCTTTAAAGAGTGATTGGGAAGTGACTTGTTTAGCTACTCTATCAGCTAAATCATTTCCTTTAATTTCCTGTTGGTGGAACCCCCTTTGGGTTGATGGCCCTGGATTTTAACTACAGCAATCACAGAGGTTAGCAAAAGGGCCTCCAGGAGGTCTGCTACTAAAGGGCTATTTTTAATTTGGGTCCTAGAAGAAGCTAAGAACCTCTTGGTTTCTATAACATGCCAAAATCATGAGTAATCAAAAAAAAAAACAAAACTTTGAATCTGCATAAATGTTTACCAACAGTCCAGAAGCCAGTTTGCAAGCTTTTGTGAATGCAGTCAGTTCAGCTTGCTGAGTTCAAGTGATGTTAGAAAGGGCACTATATTTTAGGACCTATGTGGAAGTGCCCACAGCATATTCTCCTGGTAACGAGAGCTGGCAGGTTTAGCCTTTAAATACAACCCTTCAACAAATAGGATTAAATCAGGATTTGATAACGGAGTTTCTTGTAAAACTCGCCTAGAAGACAAAAGCTGTTTAGTAAGATTTAAGCAATTATGGAGTGGATGTTTATTATTATTCAGTAAAGTAACCACATAGCTGGATTCAGAGAGGTTACAGTATGTAACTGAATATAGAAGTTACCAAAGGAAGTCAGTCTGCTGTCTGAAAGATGTAGAGTTAATGCTGAGTTTAGAATGGCCTCCACTGTCTGAGGAACATAAACGTTAAAAAAATTACTGAGAACTATATCTGCTGTGGTCTTTATTAGTCTGGTGGTTGTAGTGACTGCTCTAGGGCAAGGGAGGTAGCCCCTTGATACAGGGTTCAGCTAGATACTATAATAACCAATGAGTTTCTCTTGTCTTCTGTGTTTTTGAATGAGGACTCCTAGCATATTTTTAGAAATCCTGTGGACAAAAAGTGAAAAGTCGGAATTATAACTAGTAAAAGTTGGAGTAAGTGTGTTAATTAATGCTTCTTTTCGTTGAGTGATGGTCTTTTGGGCATCCTTGGATAGTTGAAAGGGATAAGGCTTTGAATTCTTAAGATAATGGTAAGAGGTTGAGCTAGTAAAAAAAAAAAAAAA
>NW_004443947.1:18875334-18892102 GCF_000243295.1 Trichechus manatus latirostris | reverse complement strand
TTTCAAGTCAGGTCTGGAGATCTCTGGAAAGCAGTCTACCCAGCTGTCATCTGCTTCTTTTTCTTTTTCTCGTCTTCCTTTTTTTTTTTTTTTTTGGTGATGTTTGAATTTTAATTTCAGTATTTCATGAGGCTCAACAGTTTATTTGGGAGTCAAAGCTTTCTTGAGTTAGTATAAATGAATCCAAACCTTAACTCCATGTAAATTAGCAGCACAAGGATTAGTGAGAAGGACCAAAAAAATTCCTTTCCATCAAGGTTCCAGAATCTTTTAATTGGTATCATTTTGAGTAAACATGATCTGCATCCAGGTTGAACATCAGGTAATTTTGTTATTTCTTGCTTTTGATTATCAAAAGCTTCCTTAACCTGTGTAAAGTATTCTTTAAAATATTGGATCAATGATTTACAATATTGTAACAAATCATATTGAAATAAATTTGAATCAGGGCATGTTACTCAATAGGGGAGGACCATTGGCTGTCTAGCAAAAATCTCATGAAAAGTCAATTTGTGAAGTCCAAATGGAGTAGTTCTTAAATTTAAAAGGACCAGAGGCAGCACCTTAGTCCAATGCAATTAAAAAGATTCAGAGACTTTTGCTGAGTTTTCATTATACTATTCTTTTTTTCAACTAGATCAGAGGATAGAGGATGATGACAATGAAGTCTTTGAAAACTGGGGAAGATCTTACATATTTCCTTAATTATTTGCCCAGTAAAATGGGTGCCCCAGTCACTACTAAGGACCTTTGGGAATTCCCAAGTGGGGATAATGTTCTCAGGAAGTTTCTTAGCCACAAATGCAGCAGTAGCTTGACAACTAGGGAAAGCTTCTACCCAGTAAGAAAATCTAAAAATCATTACTAATACAAACCTGTAACCACTTGAGAAGGGACGTTGAATAAAATTGATCTGCCATGCAAGCATTAGTCCTGACAGCAATGGACATCTCCCAGGTGGAGTTTTATGTTTACCTGAATTAAACTTAGAGCAAATCGAACATTGGGAAGGAACTTGTTCGGCGACTTTATAAAAATGCCCCCATCAATATTTCTTTAAAATTTCTGTCATCTTATCCCTTCCCAAATGGGTATTCTTGTGCAGTGCCGCCAGTACAGGGGCTTGCAGGGATTTGGGAAGAACTAAGTTCTCATTGGATCTCATCCATATTCCAGACGTGAGGCATTGGGAGCAACCATATTTCTTCCATTTTTCAACCTTATTATGTGGGGCTGATTTTTTGATGTTCAACTAAATCCCTTAAGGCATATCCCCAGGCCTAGAAGGATTCTCGACAAGTATGTTAAAAGGTTGTTCATTATCTGAAACAGTCCCCCAAATTAAGGGACGATACATTACTGTTAAAAACTTATGAGGAGCATGACAGGATTGAAACAAGGGGTAATGTAATCTTTAAAACTATGAGAAAAAAATATAGTCTATAGTGACAGAAAAATCTCCTCACCAATGGGCTTCTAAATCTCTAATTTGTTCATCTGTCATTGTCCCTATATTATCATACCAGTAATTTCTAACCATAGAAACATACATTCTGGCAAGATGGATTTTTAATTAGACCCGGTCTGCAATCCAGTGGTTGGATCTTGATGACAGCCAGCTTGTTCCCATTCTATAATCTCTGCAGGGGCTAATTGCTGGTGTTTAAAAAGTGATTCTGAAATTTCTTTCAGGTCAGATTTTGGTGGACAATATTTTACAGGTGCTATATTTTTGGGGGTCCTAACTCTTCTACTATTATTATCTATTCCCTCCTTTTCGTCATGATCAAAAGTAGAATTATCATGGTCATGAATGAGGGTCACATCTTTAAAGAGTGATTGGGAAGTGACTTGTTTAGCTACTCTATCAGCTAAATCATTTCCTTTAATTTCCTGTTGGTGGAACCCCCTTTGGGTTGATGGCCCTGGATTTTAACTACAGCAATCACAGAGGTTAGCAAAAGGGCCTCCAGGAGGTCTGCTACTAAAGGGCTATTTTTAATTTGGGTCCTAGAAGAAGCTAAGAACCTCTTGGTTTCTATAACATGCCAAAATCATGAGTAATCAAAAAAAAAAACAAAACTTTGAATCTGCATAAATGTTTACCAACAGTCCAGAAGCCAGTTTGCAAGCTTTTGTGAATGCAGTCAGTTCAGCTTGCTGAGTTCAAGTGATGTTAGAAAGGGCACTATATTTTAGGACCTATGTGGAAGTGCCCACAGCATATTCTCCTGGTAACGAGAGCTGGCAGGTTTAGCCTTTAAATACAACCCTTCAACAAATAGGATTAAATCAGGATTTGATAACGGAGTTTCTTGTAAAACTCGCCTAGAAGACAAAAGCTGTTTAGTAAGATTTAAGCAATTATGGAGTGGATGTTTATTATTATTCAGTAAAGTAACCACATAGCTGGATTCAGAGAGGTTACAGTATGTAACTGAATATAGAAGTTACCAAAGGAAGTCAGTCTGCTGTCTGAAAGATGTAGAGTTAATGCTGAGTTTAGAATGGCCTCCACTGTCTGAGGAACATAAACGTTAAAAAAATTACTGAGAACTATATCTGCTGTGGTCTTTATTAGTCTGGTGGTTGTAGTGACTGCTCTAGGGCAAGGGAGGTAGCCCCTTGATACAGGGTTCAGCTAGATACTATAATAACCAATGAGTTTCTCTTGTCTTCTGTGTTTTTGAATGAGGACTCCTAGCATATTTTTAGAAATCCTGTGGACAAAAAGTGAAAAGTCGGAATTATAACTAGTAAAAGTTGGAGTAAGTGTGTTAATTAATGCTTCTTTTCGTTGAGTGATGGTCTTTTGGGCATCCTTGGATAGTTGAAAGGGATAAGGCTTTGAATTCTTAAGATAATGGTAAGAGGTTGAGCTAGTAAAAAAAAAAAAAAATCAATATACAAGTTCTGTAGAAACAGCAGAGCTCTAAAAATTCTTTTTTTTTTTTGGTAGTAGGGACAGGATAAGTTGAGACAGTCTCTTTTTTATTTTGGGGTTTACACTTGTTCAGTTTGCTGAGATTACCTCTCAAATACTTAACAGAAGATTGGGCTGTGATTTTTCTTCGGAAGCGTTTTGACCTTCTCTGTCCAAATGTAACAACACGATACTATTGGTAAGCCATACCTTTTAAGAGTTAAAACAGCCCAGTAAATTATTAATTTATTGTAACAATGTAGATCCTTTGTATATTCAGAGTGGGGGAGGGGAAGCTGTTTTCTGCCCTTGGTAGGGCAACAAAAGGTGCACAGGGTTAGAGCTGGGCGCCCTGGGTTTATAGGGTAAACTTCCAAGGGGCCAGAGTAGCAGGGCAACTCTCACTGCGCTGTCGCTCAGCACAATAGCCAGGCTGAGCGCGGGAAAACTGGGATGCCATGACCACATCCTGATCCCTGCCCTGGCCTGGGTCCAGTACCCGGTTTTTTTTTTTGTTTTGTTTTGTTTTCCTTTGCTGCCTGTGGCTGCTGCCAGTCTACCTTGGCTGTTTGTTATGTTTACGTACAGACAGCAGGCAGCGGACTCCGTAGTGTCCACATCCTCTGCATCAGCCACACGGACACAGGGCTCAGGCACAGCCAGCCCTGCAAACACTTTTATCAAAGCCTCGCAGCTGCTGCAGCCAACATTAGCAGGAAGAAGTGCTGTTGCCTCTGGCCAGTGCTGCTGCAGGGGGCTTAAGCTATTATGCTAACCAGCCCCTCTAGGGTCAATGCAGGGGAGCGGGGAGAAGAGGCCAGCACACAACCTTCTTCCTGCCTGCTTTCCTTCCACCAGTGGAAAGCCGCTGCTTATGGCAGCAGTTTCCATCCGAAGCACATCCAAGCTGCTGAGACTCATTCTGTCTGGGGCACTCTCCCTTGGTTTAACCAGTAAGCCAATTGGGAGGAGGAACAAAAGGAGTGTGAAGTTGCTTGGTCTGATCAACATATTTATTAAATTATGTAAGTACCAGGCCAGGTTTATAAGTTTCAGCTAAAATTCTAAATTCTAGGATTAATTTGTGGTGATGTTCGTGTGGATTGGGAAACTTCATTGCAATGCCAATAAGTTCTGCTTTAGACCATGGGGTAAATGTAACTTGAGGAGCTTCCTCAGCCTGTTCTGGATGTTTAATTTTAAAAAGTATTTCAGAAATGAATTTTTCTTCTTCTAAAGCTTCTTTAGGATAGTATGGGAGTTCAGGTAAGGTCTTTTTTGGGGGGGCAGTAAGACAGTAAAGATGGATAAAGACGAGTGCAAGCTGGAGGCAGGGGAGGAAGGGGAAGGAAGCAGGGCTCGGGTGAATTATAGATGCTGGGAACTCTGCCATTTTGGGTAAAGGAGGATATGGGGGCTGTTGCAGGGTAGGTAGCTGGAAAGGTTACAGAGTTTTAATACTGTAACTTGTAATTTGTTTAGCTTGGTTTTAAAATAGTCTCCTGTAAGAAGGCAAATTTAATATTTTGATTTCTTTTGGAAGCTTCCAAGTACTAATAAATAATACTAATAATAAGAAGTCTCCAGTTAGTTTAGGTTGATATGGGAGCCTCGAGCTTCTAATCTACTGCACAGATTAATTTATTTAAATTAAATAACCCCTATAATGGCCATGGAGCTCTGGTGTCACAGTGGTTAAGAACTTGGCTGCAAATCGAAAGATCGGCAGTTCGAAGTCACCAGCAGCTCCTTGGAAACCCTATGGGGCAGTTCTTATCTGTCCTATAGGGTCGCTATGAGTTAGAATTGACTCGACAGCAATGGGTTTGGTTTTTTGGCTTTTGGACAATGGCCATTGGTCTTTTTAATTTCCCTTAGCAAGTGCATGCCATCGCCTTAAACACAAGACTGAACAGAAGTCAGAAGGAACTGCAGGGGGTCCTGCCTCAGTCTTGGACACGGTATTTCCAGTCTTACTGAGAATCTTGCCAGTATTAAAGAGCTAAGTGTGTGTGATAACCTTACAGTGCACCAGAAAGAGAGTTCAATAATGAACCCAGCGAGACGCTCAGGAGACGAGTAGAAAAATGAACTTATAGAGAAAAGACAGACAATAAATCTCTCAAAGAGCCATCTTCACGACAAGCGGAGGCTTAGCTCCAGTGAGCTCCAAGAATTTGAGAAGATGGTTCTGGGCACAAAGAGCCCTTGCTAGAATCAAGGCAAGCTGGCTCCAAGACTTCTCCGGAGTGCTGAAGATAAATATTCCTTCAGATCCCACTCTGACACCATTTAATGTCCTAGAGTAAACATCCATACTGTGATTAATGTAAAATTGAGAGATTTATTAAAAGACAAGAGACAGCTAGAGCCGGGAAAGGATTTAACTCCATTCAGTGGAATCCTGTAATCCAATATGGCAACTAAGCAGTAACATTTTATAGGAGGGAAACAATGTATATGAAACATGTTATTTGATTGGTATTTACAAACTTAGATCATCGAAAGAAATTATTCTATTGGTAGTCATGTTAAGGCAGAACTTCCTGTGGCAGGAACTAAGACAGGACTTCTTATGGTGGGAACTCAAAGGTAGGAATTCCTGTGGCGGAACTCCTAAGGTAGGACTTCCTGTGGCAAGCTCTGTAAGGTGCTTGACTAAAAGGGTATGTGTCTCTTTCTTAGACTGGTTACAGTGTGACAATTACACAGGCAAGTGACAGGGAGGGGTGTCGCCGTGTAGTTACATCATCATTACCAGACATTCCTCTCTTAGAAACTGTACTGAAGATGGCTGCTGCTAAGGTGAAAATGGAACCAACAAGAATCACACCCAATCCTCAAACTGGTCATTTCAGTTCTTATTAGGTACTTCAATTCTTTTTTTTTTTTTTAAATTTCCTTACACAACACATTTGGCATTTCTCAAGCTGAAAGAACTGAAGATAAATTCAAGCCTTGAGTTGCAATATTGAAGCATTCTTTGGGCAACATATTGAATGACACAGGAAGCATCAAAGGATGCCGGAAGTAATACACAGAGTCACTGTACTAAAAATAATTGGTCTATGTTCAACCATCTCAGGAGGTAGTGTATTATCAAGAACTGACGGTGTTGAAGGAAGAGGTCCCAGCTGCACTGAAAGCATCAGTGAAAAACAAGACACCAGGAATTGATGGAACATCATTTGAGATGTTTCAACAAACGGATGCAACACTGGAAGCACTCATTTATCTATGCAGAAATTTAGAAGACAGCTACCAGGCCAACTGATGGGAAGAGATCCATATTTGTGCCCATTCCAAAGCGCAACAGAATGCAGAAATTATCAAACAATATCATTAATATCGCACACAAGTAAAATTTGCTGAAGATTATTCAAAAGCTGCTGCAGCACTACACTGACAGGGAATCACCAGAAAAATTCAAGCCAGATTCAAAACAGGACATGGAACGAGGGATATCATTGCTGATGTCAGATAGCTCTTGGCTGAATGCAGAGAATGCCAGAAAGATGTTTACCTGTGTTTTACTGACTATGCAAAGCATTGGACTGTGTGGATCATAACAAATTATAGATAACATTGTGAAGAATGGGAATTTCAGAACACTTAATTGTGCCCATGCAGAACCTGTACATAGACCAAGAGGCAGCTGCTCAAACAGAGCAAGGGCGTACTGTGCGGTTTAAAATCACGAAAGGTGTGCATCAGAGTTGTATACTTTCACCATATTTATTCAATCTGTATGCTGAGAAAATAATCAGAGAAGCTGGATTATATGAAGAACAGGGCATCAGGATTGGAGGAAGGTTCATTAACAACCTGCAATATGCAGATGACACAACCTTGCTTGCTAAAAGTAAAGAGGACTTGAAGCCCTTACTGTTAAAAATCAAAGAGTACAGGTTGTATGGATTACACCTCAGTATGAAGAAACCAAAAATTCTCACAACTGTACCAATAAGCAACATCATGATAAATGGAGAAAAAGTTGAAGTTGTCAAGGATTTCATTTTATTTGCATGTGTAATTCACTCCCATGGAAGCAGCAGCCAAGAAATCAAAGGACATACCGCATTGGGCAAATCTGCTTCAAAAGACCTCTCTAAAGTGTTAAAAGCAAAGATGTCACTTTGAGGACTAAGGTGTGCCTGACCCAAGCCATGGTATTTTCAATGACTCCTATGAGTGTGAAAGCTGGACAATGAATAAGAAAAATTGATGTTTGAGGAGTATATTGAATATACCATGGACTGCCAGAAGAACGAACAAATCTGTCTTGGAAGAAATACAACCAGAATGCTCCTTAGAAGCAAGGATGGAGAGACTTCATCTCGCGTACTTTGGACATGTTATCAGGAGGGACCAGTCCCTGGAGAAGGACATCATGCTTGGTAAAGTAGACTATCAACAAAAAAAGGATGACCCTTAATGAGATGGATTGACACAGTGGCTGCAACAATGGGCTCAAATATAGCAAGAATTGTAACCAGGTAGTGTTTTGTTCTGTTGTACATAGGGTCGTTATGAGTGGGAACTGACTTGGCACCTAACAACAACAATTACCAGATCATTGTTCTATTGTTTTTTTACAGTGCCCTAGGGCATAAATTACTCAGCAATCTAGTCCTGTTAAATTTGGATTAGGGTTGTTTTTAAGACCTGTGTTTAATGCTGGTCTGACCCCAGGAGGGATCTTTTTAGCAGTCTTTTTCCCTTGTTATTCCTGGGTAACTAGATACAGTAAGATTTAGCTTCTTGATCTTAATTAAGAGGTACTGTTGTTTCCAAAATGTATCTTTAGGCTTTAACTTCCCCACACTTTGATTCAAATAAAGTCAGGTTTTTTGGTGAGAGTTTAGAGGTTTCTTTTCTTATGGATCACCTCTTCCTCTGGACAAACTCTCTCTGTCACTACTCTGGGCACTACTCTGGGCAGTAATCTCTGGTCTTTGTGACCCTAATACCCCACAACATGTTTTTTCTCCTTTTCAAAATGGGCGATTGAGAGATTGACATAATTAATACCATGAAGAACCTATAAGTTTTTTTCTGCCTGCCTTCTCCTTTCTGCGTACTTTTGTTAATGGCTTTGTTTTGTTCTGTCTGGCCACCTATGACTTATGACTTCCCCCCCACACATGAAGATTAGAGCCAAGATATCTGGCATGTATATCTTTAGCCTGATAAGGAGATGTCCAGCATGTATGTGTTTAGTCTGATAAAGAGTCTCTTGTAATTATCTTGCAATGAATAACTCATCCGCCCATGCCATCTGTGGGCTATATGCCAAAAAACATTTCTAAGCCTTTAACAGCAATATACAAGCTCTAATGTAAAATTGCCTTTTGGGACTCCATAAAGACAGCCTGCATTACTACTGGATTCCCCTTTGGTGTCGCCTCCTAAATAAACTTTCTCTCTCTTTCTGACTTGGAGTACATTTCATTGGATGGACTGCTCCAGGGCACGGACCCTAATCAGGCAACATCTTCTCAGCTTGCCTCCCCCTGCACAGAACCTCTGTCCTAGGAATGAACTGGAACAATGGTAGTCAAGATCTCAGTATCTTCAGACTTTCATGCCTGGGGTAGAGTTGCTGTCCTATAAATTGGGCTTAGGTGGAGAAAAGTAGCCCCTGGCCTCTCAGCTGGACTCACTGTGAATTTAGACCCTTCAACTTGAAGTTGGAGGGGAGAAGAGGTGGTGGGAGTCTTCCTCTCCCACTGAGATTTGATAAGCCTTATTTGGGAGCTTAGGGGAGAGGAAGCCCTGTCTTCTTAGACACATCCACCCAGCAGAGGCAGGGGGGAGTGGGTAGTGACTCAAACGCCACAGACTCTTGCTGTTTTTACTGAGATTTAGTAGATTTTCTTGAATAAATATTTCTTCATTTGCTGTATGCTTTAAAGACAATTTCCAGAGGATTTAATTTTTTTTTAAATAATTTCTACCAGATTTGCTTGTTTTTCTAGGTAGTGCTTCCATGACGTTCCTCACACTGTCATCCTGAAAGTGAAGCCCACTTGTATACTTTTGAACTCAGCTATATATATTTTTTATTCATTTTGTTTTATTTAGTATAGCATTTGTATCTATGTGGAATTGGATTCTGGGGCTTCACATTTCAGACCAAGTGTAACTTAAAGAGTTTCAGCCTCAGAGCTAATTCTCACAGGTACTCCATACAGTTAGATGCATATGACAAGAGATAACTTTGAGAAAAGGAAAAATTGCTGCCTGTCAAAGGTAAGTAGAGCTAGTTGGTATGGGAGTTAGGCCTAAAGCCTAGGAATACTGACTCCTGGTCCAGCCTTTTTTCCTTCAGCCAATATATAATTTCTATGCCAGTATTAAGTGTAATCTATCAAGTATTGCTTTAATAATTGTAAATAGTCTGGATGTTGAAGATCCAGTCAATTCATGGAGCATAAAACCCACACAAAGTTATAAATAGTTGAGATTTCTTCCTCTGAAACTCTGCTCCCTCAGCCTTCCCAGACAGCAGACTCTCCACTTAGTCATATTTGAATTATAAGGCATTCATGGTCCTTTAATGTCAGATTATTGGTAAAATCTCAGTGGTGGAGCACATAGAATACTCTGATGTGAGAGCACTTGATTTCATAAAAACCATTTCTCTAACATTTTATACCCCTTACCTCATCCAAATGAATTTCAACTGCAGTGATAGTGTTAAGAAAGGTAAAGAAAGTGCATACATTTTTATAAAAGGAATGCAACATAAAAGTACACAAATGTCTAATTTATGAAGTTTTTAAAAACAGTCAAGAGACATGTATCAAACAAATGCAGACTTTTGATTTTCACAGCCACCATTCAAGTCATCTAAGGACAACTATAACCTCTTTTTGGTTCTCATTATATTTTTATATAGTCAGGCTGTCTTTAGGAGCAACTGTATAGTAACTAAGAAAATCCCTTAATTGTTCAAACCTAAAATTCCAAATCTTCATAATGACTCGTGTCCAAATTTAAGAGCTCCTCTTTAGCATACTAAATATATTCAATAAAGAATTCATTTAATTTTAGCCAATCGGTGTAGATTATTCAAGAGCACCATTTGGTATCATTTTCTATTAAGCAAGCTTTCTCTGTCATTGATAAAGTAATGAAATCAAATTGGAATAATGCTTGACAGATTGAGTCAATTCTTAAATAACCATTGTCTCAGAATTGATTGGCAAGTGCATATAGAAAGCCAGGCCTTGCATAGTAAAGAGCGTGCCTTTTAAAAATTGTCCATCAGAGAGATCTTTCTCTGACACAGAAAAATGGCATCAATGTTCAAGACAGAAAAGAAACATATTTTCATGATGGACAGTTGTGCAATAGTTGAAACATTCAAGATTCAGCACAAAACTTTGATGAAAACATTTTTATGGGTAAAAAAGTATACATATAGTTCTTGAAATCTTTGCATCTTTGAAACTTTGAAAGGTCCTTTGTGTGCAAATTTCTCTAAAAGAAGTAATACCTTAGCAAGAATTCTGAGTAAGGCACTGTGTGTGAAAGCGTCACAAAGTAAGCAACTAGGATCAGCTTCCCAAGGCAAGAGGATGTTTGCCTTCATAAAGACATAATGCATAGGGTGCGTGATTGATGTGGGAAGTGAGGGAGATGAAATAATTCATAAAGATGATGAATATTAAATTGAATGACTGGTAAAAAGTTGATAAAAATAATAGAAATAAAGTCTTTTGGAGGAGACAATAAAGGTTGAATGGAAGATGATAAGTTTGGTTCTACAACTCTGCTTGATTATAGAAATTTAGGAAATTAACCCAGACATATACATGTGTATATAATGCTCATTTTACATACTCTCAATAGTATATACTTACTGTGTGTATCTGTATATGTGTTTCTGGGTGTGTGTAAACTTAGATTCTCCTATAAAAGGACAATATAGTTTTAATGTTCTTCTGTAGCCTTTGGAATCCAACCGAGCTAAAATAAAATTCTGGCTCTTTCGCCTACTAAATGTGGGTAAGTTATTTAAACTTATTTATCTTTAGATGCCTGATCTAATGTTACATATCAAATGGAGTTATGTAAGGATAGTACGTACAAAGCAATGAAATGTCTAACACAACAGTATTCAGTACATGTTAGCTGTACGATATAGATATATATATAAACACAGATATAAATGTATTTATAGCTAGCAAACTAGTATAAAATCTTCATCATTAAATATGAACATGATTTATTTTTCATCTCCCTTTAATCTCCATGAAAAGAGAAAAATAGTCATTATTACTTAAATTTTTACTCATACATCATTTTGCAAATGCTTATTAAAATGTATATACAAAAGAGAATGAGATAATAGTGTTTCAATCTGATAGTTTTTACAGCCCTTATGTGTGGACTTAGTTGGGCATATTTAAATAGATCAGTCTTTTTCCTACTTGGTGTCATGTTACATAGTGA
Source organism: Trichechus manatus latirostris (assembly GCF_000243295.1). Taxonomy (NCBI): domain Eukaryota; kingdom Metazoa; phylum Chordata; class Mammalia; order Sirenia; family Trichechidae; genus Trichechus; species Trichechus manatus. Next base: position 18,880,719 of record NW_004443947.1, on the reverse strand, counting down.
ACATCTGTAGCCAGAATGAACAGCGCTATTGGCTACATGGTTCCCTAAATTAAGAATGGGTCTTTGATACAATGTATCAATTTATTTCATAAGGTTATAACTTGTGAAAATATTTTGTAGATCTTGATTTAATGGATCCTGAAAATGTTTGCATTAAGTGATACCATTTCATTAAAATATAGAATGGTTATTTGGACATCTGGGTGTCATCTCTGCATTTTTTAAGTCCATGCTAGTGTAGTTTTGGATGCATTGAATCACAATGCAATGCTGGCAAAGTTCTGTTTACAGTATCAGTTAACTGGTACAATCTATTTATAATCAGGGGGACTCAAATTAGATTGACCCACATGTTCAAAAAGCCACATCTGGTATATCTAGTTTTTATGGCTACACTGAAGGTTAGAGACACAACTAGCCTGTGGATCTAACATTTGGAGGGAGCTTGGTTTTATTTTGGTATTAAAGTCTGTCAGCTTTCCAAAGGACAGCCCTGAGCTCACTGGCTAAATCATGTTTGTCTTTTTTTTTCCTAATGAAGTAGGATAGAGTAACAAACATCATTCCCTTTGCCTGGTAGACACAATCTCACAGATTAATTTTTCATTTGTTTATTTTTTTTTTTATTTCTACCTCAATCTAAAAAAGATTGTAGGCATACTCACACATTTGTTTTAATCATCAGTTACCCTCAGTGGGTAATTGAACCATCAGTTAAGATTACATAAAAGATCTCTTCTGAACCTCATATAAGCATGGGCAAGACAACGTATGTAACTTTAAAAACGTAGAATCTTTTCCCTGCTCCATTATTAAACGAGCCTCATGTGATTAGAAATGGAATTCAATGAATTTAGTATCCTGGGAATTAATTAACCCCTTTTTTTTTTTAGTTTTTTTTTTTTTCTTTTAAACTTGGTTCAGGTTAAAGGGAATCTATTAAAGTCCTTCTAAAAGGGAACATCAGTATAAACTGAAACTCAATTTTGCTATTTTAAATGATGCTTAATCTTATTTTTTTTTCTTCCTCTCAATTGTGTTATTATAGCTTAATCAAACATTTATCAGTATCGAGGAATCTGATGTAAATTTGTCTTCAATGATTAAAATTAATTTTATTATTTTGTTTTCACATTAACTGTAATTTTTTACAGTAGAGAGTGTTTCAAGCTCTGGTAATAACATTCGATGTAGTGGCACTAGAGGAAGAAAGAGCCCTTCTCCCCTTACATTTTGCTGCCATTTGATATGACTCACTTGCAAAGGAAAGTGGGAAACAAGGTGAATGGATTTTATATCCAAGAGAGTTCTTAGATCTCTATGATTGATCTCAAATACAAATGTCTACACTTACAAAACAGGTTGTCTAAATAAACCGGCCTGCTGGGAGTGGTGAACTGGAGGGTGCTATCTGTTAACACTCTCGGTAGCTAATGGAAAGGTTGGCCATTCCAGTCTAGTCAAAGACACCTCAGAAGAAAGGTCTGGCAATTTACTTTCAAAAAATTAGCCACTGAAACCCCTATGAAGCACAGTTCTACACTGACACTCATGAGGTCACCATGAGTCATAATCAACTCAATGTCAACTGGTTATTTATATTACTTAAAGGGGGCAATAAGTTCGAAGGCTCCAACTCATTGTTCCCAGCAAGAATGGAGTTATTTCAATACAGATTTTTCAGAAGCCAGATATCTACATGTGTGTTTGTGTGTGTGTTCTCCAATTCAAAACACATGGTTTAAAATTTTAAACATTTTACAGTTTCCTTTCCTTCACTTCCACAGCCCCCACAAAAAAATCTACAGGCATATCTGGCTAAGAGACCACCAATTTATAGTCTACATGTTAGTATTATCATTGTTGTTGTTGTTAGGTGCCATGAAGTCAGTTCCGACTCACAGTGACCCTATGAATGAAACACTGTCTAGTCCTATATCATCCTCATAATCATTGCTATGTTTGAGCCCATTGTTGTAGCCTCTGTTATCAATCCATCTCATTGAGGATCTTCCTCTTTTTCACTGCCCTGCTTTATTAAGCACAATGTCCTTCTCGAGGGACTCATCCCCACTGATAACATATGCAAAGAACGTGAAGTGAAGTCTTGCCATCCTCACTTCTAAGGAGCATTCTGGCTGTACTTCTTCCAAAACAGATTTTTTTGTTCTTCTGGCAGTCCATGGTATATTCAATATTCTTCCCCAATACCACAATTCAGAGGCATCAATAATTCTTCATTCTTCCTTGTTCATTGTCCAGCTTACACATGCATATGAGGCCAGTGAAAATACCGTGGCTTGGGTCAAGTGCACCTTAGTCCTCAAAGTGATATCTTTGCTTTTTAACACTTTAAAGAAGTCTTTTGAAACAGATTTCCCCAAAACAATATGTACTTTGATTTCTTGACTGCTGCTTTCATGGGCATTGATTGTGGATCCAAGTAAAATGAAATCCTTGACAACTTCAATATTTTCTTTGTTTATCATGATGTTTCTTATTGGTCTGTAATGAGGATTTTTGTTTTCTTTATGTTTCAGTGTAATCCGTACTGAAGGTTGCAGTCTTTGATCTTCATCAGTAAGTGCTTCATGTCCTCTTTGCTTTCAGCAAGCAAGGTTGTGTCACCTGCATATCGCAGTTTGTCGATGAGTCTTCCTCCAATCCTGATGTAACATTCTTCTTTGCATAGTCCAGCTTCTGGGATTATTTGCTCAGCATATAGATAGAATAAGTATGGTGAAAGGATACAACTCCAATGCACACCCTTCCTGATTTTAAACCATGCAGTATTCCCTTGCTCTGTTCAAATGACTGCCTATTGGTCTACGTACTGGTTCCTCATGAGCACAATTAAGTGTTCTGGAATTCCCATTCTTACAATGTTATCCATAATTTGTTGTGATGCACACAGTCGAATACTTTGTGTAGTCAATGAAACACAGGCAAACATCATTTTGATATTATCTGCTTTCAGCCAAGATCCATTCGATGTCAGCAATGGTATCCCTCATTCTATATCCTATTCTGAATCCAGCTTGAATTTCTGGCAGTTCCCAGTCAATATACTGCTGCAACCGTTTTTTAATTATCTTCAGCAAAATTTTACTTGTGTGTGACATTAATGATACTGTTTCATAATTTCCGCATTCTGTTGGGTCACCTTTCTTTGGAATACATAAAACATGATTCTCTTCCAGTCAGTTGGCCAGGTAGCTGTCTTCCAAATTTCTTAGAAGACAGTGCTGCTTTTGTTTGTTGAAACATTTCGATTTGTATTCCGTCAATTCCTGGAGCCTTGATTCTCGACAATGCTTTCAGTGCAGCTTGGATTTCTTCCTTCAGTATCATCAGTTCTTGATCACATGCTACCTCCTGAAATGGTTCAGTGTTTAACAATTATTTTTGGTACAGTGGCTCTGCTTATTCCTTCTATGTTTTTTTTTTTTCTTTGTTATTCACTGTTGTAGTTTAAATGAAGTTTACATTTCAAGTTAGTCTCCCATACAAAAATTTATACATACATTGTTATGTGACCCTAATTGTTCTCCCCATATGGTGACAGCACACTTCTCTTTTTCACCCCTGATTCCCCACATCCATTCAACCAGCTCCTAACCCTCTCTGCCTTGCCATCTCACCTCCAGATAGAACCTACCTGTTTAGTCTCTTCTATCCACTTAAGCTAAGAGGAACACTCCTCACGAGTATTCTTTATGTCCCACAGACCAGTCTAAACCCTGTCTGAAGAGTTGGCCTCAGAAATTGTTTTAGTTTTGGGCTGATAGAGAATCCAGGGGCCATGCTTTCCGGGGTTCCTCCAGTCTCATTCAGACCATCAAGTTTGGTTTTCTTACTAGAATTTGAGTTCTGCACCCCACCTTTCTCCTGCTCCATCAGGGATTCTTTGTTGTGTTCACTGTCAGGACAGTCATTGGTGGTAGCCGTGCACCATCTAGTTCTTCTGGTCTCAGGCTGATGAAGTCTCTGGTTTATGTGGTCCTTTCTGTCTCTTTGGCTAACACTTTCCTTGTGTCTTTGGTGTTCTTCATTCTCCTTTACTCCAGGTGGTTGGGACAAATTGATGCATCTTAGATGGCTGCTTGCAAGTTTTTAAGACCCCACACACCACTCACCAAAGTAGGATATAGAACATTTTCTTAATAAGCTTTGTTATGCCAGTTGACCTAGATGCCCCCTCAAAGCATGGTCCCCAGACCCTGCATCCCTGCTACTCTGTCTCTCAAAGCATTTGATTGTCTTCAGGAAACTTCTTACCTTTGGTTTAGTCCAGTTGTGCTGACTTCCCCTGTAGTGTGTGCTGTCCTTCCCTTCACCTAATATAATTCTTATCTACTATCTGGTTAGTAAATAACCCTCACCCTCCCTCCCCACTCTTGTAACCATCAAAGAATGTTTTCTTCTTATTTAAACCTTCTTTTGAGTTCTTATAATAGTGGTCTTATACAATACTTGTCTTTCTGTGAATGCCTAATTCACTCAGCATAATGTCCTCCAGATTCCTCTATAAGACATTTCGCGGCTTCATTGCTGTTCTTTATCATTGCGTAGTTTCCCATTGTGTGGATATACCATAATTTGTTTATCCATTCATCCCTTGATGGGCACCAGGTTGTTTCCCTCTTTTTGATATTGTGAACAGTGCTGCAATGAACATAAGTGTGCATATACCTATTTGTGTGACGGCTCTTATTTCTCTAGTATATATTCCAAAGAGTGGGATAGCTGGATCGTATGGTACTTCTATTTCTAGCTTTTTAAGGAAGCACCAAATCGATTTCCAAAGTGGTTGTGCCATTTTACATTCCAAGAGTGTATAAGTGTTTCAGTCTCTCCACAATCTCTCCAGCATTTGTTATTTTGTGTTTTTTGGATTAATGCTAGCCTTGTTGGAGTGAGATGCTATCTTATTGTAGTCTTGATCTGCATTTCTCTAATGGCTAATGATCATTAGTATTTCTTCCTGTGTCTGTTAGCTGCCTGAATATCTTCTTTGGCAAAGTGCCTGTTCATATCCTTTGCCCCTTTTTTAATTGGGTTATTTGTCTTTTTGTTGTTGAGGTTTTGCAGTATCTTATAGATTTTAGAGATTAGACGCTGAACTGATTTGCTGTAGCCAAAAATTTTTTTTCCAGTCTATACGTTGTCTTTTGACTCTTTCGGTGAAGTCTTTTGATGAGCATAAGTGTCTGATTTTTAGGAGCTCCCATTTATCTAGTCTCTCTTCTGGTGCTTGTGCATTGTTACTTATGATTCGTATTGTGTTTATACCATGTATTAGGGCCCCTAGTGTTGCACCTATTTTTTCTTCCATGATCTTTATTGTTTTTGATTTTATATTTAAGTCTTTGATCCATTTTGAGT
>NW_004443947.1:18869078-18871583 GCF_000243295.1 Trichechus manatus latirostris | reverse complement strand
ATGGACTGCCTCTTTATATGATTTGATATTGACTGTTGTCTCCAAGCCATCAATAAGTTATTATATTTATTTTATGTTTGCTTACTGTGCCCTAGCTTTTTGTTTTGTTTTGATATGTCCAAATAGGCTACTCATGTGAGCTAGTTTGATTATTGGCACTTTTGAAGCTCTAATGTCCTGTCACCATGTGGTTAGATCTGTTACTAGGTATGTGAGCTCAGGAGTCCACCCACTTCTCCTGTATGGATTCAGCTTAGTTGTCCAGGTAGATAGCCACCAAGTGTGTGGTGTAGGCTCTCACAGTCCTAGACAGGCATTGGTGATTGCTGTAGGCACAAGCATCTGGCTGCAGCAAGAGGACACATTTTGAGCATGGCAGGGGCTGATGGCTGCCCCTGAGTGTCCAGGAGTAAAGCTTGTCCCTGTTCCCTAGAGTGTGTAGGTGGGTGGTTTTGCAATCAGACTATGAGCACCCAATGCTGTTGGCTGTGAGGACTAGGGGGCACCTCTCATTCTTGGGCCCCTATCACAGGTGGCTAGGTGACCTGAGTGGAGCCACCAGTCCTCAGGCCCTTTATGTGGGTAGGTGAAGACCTTGTTTAATGGGAAGAGCAGTGTCAAATGTCATGAACCTGCCACTTCACAGCTGAAACAGTTGAAGTTAGACTTCAGGTATATCCCTTGTTGTACTGTGGTAATGAGGGCCATGCTGTTGAAATGGGCCCACACAAGTCTATGGAGGGGGAAAGGCACTCAAAGTCCTTGGATCTCTTATGCCTGTGCCTTGGCAAAGGAGCTGTGCCTACCCTGAGCTCCTGGCTCAGGGGAGCTGGCAGTTTATTTTTTCCCCCGTTTGTTAATTTGTTCACTCTCCAAGGCCAAGAGAATGGCTTAGGTCTTGTGACAGATCCTACTTCCAGCCCAGGGGACTTGGCAATTGCTGAAGCCTGTCCAGGACCCAGTGCAGACCAGGGAGTGGGGAGGTAAATGGGAGAGAGGTTTTTCCCTAAGGGGTGTGTTTTTGATCTGCGCAGTAGGCCAGACACAAGTACTTATCTTTTGCCGATATAAGGCTGCTTTTCACTTGTTCTGGATGGCCGAGTAGACTCTCTGCTGCTGAGTTTCTCTTGGTGCGGAAAACACCTCGCAAGCACCACCGCTTGCTTTACTCACTGCTCGCCCATGAGCTGATCAGGCCTGAAGGGCTAAGCCTCTCACCGGGTGAGTTCTGGCAACTCGTTGCTGCTTCTGAAATGTCTCTCCCTCCCCCTGCCACTCAGTCCGGTTCCTCAACTTTGCCTTTGATGTGCAGTGCTCCTAGATAATCATATATAATCAATTCACTTTTTTTTCAGGTCTTTGTTGTAAGAAGGTCCACCAGAAGCACCTGACTCCTCCACCTTCTTGGCCCTGCCCCTCTATGTTCTTTTGATGCTTCCTACATCATTCAATTTTCTGCCCATAGAATCCTTCCATATTGCAACTCAAGGCTTGAATTTTTTCTTTGTTTCTGTCAGCTTCAGAAATGTCAAGTGTATTCTTTCCTTTTGGTTTTCTAAGTTCAGGTCTTTGCATATTTCATTACAATACCTCTCTCTTCCTTTTTAAGCTGCTCTTTGAAATCTTCTATTCAGATCTTTTACATCATCATTTCTTTTTTTCATCTGTCAGTGTGTCATACTGTGGTGGCTTGTGTGTTGCTGTGATGCTGGAAGCTATGCTACTATTGTTTCAAATACAAGCAGGGCCACCCATGGTGGACAGATTTCAGTGGAGTTTCAGGACTAAGACAGCCTGCAGAGAAGGACCTGGCAATATACTTTGAGAAAAATTGGCCAGGAAAAACATTATGAATATCAGTGGAACATTTTCTGATACAATTCTAGAAGATGAACCCCTCAGGTTGGAAGGCACTCAAAATACAACTGGGGAAGAGCTGCCTCCTCAAAGTAGTGTCAACCTTAATGACATGGATAGAGTAAAGATTTCGGTACCTTCATTTGCTAATGTGGCATGACTTAAAATTAGAAGAAATCTCTGGAAAGGTCCATTATCAATTGGAACATGGAATGTATAAAGAATGAATCAAGGAAAATTATAAGTTGTCAAAAATGAAATGAGATCCCTGAGGGAATTTCTTTTTACTTCGGGTTTTTTTTTTTTTTTTCCCTTGTTTCTTTGGGGGTCTTTCTTGTTTTTTTATTTTTTTTTTAATTTGTTTTGTTTTCTTTTTCCTCTTTTTCCCTGTTTGTCTTTCCATATTGCTCAGTTTCTCCTCTCTATATCTTCCTTCTCTTTCTGTTCCCTGAATTCCTGGCATTGTATACCTCTACACCTTCTAGCCAGGCTGTACTGCAACACCTGAGAGTGACTTCCCCAGACCTCATAGCTGCACTGGTGGGATCCCTGGGAACTTTGCGGTTCTTTAACCTTTCTGATTCTTATTTATTCATTCTTTTCTTTTCTTCCTCCTCCCCTTTCCATTTTTCTCCATTTCATAGTCTC
>NW_004443947.1:18796048-18846972 GCF_000243295.1 Trichechus manatus latirostris | reverse complement strand
TTTTCTTTGTTGTAGATTTTGTGTTTGCTGGGTCTTTATGTTTTTCTACTTTTTTATTTTGACGTGTAGGATTGCTATAATCCTTTGTGGTTACCTTAATATTTACCCCTATTTTTCTAAGTTTATACCGTCTTTTATTACATTATATCACCTTAACTTCCCCTCCATATAGAAAATCAATGTCTCTATTTTTTAAGTCCCTCTTTTTTTTTTAGTATTATCCTTTCTTTTTCTACATATTGATATGTTTCTCTATTTTCAATGTTTCAGCTTTGATGTAATTTCAATTCCCGTATCTGCATCAATATCTGGTTGCTCTGTCCTGTGTTCTAGTCTTGCATTGTTAGCTGGTGTTATTATCTAACTGTAGGACTCCTTTTAGTATTTCTTATAATTTTGGTTTGGTTTTTGCAAATTCCCTGAAGTTCTGTTTATCTGGAAATGCTATAATTTTGCCATCATACTTGAGAGACAGTTTTGCTGGATATATAAATCTTGGCTGATGGTTATTTTCCTTCAAGGCTTTAAATATGTCATGCCATTGCCTTCTAGCCTGCATGGTTTCTGCTGAGTAGTCCGAGCTTATTCTAATTGACTCTCCTTTGTAGATGACTTTTCTTTTATCCCTAGCCACTCTTAAAATTCTCTCTTTATCTTTTGTTTTGGTAAGTTTGATTATAATATGTCTTGGTGACTTTCTTTTGGGATTTACCTTATGTGGGGTTCGATGAGCATCTTGGATAAATATCTTCTCATCTTTCATGATATCAGGGAAGTTTTCTGTCAACAAATCTTCAGCAATTTTCTCTGTATTTTCTGTTATTCCCCCCCTGTTCTGGTATTCCAATCCCTCCTAGGTTATTTCTCTTGACAGAGTCCCACATGACTCTTAGAGTTTCTTCACTCTTTTTAATTCTTTTATCTGATTTTTCCTCAGATAAGTTGGTGTCAAGAGCTTTACCTTCAGTGTCACTAATTCTAACTTCTACTGCCTCAATTCTGCTCCTATGACTTTCTATTGAGATGTCTAATTCTGAAATTTTATTGTTAATCTGGATTTCTGATTGCTTTCTCTCTATGGATTCTTGAAGCCTATTAAATTCGGCATTATGTTCTTGAATAACTTTTTTAAGTTCCACTACTACTGTGTCTGTATGTTCCCTGGATTTTTCTGCATTCTGTTGAATCTCCTTTCTTATTTCTAGAAGAGTTCTGTATATTAATCTTTTGTATTCTGCCTCTGGTAATTCCAAGAAGTTCTCTTCCTCCAGAGAATTTATTGATTCTTTATTTTGGGAGCTTGCTGAAGCCATCATGGACTGCCTTTTTATGTGACTTGATATTGACTGTTGTCTTCGAACCATCAATAATTGATTATAATTTTATTTTGTGTTTTCTTAGTGAGGCCTAGCTTTTTTGTTTTGTTTTGATATGCCCAAATAGGCTGCTCCTGTGCACTAGTTTGATTTTTGACACCTTTGGATCTTTAATGTCGTGTCACCAGGTAGTTAGTTCCGTAACTAAGTATGTGCACACAGGAGTCTGTTAAATTTTCCTATATGGGTTCTGCTCGGGTGTTCAGGCAGTCGGTCACCAAGTGTGTGATGAAGGCTCTCACTCTCAGTCCTAAAGAGGCATGGGTGATTGGTGCAGGCACTGGACTCTGGCTGTGGTAGTGGATCACACGCTGAGCCAGGCAGGGGGCTGACAGGTGCCCCTGAGAGTCTGAAAGGAAAGCATGTCCCTATTCTCTAGAGTGAGTAGGTAGGTGAGTTTTGCAGCCAGACTAAGAGCACCCCACTCTGTTGGCTGTAAAGACTCGAGGGCACCACTTTTTCTTGAACTCCTGTAGCAGGTGACTAGGCACTTTAGGTGTTACCACCCGTCCTCAAGACTCTGCTACAGATAAATAAATGTGCCTACTTAAGGGGTAGGGCTGTTTCAAAGGTCACAAATCTGCCCGTTCACAGCTGAAGCAGTTTAAGTTAAACTTCAGATGTTTGCCCTGTTGTACTGTGGCAATGAGGGCTAACGCTGTTGAGATGGCTCCCCACAAGTCTATACAGAGGTGTAAGGCACTCAGAGTCTCCAGACCCCTGATAGCTGTGGACAGCAAAGGAGCTGTGCTGACCCTGTGTTCCTGTACTAGGGGAGCCAGCAGCTTATTTGTTCCCTCTCCAAGGCCAGAAGAATTGGTCAGGGTGCCTTTTGGGATCTACTTCCATCCCAGCAGACTCCCGGTACAGAGTGTGGAGGGAGGAGGTAAAAGGGAGAGAAGTTTTTCCCCAAGTGGGTTTTTTTTTTTTTTTTTAATCCCCATGAAAGGGTGCATGCATGTACTTATCCTAGACTCTTGGGAGCTTCTCTTCACTGGTTCAGAGTGTCCAGGCAGAATCTCTGCCGCCGGGTCTCTCTCGATGTGGAAACTGCTTCCCGAGCACGCACACAGCACAGCTGTTTGCCTGCTTCACCACGGACCGGTGTGGTTGTGGTTCTGCAGTTTTGCCACTGCAGCTCTAGCCCTCCTCACTTCTTCCAAATGGTCTTCCTCTCCCATATCACTTGGACAGATTTCTTAACCTTGCCTTGTTTAGGGCTGGCAGATGTTCACATAGAATCAAATCACTTGTTTTTCCAGGTCTTTGTTGTAAGAGGGATATAGGAAGTGTCCAACTACTTCACCATGTTGAGTACACCTCTGAAAATATGGTATTTTTTAAAACGATACAGAAATAAGTCTATATTTAAATAATATTCAATAATAAGCAGATTACTTATTAAATTATATAAGAAAATTACTAAATTTGTAAAAATGGTGATGTTTTATCCATTCTAGATTGGAACACTTACAGAATAATTTTGATTTAACCTTATCATAAAACTTAAGAAAACAGGACATACCGACACAAAATAAAACCTCCTTAATCTGCGACCATTTGACAGCAAGTAGTTTAAAGTTTAATACACATCTAATTAATGAGATTTGATGCTTGAACATCTGTATTTTGCTCATTTATTTTCTGTCTCCAGAAAAACCTTCTGAACAGCAGAGTTATATATAATAGGGCCGATTAGTAGAGAAAAAGCCAGAAAATCTTCACAGAGTTTATGAGAAGGCACAGTTGGTTTAAAATTAAACCTGATTTTATTTCACCTCTTTAATTTTATTTTATTTTTTCACTGCACATCTAAATCAGTACCTATAGATTATAGATTAAAAAGTCCAGGTAATTTAAAAAAAAAAAAAAAAAAGAAAGAAAGAAAAAAGAAACTAAACCTGTTGCTGTCAAGTCAATTTTGACTCCTGGTGAACCCACATGTGTGGTGTAGACCTGCTCCATAGAGTTTTCAAGGCTGTGAACTTTTGGAATCAGTTCACCAGGCCTTTCTTCTTAGGTACCTCTGGGTGAGTTCAAAGTGCCAACATTTCGGTTAGTAGTGGAGCACTTAACCATTTGCCCCACCCAGGGACTCTTAAAGTAATGTTATGGCAAATATAACAACAGTAGGTTTTGCAGGCCATTTCCTGAATACTAGCTCTGCCCTCATTGGGGGTGGTTAGGGAGCTTGGACAATGTTTTCTCTACTCAGTTCTTCTTGGAGGTTGATGGCTATCTTTTTCTTCCATTTTTCAATGTGTTCACACTTCCTTTAGTCCTTTTTCTGATTCTATTTTCTTTTCTGAAATTGCCACCTCCATTTCTTTCTACCCATTTTTGTTGTAAAGCTAAATAAAGTCCCAGCTCCTCATGAAGCCGTCTTAGATTGTTTTAAAAACCATTGGTCTTTATTATCTAGCTACTTGTAATGTCTTCTCAATCACACAATTAACATTTGGTTATTAACTGGCTATCTTCTAGTATTCTGTTTATTAATAATTTATTACACATGGTCTTGTCCTTGACAATCATTTTATATATCTAACGTGTGCTTTTTAATGGGTTATATTATGTTTCATTTGATTCCGGCAGAACCTAGTATATGTATCTGCCTATCCATAAATGTTATGATCTTGTAAGCAATGTAGCATACAAATGTCAATAACTTACATGCCCTAATTGTAAAAGAGAGTGCCTGTGTGTGTTTTGAAGTACCTGTTTTTTGCTGATGAAATGCTTACATTTAATAAATAACCAGCTGTGACAGCTAAAATTAACACATCTTTCTGTAACATTAAGTAGAATGCTCTGCAAGACTTGCACTGGAGTGGAATGCAATATTAGCCAATTTTAGAACCTCTAGAAAAATAGGACACCTTTTAACTTCAGTTAATGGGGAAATCAGTGTACCAAACACTGCAGGCTCTGTCTTCCCACAATTATAAATATTTCATAATTATTACTATAATAATGAAAGTTGTCATTTATTCATATGCTTACTGTATGCCAAAACTTAAGTGTTTTACATGTATTATGCTATACAATCCACTTAACAGCTCTATCAGACAGTTGTGATTAGTACCTTCATTTTCCAAATGAGGGAACTGAGGCCCACAGAGTATATAAAAGACTCAGAAATAGAACTCTGTCTGGCACATTTCAAAGTTCATGCATTGAAACTTTAGGACCTTTGTCAATTAAAACAACAACCAAAATGCAACTGAGTGAATGGATATCATTCAGAGTCACCTACTAGGTATAAACTGATCACCTTCTATGTCACCTTAGCAGAACTTACTGAGAATTCCCAACTCAAAGTAACCATATAGGACAGACTAGAACTGCCCCAAAGGGTGTCCAAGGCTGTAAATCTTACAGAAGTAGACTGCCTGCCACATCTTTCTCCCACAGAGTGGCTGGTGTGTTTGAACAGCTGACCTTTCAGTTAGCAGCTGGGCTCTTAACCACCTCACTTGCAGGCCTGTCTCCAACCTCCCCTCCCCCCCACCCCCAGTATCCAGGAATTTGTCAATCTCAGGGAAGGCTTCCATCTCTCTGCCCTGTTTTTTACTCCTAATATACTCCTTCTGCCTTGGCAGATCCTATTTTGAACCTCTTTTCTACTATTTGATTTACTGTAGCTGACCTTATCTTCATTATTCTTTGTTGGATTTCAGATATATCCCAGTACCATTCCTTCCCTATATATCTGTTACATTCCTCAATGAGTATAGACCATTAGCACTTGAGATCTCAAGTCTATGTTACATGAGATGGCATGGGGAAGCTGGTGGCTCTAGGGCATAATCCATTTCCTTGTCTTTTCTAGCTTCTAGAGGCTGCCACATTCCTTGGCTCATGACTCCCTTTCTCCATCTTCAAAGCCAGCAATATTGTATCTCTCTGTGCTTTTCTTATCTAGTCAGGTCTCCCTTTGACCCTCCTTTTCTGCCTCCCTCTTCCATTTTTAAAGGATCCTTATGATTACATTAAGGTCCTTGAATGGCACAAATTGTTTGCACTCAACTACTAACCAAAAGATTGGGAGATCACACCCAACCAGCAGCACTGCAGAAAAAAGGCCTGGTAATCTGCTTCCGTAAAGATTACTGCCAAGAAAACCCTATGGAGCTCAGTTCTACTAAATACATGGATTCACCATGAGTTAGAATCAACTAAAAGGCAACAAGTTTTGTTTAATTCTGTGATTACATTGCACCTACCTAGATAATCCAGGATAATCTATTTTGAATTCAATTGATTAGTATTCCTAATTCTATCTGCAACCTTAATTCCCCTTTGTCATGTAACCTAACATATTTACAAGTTCCAGGGGTTAGGAAATGGACATCTTTGGGGGCCATTAATCTGCTACCAAGGAAGGAGAAAAGCAAAGGACATCAAAGAAAGAGGTATCTATGAGAAGAAAAGCTCAGAGTAGGGAAAACACAGATAATGCCCAGAGAACATTCTTGAATAAAAACCCTACTTCAGATTTTGTGAAGACATCTTGCAGATGTTGTAGATAACTCACAAGACTGCAACAACATATAAGCATTCGATTCAAGTGGCCTCAGTATTTGAAAGTAAGTTGTTGCTGTTCTTAGCTGCTGTTGAGTTGGCTCCCAACTCATAGCAACTCCATGCACAAGGGAACAAAGCACTGCCTTGTCCTAAACCATCTCATGATAAAGTATGGATTCGACTGTTGTGATCCATAGGGTTTTCATTGGCTGATATTTAGAAGTAGATCACCAGGCCTTTCTTCCTAGTTTGTCTTAGTCTAAAAGTTGTCTTGAAACCTGTTCAGCATCATAGAAACAGTCAAGCCTCCATTGACAGACAGATGGTGGTTCCACTTGAGGTTCATTGGCCGGAAATAGAACCTGGGTCTGTTTTTAATAAATAGATAAGAGAGAGAGAGAATAATGTCTCAAGTGCTAGTGATACAAATTGAACTTAGCAGATTTACTTCACTCTAAAACCCAGCCCTAATCTTTCTCATGTGTAGTTTCAATGCATCCATTCAATTCTCAGGAGGTGGACTGTCATCAGTTAATATTTGGGGGGGAAGAAAGGTTGTCTAGGGCTATTCTAGCTTCACGCTTCTTTTGATGCCCAAGCAGGGGGCACTTATGTCATACACAGCTATCCGTCTGGCTGGAGCCAGGAAATAAAGTGCTAGGTTCCAAGATGAGTGTGGAGTTATATTTGTGATGGGCTATATATTTGCACAGTATTTTTAGTGACAGCTCACAAAATAACTTTTACAAAATGTTAAGCATCTTTAAGCACTCATTTCACACTACTCACCATGGAGAGTGGCTTTGTGTTACTTGTAGATTTCCTATTTTTCCTTTTTAAAGCAAAATCAACTAAATTCTACTCAAACTTGAAAGCTGAAACAAGCCTTACCTCCTTCTCTTAGTTATCTAGTGCTGCTATAACAGAAATACCACAAGTGGATGGCTTTAACAAACAGAAGTTTATTCTCTCGCAGTCTAGTAGGCTAGAAGTCTGAATTCAGGATGCCAGATCCAGGGGAAGGCTTTCTCTTTCCATTGGCTCAGGAGGAAGGGCCTTATCATCAACCTTTCCCTGGTCTAGGAGCTTCTCAGGGCAGGGACCCAAAGGACGCACTCTGCTCCTGGCATTACTTTCTTGGTGATATGAGGTCCCACGTCTCTCTGCTTGCTTCTCTCTTTTATATCTCAAAAGAGATTGACTCAAGATGCAACCTAATCTTGTAGATTGAGTCCTGCCTCATTAACAATACCACCACTAATACTGTCTCATTAACATCATAGAGGTAGAATTTACAACATATAGGAAAATCACATCAGATGACAAAATGGTGAGCAATACTGGGAATCAGCCTAGTCAAGTTGATACACATTTTTTGGGGACACAAGTCAATCCAGAACACTCGTTTAGGAAAAATTTTCTAAATTCTAACCATATTAATCATACTGCCTATACCTTACTGTATAACATTTGATTGTATATCAACATTTATTATTCAATAATCATTTTACAAGTTTAGAACATCTTCCTAATTCAATTACTGCTTAAAGTCACCTTTTTAAAAGTCTGCATGATTGAAGGTGGAAACAACATGGCACTACAGACAGAAACACCATGCTGTTCCCCTGCAGCGAAGATGTGAAAAGCTAAGTAAAACAGACACAAACATCTATCCTGGAACCCTAAGCATCAAATGAATGGATAAAGAACTTGATCAAGCACTGAATGGAATAAGAAACTGAGAGAGAACTGCGAATGAAGACGGCTATGGAGTGGAGATCTCCTACCAGCTAACATAGCACAGATTTGCCATCTTGGACAACAGCCATGAAGGACCTCGGACAGGAAGTATGGGAAGGCAACTTCACAAAGTCCCAACAGGAGACAGAGCACCCAGTAACCAGGGATACATGCTTTCCCAGCTCCCATCCTTCTTCCCTCTATGCGGCCTCCGCTGCTTTTCAACTGGCCATGGTCACTTGACCAGAGAGACTCCAGCTCACTGCCACCCTGGTCTGCCCTGCCCATAATGGCCAGTTCCCCTAGCACCATTTTTGTTGTTGTTGTTTTTGGGCTTTTTTTTGTTTCTGCTCTCCCTCACCCTTCCTCCCTTTCCCTTCTCCTGCCCACCTAGCCCCAAACACTGCCCCCATCCTTGACGTGCTGTGTTGCACTGCTCAGCTAGAGAGCCACTGACACACAGCCTCTGTAGGTCAATGCCACCATCACCAGCTGGCTCCTTCTGCATCATATTTTTTGTTTTGTTTCTTCTCTCTATCCTTTCCTTCCTTTCCTTTCTTCTGCCCACCTAGCCCTATGTGCCATCCCCGTCCCTTCTCGACAGGCTGTGCTGCACTGCTTGGCTAGAGATCTACCTGCACATGGCCTCCTGTGGCTTGTGTCTTGCCCACTGGCTGGCTCCCTCAGTATCATATCTTTTTTTGTTCTGTTATTTGTTTCTTCTATTTTCCTTCCTTACTTTCCTGTCTCCTGCCCACCTAGCCCTGTGTGCCATCACTGCCCCTTCTCAGTGGGCCATGTCGCATGCTCAGCTAGAGAGCCACCAGCACATAACCTCCCAGAGTCTGCACTGCCTCCACTAGCCAGCTCCCTCAGCACCATATTTTTTTCAGTTTGTTTGCTTTGTTCTTTTATTAATTTTTCTTTTCTGTTTCTTCCCTCTCCTTTCTTTTCTCCTGCCCATCTAGTCCTGTGCATTGCACCACCCCACCTCTTGACAGGCTGTGCTGCACTGCTCAGCTAGAGAGCCATTGGCACATGTCCTCCCTGGGTCTGTGCTGCTCCTACAGGCTGGCTTCCTCAGCACCATATTTTTCTTTATCTTTCCTCCTTTCCCTTTTCCTTTTTCCTCTCACCTAGGCCCTGCACTGCCTCCATTCCTTACTGGAGGTCCATGCCATGCCACCCATCGAGAGAGATACCAGCTTGCCACTACCCCAATTCACCCCCACCTCCAATGGCTGGCTCCTTTAGCACTGTATTTATTTTGGTTGTTGTTGTTTTCTGTTTTTTTCTTCTATCTCCTTCACTTCTTTTCTTTCCTTTCTCCCGCCCACCTAGCCCCATGTGCTGCTCACGCCCCTCCTTGACAGGTGGAGCCACATCACTCAGCTAGAGAGCCACCGGCAGACAGCCTCCTCAGTCTGCCCTGCCACCATCCACCAAATCCCACCGTGCCACCATTTTACTTCCTTTTTTCCTTCTTTTTGCTTTTTTTGCTTCTGTTTCTCTCCTTTTTCTTACCCACTTAGCTATGCACACCATATCTTCTCCCTTCCCACCTGACTATCTGCAACTATCCGCACCATGTGTCAAATGCCAGGCTCCCGAGTGGCACTGGCATGGACCACTGGACCCTGCCCCACCCTGCCCCTGGTCCTGATTGTTCTGCAAATGACATACCACCACCCCTCCTCCCCAGACCTGCCCTGCTGCACCATTGCTGAGTGACATGTTCTGCCCACTTGGACAAGGTGGTGAGAGGTATCATGCCCACAGGCAAGCAAGCAACAAAATATGCCCAGCCTGCCTGCCCAGACATAACCAAATTAAAAAAAAAGGACAAAACAAACAAATCTGCAATTAATAAATGAAGAAAATAATTCCTGAATGTCCCAGAAGACAGTAGACAATATCAAAACATATATATATATAAAAGGACAGGATGGCTCTAGTAAGTGATCAAAATAAAACACCAGATGACCTTCCAATAGAAGGAAAGGCACTGGAACTACCAGATAGGGAATTCAAAAGTCTAATATTCAGGCTTTCCAAGAGATAAGGAAAGAGATGAAGGAAAAAAAGACAAAAATAAGGAAAAAATAGACAAAATCATGGAAAATACAGACAAAATCAGGGAAAACACAGACAAAGCGATGGAATAAATCAGGAAAATAATACAGGAACAAAACATCAAAATAAATAAACAACTAGAAATCATACAAAAACAGCAATTAGGAATCCAAAAGATGAATGACAAGATTTCAGAAATGGACAGTGCAATAGAAGGCTTTAGGAGCTGATTTGAACAGTGAAAGACAGGATCAACAAAATTGATGACAAATCCTTGGATACCACTTTGAGGAAAAATCCAAGAAAAGAAAGAAGAAAAATGAAGAAAACCTGAGAAAGATGTGAGTTGAAATCTAGAGCAAAAATTTGCATGTGATAGGAGTTCCAGAACAGGGGGAGAAAGCAGAAAACCCGGAGAGGATCATTGAAGAACTGCTGACAGAAAACTTCTCCAATATCATGAAAGATGAAAAGTTGACCATCCAAGAAGCTGAACATACCCCATATAGGATAGATCTCAAAAGAAAGACATCAAGACATATCATAATCACACTCAGCAAAACCAAAGACGAAGAATCCTAGGAGCAGCCCGAGAAAGATGAAAAGTCATATGAAAAGGAAACAATAAGACCTATCCATGAATATGGTATGTTTTTCCATTTATGTTAGTCTCATGCACAAGTGTTTTGTAGTTTTCTTTGTATAGGTCTTTTATGTCCTTAGTTAGAGTCACTCCTAAGTATTTTATTTTTTTAGGGGCTACTATAAATGAATAGCTTTCCTGATTTTCTTTTCATAGTTGTCTTTATTGGTGTATAAGAATCCAAATGAGTTTTGTATGTTTACCTTGTATTCTGCTACTCTGCTGAATCTATTAGTTCCAGTAGCTTTCTTGTGGCGTATTTGCGATCTCTATGCATAGTATCATATCTTCTGTAAATAGGGATAGTTTTACTTATTCCTTACCAATCTGGATGCGGTTTCTTTTTCTTGCCTTATTGCTCTAGCTAGGACTTCCAGCACAATATTAAATAAGAGTGGTGGTAAAGGGCATCCCTGTCTTGTTCCTGTTCTCAGGGGAATGATTCCAGGCTCTCTCAGTTGAGAATGATGTGTATTAATTCTTTAATGAGAAATGAATTTGCTCTGTAGACTCTCATCTAAAGCACAATAAAAAAATAAAATAAAAAATCCTCATAATTGCATCCATAGTGATGAGCACATAATCAAGAGGACATAATGAAAATAGGTGAAAATAACTGAATAGTACAGGCCAAATGAACTTGCCTTAAGTCAATTTATGTTTGTGTTTAACCTTGGTTTTTGATGTGGCTACTTTTGTTTGCATTTATGCCTATATATATTTTGCTCATTTTTTGCTTATTTTTCACATAATAATAATAAAGAAAATTTTAATAGCACTATTTATTACACACTTACTATATGCCAGAAACTGTTTAACCTCATTAAATTTTAAAAGCCCTATATCACAGGTCACTTTGAAGTGAAGAAATTTACATGAAATCATAGGCACAGAGTGTGATAAATGATCAATCTTCAACTTTTAACTTCATTTTTACTTTTATTTTAAATACTTCCACAAAATAACTAGCATTAAATAATTTCAACAACCAAATTTTGGGGGATATTTTATAAAACTAAAACCCTCTAATAACCAAGAGTAGCCCCTGGGTGGTACAAACAAACAGTTTCAAACCAAAAAGTTGATGGTCTGACTCCACCCAGAGGTGCCTTGGAAGAAAGTTCTGGTGATCTACTTCTGAAAAATCAGTCACTGAATACCATATGAAGCATAGTTCTACTCTGACACACATGGGGTCACCTTGAATCAGAGTTGACTTGATGGCAACTGGTGGTTGACTAATAACTGTCTCAGGAAAAGATAACTTTCAGTGCAGTCAGTGAGACACAGCAACAATATGCTGACCACGCTGTCCAATTTTAATCTGGATTCTAAACTAACGGCTGTGTTTTTTGAGAAAAACATTTTTTTTGGTGGTCAAAACCAGGATGTGAAACCATATGTCCCGATGGGTCTTAATCAAGTGACCATCTGCACCCCTTAAAATACACGTAGTCAGGAACAGTGCAGTCTGGGTACTGTTGCCTACAAGATATTGTTGCAAGATAGACAAAGAAAATACATCTAAGCATCTTGTGACCATGATGTAAGCATCCTGTGAAACTATCTGTAATCACTAACTATACCATTAATAATCAATAACCAATCGGAGAGTGATTATTATAATATTCATTGATTTTCCTGTAAGTGCCCTCCCTGTGGTTTGGTTCCTCTTTTTACACCATAAGAATACCTGTATAGTGAATCTGCCCCCAGCCTACCTGGTTCCATTTTCAATGGGCGATGTAGTTCTCCAATTGCAATTGTTTTAAACCCTTAATAAACCTCTTTTTTAACTTGAAATGGTGTTCAAATTTTTCTCTACAACATAACCAAGAAGATATTATTAATAGCATATAAGTTATTCTGATCTAGTGTAGTTCATTGTCTTAATAGCATATAAGTTATTCTGATCTAGTGTAGTTCATTGTCTTCCCCTTGGACTCTTCTCAGTATGCACAAGCATTTGTTACATTTCCCAATGAGAGTAGACAGCTTGCTTAACTTTGTCCCTATGGCATCAAAATTATTCTAAAACTAGAATTTTTAAGTAAGAAGCCTTGCATGACTGAATTATAATGACCAGACATTTCAAAGCATTCACCAACACAACCTGAACCCTGAGAAAAGCTGAAGGCATTAACAAAATGGCCTCCCTGTGGAGAGAAATGTAATATGAGAAAGAGTCACATTTACTTTGCATTTAAAAAAAAAAAAGCCGCTGATTTTCCAGGAATCCAGACCACTGGAAAAGGATGCTATTCTTTTGGTTTGGAGGACAGAAAAATTAGGTAGTGGAAGCACACCAGCATATCTCAGGTGGCTGCATGTAAAAGAGACCTAGTTAAGAGTTTTAGAAGGGTGAGTGAGGCCTGCAAAACCTGAGACAAATAACAAATTAGTTCGAGTATCTTTGAAAAAGTGCTGCATGCTACAGCAAAACTCGAAATAAAATAGGTATTTCTTTACTTTTGGAATTAAATACAGTAATTGCTATTATAATTCATCAATTATCAAAGCAAGATTGTGGAATAGAGCTTGGGGTACTGTTCTTCAAAGGGCTTCTCCGTTTCTCAAGATTTAGGATTGCCCTTCAATCAGACTCACTATGAAAATCCTATCTGCTATTTCAGTGTAAACTTAAAATATTAATGGTGCTGAAGAGCAATATTGCCTTTGGACAAACATCCATCATCTGCTCCTGTATTTTATTGTCTAGAGAATTAAGATACCTAGATACTGCAATGGAAAACGGTGGAGAAGAAGGCAGCTTTTCCTACTATCTACTCCACATTTCTTCCTGAAAGTAGAACTATCAAACTCTTTTTCCAGGCTGGGCTTTGTGAAGACTCCCTAGGAACATTTTATGCCCGGAATATCTTCACCAAGTTTCATCTTGTTTCCCCAAGCCCTTTCTTCTCGGGCTCTGCAATCTGATGACCAAATTTTAGAAGCCCATTTTGAAATACCTTATATAAGGAAAAGTAATCATTTCAAAATAATAGGAAAATCATCTGGGCATTAAAATGTCCAACTTTATATATTTAAACATAATAATATTATTTATTTAGGTATCCAAGGAAGAAATAGTTCTTCACATTTTAGATTGTTTTTACATCCATTTTATATAGTCCTTTCACATCATTCCTTAAATTCATAGGTATGCCAATGATGAAAAAGTTTCAAAAAAGTTTCCTTAGATCAAAAGACTTAAATGACAAAGCATTCCAATTAAGGTGTACACATGCTCCCCTTATGTCATATATTGATTTAATATTTTATTCAGCTGTCTATATGTAACACACTAACAACAGCAATAAAACAACATCATTGAAAATTGACAATAGAGTTGTGGTGAGCCCTTATCATTCATCAATTTATTTAACCCTAATAACAAACTATAGGTTAGGTACTATTATTTTACAAACCAGAAAATTAAATTAAGATGTGATTTAAGATCCTTGCCCAAAATCACACAGTGAGTACATAGGAAAGGCAGAATTTGAGTGTAGACAATATAACTAAAGACCACACTCTAAAGACTCTCAAGTATTTTGAAGAGAACTGTCTACTCAGTATTTTTTTCTCATATGGAAAAGAAGAGTGGGAGTGGGATCTAATATTTAATGAGGACCCATTAAAAAAAAGAAAAAAACGTTGCCATCGAGCTGATTCCGACTCATAGAGACCCTATAGGACTGAGTAGAACTGCCCCATAGGGTTTGCAAACAGTGCCTGGTGGATTCCAACGGCCGACCTTTTGGCTAGCAGCCTGATCTCTTAACCGCTGTGCCACCAGGGCTCCACTGAGGAACCAGTGTGCACTGAACACTGATGCACTATATTCCTTCATGATGGTACCTTTGTAATTTTCTTTATGCAACACAAAAACAGTGAGGTTCTTCTAAAATGCTCGTGGTGTTTAAGTGCTTTACAATAATAACCCCTTTAATATATATAAGAACTTTGCTAGACAGAGTTCTGTTACTACAGCCATTTTCCAACTGAACAATCTGTGGTGCAGAGAAATTACTTACCCAACAACAAGCAGCTAGTAAATGGCACAATGTCACCTTACATAGTCCCTCATAATCAGTGTGAATCTCGTTACCAGTTCAGTGAAGTGGATGGATCCTACAGTCATAGAAGACTCTTATTATTCCTATGCCTTAACCAAGAAAAGCTGGAAAATGACTGTTAGTTATGGTTATTTTTATGTTTTTATCGTCTGAAACTCCCATTAACTAAGTTATTATTTCACTCTTAGTTCCCTCATAAACAGTGACCCTTATAGATTCCTAAGAAGAAGAAAGCCAGTTAAGCAGTTGTATATAAAGGGCAATGGTGGCAACAGGCTTTTCCCTGAAAGGTTTATTACCTTTATTATCAGCTCCAACAGAATACACACACACACACACACACACACACATAGAAATGTTTTCATGATGCAAAATGAAAAATCATTCTCCAAAATTCACTATCCACTATTTCAGAATCATATTCTCAAAAGTCACATATGTACTGCATCACTTAACATGAGATGAATAGTTATTGTTTTTGATACTCTGAAACTAGAAATTTCAACTACTTAATGGAATTGTTTTTTCTTTTAAAAGCTGAATTTTCCTTGTATGTTTTAAAAACTAATAACTTTTTCTCTGAATTATTTATTTACAATAGAATGTTTGAGATTATTTCTGGAGATATTTCTAGTAGTTTGTTGTTGTTCTTAGGTGCCATGAAATCAGTTCCAACTCATAGGGACCCTATGTACAACAGAAGGAAACACTTCCCAGTCCTGTGCCATCCCCACAACTGTTGCTATGTTTGAACACACTGTTGGAGCCAGTGTGTCAATCCGTCTCATTGAGGGTCATCTTCTTTTTCGCTGTCCCTCTACTTTACCAAGCATGACATCTTTCTCTGGGGACTGGTCTCTCCTGATAACGTGTCCAAGATATGTGAGATGTAGTCTCACCATCCTCATTTCTAAGGAGCATTCTGCCTGTATTTCTTCCAAGACAGATTTGTTCACTCTTCTGGCAGTTCATTGTATATGTAATGTTCTTTCCCAACACGATAATTCAAATGCATCAATTCTTCTTCAGTCTTCCTTATTTACTGTCCAGCTGAGTATATCCATCTAAATTTAGAGACCATCTCAAGAATAGATTTGATGCATTAAACACGGATGACCAAAGACCAGATGAGTTATGGGATGACATCAAGGACTTCATACATGAAGAAAGCAAAGGTCATTAAAAAGACAGGAAAGAAAGAAAAGACCAAGATGGATGTCAGAAGAGACTCTGAAACTTGCTCTTGAACAGAGTAGCTAAAGTGAGCAGAAGAAATAATGAAGTAAAAGAGCTGAACAGAAGATTTCAAAGGGTGGCTCCAGAATAAAAAGTGAAGTATTAATAATGAAATGTGCAAAGACCTGGAGTTAGAAAACTGGAAGAGAAGAACACGCTTGGCATTTCTCAAACTGAAAGAACTGCAGAAAAAATTCAAGCTTGAAGTTGTAATACTGAAGGATTCTATGGACAAAATATTGAATGACGCAAGATGCTTCAAAAGAAGATTGAAGGAATACACAGAATCACTGTACCAAAAAGAATTGGTCAATGTTCAGCCATTTCAGGAGGTGGCATATGATCAAGAACCAGTAGTACTGAAGGAATAAGTCCAAGCTGCACTAAAAGTATTGGCGAAAAACAAGGCTCCAGGAAATGACGGAATACCAGTTGAGATGTTTCAACAAACAGATGCAGTGCTGGAGTTGCTCACTCGTCTATGCCAAGAAATTTGGAAGACAACTACCTGGCGAACTGACTGCGAGAGATCCATATTTGTGCCCATTCCAAAGAAAGGTGATCCAACAGGATGTGGAAATTATTGAACAATATCATTAATATCATGTATAAGTAAGTTTTGCTAAAGATAATTCAAAAATGTATGCAGCAGTACATCGACAGGATGGCTAGTAGTTTAGAAAGGTGAAATAGCCGAATAAGCAAGTTGATAGAGGTGATCTAAGTAGCAACATAAATGTAGAATATTGAGTGGAGAGAAACTGTTAGTGAAATAGGAACTGTAAGGGTATAAAAGAGTGGTTTATGTACCAATTTGTTACTGTTAGGTGCCAGCAAGTCGATTTCGCCTCACAGGGAACCCATATGTAACCAATAGCCATGGTTAAATTAAGGTATGAATACAGATCACATTAAGGCAAAGAGATAAATTTCTACCAAGTAACTCTATAAGAGTCTGTTTCTTCCTTTCTTTTTTTGGTGTTGACAGAAAAGATGAATGAGCAGCCCTTCCTGAAGATTAAAACCGTCATATTTTTCAAGTTATCTCCAGAATATTAAATATACTTTCAGCAAATTAATCACTTTGTACAACCTAAAAATCCACACATTTCCTAAAATGTGTGATCAGCATATTTTCATGATGAAATGAGAAAAGACCAAAATTAAGTTGCTTACTGTAGGTTCTTATAGGTTGATTGACTTACTTAAAACAAATATGTAACCTGATGCATGTGTCTTTGGAATCATCTTTATGACTGCATCATTTCCTGAGAGAATCAAACTTCTTGTCAGTAAGAATCGGACTGAGACTGTAAGCTGAATGAGAGCTAGTATGGCATTTCTTTATTCACAGTTGTAATTCCAGCACTGTTAAATAGATTAAGTGTCTATCCTACCTCAGGCCTTTTAAGTAAATTCAACCTTTCCATGCAACAGCTCCCTCAGAATGTCTGGATGCCAGATGCTACTCACCTGCGCAACATGTAAACCTATCATTTCCTTCTAATTGCAGAGCTTGGTCCTCCAGTTCCCGATTCCTGCACCTCTCTGAGAACTGTCATGTACATCTTTTGAACTCTCACCCTTACAGTCTATGAAACTTTGTACTTACCCTCAGGCTCCATGTATTTGGAACTGTCGCTAAGAGCACTCCCACTACCTCCTCCATCTCTTCAGGAGTCTTCCCAACCAGGCCAGTAAACCCAGATTTTATACAAACCAGAGGGAATGGGACCAATAGCTGGTTCTCAGGGTAAATAGTCAGATTTGTGTTGTGTGCAATGGCTCATGGGTTTCTGGGTGGTGCAAATGGTTAATGCACTTGGCTGTTCACTCAAAAGTTGTTGATTCAAGTCCACCCAGAGGCACCTTGGAAGAAAGACCTGGCAATCTACTTGTGAAAAATCAGCCGCTGAAAACCCTATGGAGCATAGTTCTATTCTGACACACATGGGCTTTCCATGAGTAGGGATCAACACAACAGCAACATTTTTTTTCTTCTTCTTCTTCTTTAAAAAAGAATCTTTTCAGAAGAAAAGGAAGAAGTATAATGTATTTGATTAATTCTGATAAAAAGTGAAAATAAAACAGAAAAATTACTTGTTCTGCATAAAAATTACAGAACTCTCTGCTGCTGTAATTTCCCCCTCACATAGCAGATTGTTGCATTAATGATGCCTCTTACTCCTGTCCCAGCTTTCTGGCAAGCAAGTTACTACGCCTGAAATTGCATTGCACCTGTGATGGCCATTCTCCCACAGAAATTCCATCCTATTTGGGATTTGGAAAAACCCACTCAAAACATGTAATCCTTATGCAGTTACAACTTGTGCTCTGTATGTACAGCCTATTCTTCCACATCAAAGCTCTAACTCTAATTTCTGATCTATAGATTGTTTTCCAAATCAGTCATTTTCCTCTGCTGATCTCAAAAGAAAGATCAATATTCAAAAATTAAGCATAAAATGTACCTCCATACATGTATGTGCATTATATGTAATAGGGTTATTATCTTTCCCCCTTTAGAATATCAGCTGCCAGAGATCAGGTCGTATAATAAGTATATTGTACAGGAAGTGCTGGTACATATACATTCACCCTAAATGGTTTCCTATTTAATATCTTACCAGAATCATGTACTCGTATGTGCAGATTCATGTCTCCCTATCCCCAAAGAAGAATAAAAATAATGCAGTGTTTACCAGTTAGCGAAGAGCACACTGTGACATGTTTCCAACAGACTATCCCTCTGGAAAGCAATCTTTATGGATTATAAATAGTGGCATTAACCAATCAGCATTTAAGTAAAAAAAAATCTAACACAGTAATCAAAATTTCTTTCTAGAGTGACCAAGAGAATGGCTTGCCTATTTCTGCAAGAGTTAAAAACAAGCTGCAAGCTCCCAGTCTGTGCTTTGTCCTTATAAAGAGTCAACGTTTTGTTGTCACTAAGTACACCCATTTGGTACATTTCAGTCCTTTTTTCTATGTCTCAGTTTATTAAAATAAATGTACTTTCTTGGTATGGCCAAAAATAAATGATGGCTCATATTGTGTGTAGGTTCTTGCTCATGACAGCCCAGACTGCTAACAGATTGCTAATATGTTAACAGCTCTATTATAAGACTCTAAAAGGTGCAATTTTTTATGCCATTTGTGAAGTCTAATTCTCCATGTTAAAGATGCATTGCAAAAGAATGCTGAGATAGATGCTGGTAGACCCATACACTTTATACATGTCTATGGAAGGAATAATGGATCCAGATGGCTGAGCCTTTCAAGCTATGCTGCTTACCCAGGTGTGCCCACTCTGGGAACCAGAATATCGACTCAAATAGGGAGGAGCTCTGCCCCCTGGTCTGGATATAAGTGTAGCAAAATGAAAGTTACTATAAATGAAGAAGTTTCTGGAAATAATAGTGGTTAAAAAAATTAAGAATGAACAAACTCAAGAAATAAAATTACATGTATTTTCAGTTTCTCCTTCCTAAGATACAGGTGAAAGACTCTAGCCAAATATTACAGAGCAGTTTCTGGTTCTGGTGTGATATAAAATCTTACATATGTATTGTTTACGTATTTTATTATTACTACTTTTTTTTTTTTTTTAATGAAGTGTATACTGTTGGTTCCACAGCGTCCTATGCCCTGATATTGTAAAGGAGGGCTTGGCTTTAGCTAGGAACATGGATGGTACCTGGGGACACTGATAAACACCCAATACATAGAACATGCTCCATAAATGCCTGCCAGTGAAGTTTCATGGGGTGATGGGTCCTAACTTTTTGAAAATCATCTCTTCTGTTTCCCAAAGTTGCTGGCTAATGCTAGGAAAATATTCTGTAGAGGGTGATGATGGCTGCCTCCCTCAATCTTCAGATGGGTAGTATCAGTGAGATTCAGCCATTGATGTAGATTGACCAGACATATATCACACAAACAAATCTTACTGAGCACTCACTGTTCTGGGCACTGTGGTAAATTCTGTGTATACACAAAATCCCTATAAGAAGAATTACTCTGTCAATCAGCGTTCTTTTCACAAAAAAAAAAAAAAAAAGTAGAAGTTAATTGCTCATGAAATCAGTGTATAGGGTGATTTAGCTTCATCCACAAGATTCAGATACCCATAAAATATTGTGGGACTTCCTCTTTCTGCCTTATTGTTTTCCACTGTGTTGACTTTATTTGGAAGTGAATTTTTTTCTAACTTTATTGTGGTAATATATGTATTTATTACCACATACATTTGCTATTTTAACCATTTTAAATTCTATATTTTAGTAACATTAGTCACATTCACCGTGCTGTGTAATCACTGCTGGTGTTATTAGGTGCCATCAAATCGGTTCCAAGTCATAGCAATCCTGTGTAAATAGAACAAAACACTGCCTGGTCCTGTGTCATCCTCACAATCATTGCTACGTTTGAGCCCATTGTTTCAGCCACTGTATCAATCCTTCTCTTGGAGGATTTTCCTCTTTTTCATTGACCCTCTATCTTATCAAGCATGATGTCCTTCTCCAGGAACTGGTCCCTTCTGATAACACGTCCAAAGTACACGGACATGTCTTGCCATTCTCACTTCCAAGAAGTACTCTGGCTGTACTTCTTTACCACTACCTATTTCCAAAAGTTTTTATAATCCCAAACAGAAATTCAGTACCCTTAAGAAATAACTCCCCATTCCCACTTCCCCCAACTCCAGGTAACCACTAATAATCTTTTATTTCTATGCATTTGTGGAAGTGAGTTCTTTTAAAAATGTTTACTATCCTTTTCAAATGTGCTCAATGATACTCTTTGGCTATGCCTACATCACGTACCTACCTCCGGACCCACAGGAAGGGGTCAGCGACATTTGAAATATCAGCCTTGAAGGTAAGGTAGGGGCACATCCCAAAACAAACTGAGGAAGCTGTCATTGAAAGAGAGAAGAATGGATGCTATACTGGCTAAAACAACAGTTATTCACTACATTCTCACCTTACAAATAACAAAATTGAAGCTTTGGCCATGTGCCAAGTAGGTAAAACCAAAACTTGCCCCCAGGCCTACTGACCCCAGAGTTACTCTTCACCACTGTCCCATATTGCCTGTTAGTGCTAATTGGACTAGCTCTGACATTAAACTTATAGAGGATTATTTATTCTGTTCCATTCTCTAGAACTCAGGTGACAGTAATTCAACAAGCCATAGCAGAGCTGTTTTCATAACAAATTTGGTAAATGAATATAACTCTTCCCTAAAATTCACTTATGTATGCATATCAAACACTTCCAATGTATATCCTACTAAGGGCCTACCATCCTGTAAGGGCATATTATAAGAGGTTTCAAACTCTTCACATAACATATAAAATATTAGTCAAATGCATTAGTCAAAAGCAAATATTTTGTAGTTTTAAGTTTTCTTTATTATTTTAAGTAAAAATAATGAATTCAAACCTGATTTTCTCTAAGTATAGCTCTGAAAAAGCAAAGAGCTAAAGGAGACAAAGTAAGGGTCATTCAACACTCTTCCTTACAGGATTTCTTTTCATATTTCTCACCCTTTCTGACCATAAAAAGTAATAACAATTACTTTTTAGAAGGCCTTCTGAAGTAGGAGATCAGGTCAAGATTCATGGAACTGGATGTAAGTGTCTGCTCACATAGGACTGTGGTCTACATTCCAAGTCTTTTGTGCACTGTGCTCTAAGTCAGCCAACTAATCTCTCACTATCCCTCCTAATAAAAAATTCTCATTACACCACAGCGTGCTTGGCAGAGCTCACACTGCTTTATATAAAACATCTTCAAAGGCAAGGGAGGAAATACCCATTGCCTCACACTGGAGTCATGTTGATTATGACATTATCATTTTCAAGATGAGAAAACATAGATAGGTTAAATGACTGTGGAAGGTCACACTCTTCTTCTCTCTGAAGGAGGGTGACAGTTTTGTTTGCAAAATTTGGAGAGCTTGAAACAGATATCATTATCTAAGCAGTCACAGATGGACAGTCACACACCCTCTGGCTGTAGCATGCTATTAGAAATGTGTATACCCTCATACATCATGTGTCGTTGTTTTGTTCCTGTGTGAGTAATTAATTAATCTTCACAATGATGCTTAAGTTGCTACTTTTTTTTTTCATTTCTGAGTTTAGTTTTGCATAAAACACTTTACCAGTTTTGTTTTTTTTTTTTTAAACAGGATTCTTATAAATGTCATGAAATGTCTGGCATTTTTACTCTTTTTTATCAGATAACCGAGGAAGAAAGCTCTGGTGACCTACTTCTGAAAATCAACTAATGAAAACCCTATAAATAACAATGGTCCCGTCCCGTTATGCATGGAGTCACCACGAGTTGGGGGTGACTCGACAGTAGCTAACAACCACAACAACAGAAGACTGAAACTCTATGCCTCTTTTTTTATTTAGCGTATGAAAAAAATATGAAGAAATATACAACATACCTAGCTGAATTCAATTAAAATCCAGTTCCTCGTAAATTGCTTTACGTGTGCTCACTGATTTTTACCATGTCACAACTCAGATCGGCATCAACACTAAAGCTAACGTGAATCAACTGATGGATTAGTGTGCAGAATTGACTTTTTATGACTGGAGGCACAGCCGGCACTGATTCTTTGAGGTAGTTTTCCAATCCCAGGTACTCAATAATCACACTATTTTTCTTTTCTTAACTTTCACACTGACACATTTTGAACACCTATTTTCTTATGCTTTAGAGTATCCCAAAATGCTAAGAAGCCAGGTTGAGCTTTCTTAGTGCCCTAAGGGCAGCTGGGCCCTTAAAGGTGTTATCTATACAGATGAATTGATGAAAAACCCTTATTCTTAGAATATAAGAAGACTTCCGTAAAGTTTTATTCTCACAATATTGTTTTTTTCATTCAGAAAATATGTATTCCCTATATGTGAATTAGAAGGCACTGTGGTAGATACAAAAGAAATTGAACAAACTCCTGTCTTCATTTGGTTTCCAAGCTTGTAGTGTTGGTTAACCATGTGTAAAATTAATTTTAATGCAGTCAGGATATATATCTTGTCATAAGATAGATAAGATCTTCTATGGAATTTTAAAATTAAAAATGGTCACTTTCAGGTGGGATTGTATGAAAATGACCAAAACGGATAGCTGCGTGGAGCAGGGAACATTTGTAAAGGAGTTTCAAGGATGGTTAGAATTTTTAATGCGGAGGTGAGAACCAGCAGGCATACAAAGTGGATATGTGCACGGTTTGTTAAGGGACACATTGAAACCAAAGTACATAAATGTTTGAATAAAGACTACGGAGTCAAAATACATTAGAGATATCCATTGCTTTTTCCCTGCCTCCTAATTCCCCTCTTGGAGGACGTGCCCAGTCCAGAATCCTAGAGGAATGGGGCTTATATTATACATGACATTGGCCACAGCAAATTTGACTAGGCTGGACACGTAATCAAATCCAGGACAACCATACCCTCCTTTCCATAAATTTGTAATTGGGACAGAGATTCTAAACAGTCTCTGTGAATCCTTGAATTTGGGTGATATATAGAGCAGGAGCGAGAGCAGACGATTTGAAGCCAGATGTACATGAATTGAAAAAAGTTGGTGTGGAGAAAGAGAATAAAATTAAGTAGAAGCAGAGAAAAGAGACCGTGTGACCCTAGAAAGAAAGATAGAAGGAAAACTGCCTTGTTTCCTGCTGATGTTTTAACTCCCAGTTGTAGTCCACCAAGAAGCTTATTGCATGCTATGCTTTTGCAAGGAACGTGTGACTTTTATGTCTTCCTATATCAAGCTTATTTGATATTAAGTAACAGAAAACAATTTTGGCTAACTTATGGAAAACTTGATATTACTGAAGATAACTTAGGCAGTTTAGCAAATGACTGGATGTCTTATATCCAAGACATAAACAAGGACAGTAACAAGAACAAGAGCCAAAACAAGGAGTCAGATTGGTGTCCAAATCACAGAAGACTTCGACCATGTTGTCTGCATGCTGCCAGTAGGATTAACAAACGATTTTTTCTTCTTTTCCATCAGTCTAGTCAAGATTCAAAGTCCTGAGGAGGTGGGGCCAAGATGGCAGAATAGTCAGATGCTTCGTGTCATCTCTTTCACAACAAAGACCCCGAAAACTAGTGAAATCAGATACGTATGACAATCCAGGAACCCTAAACATCAAAGACAAAGCTGAAGAATTGAACTGAGTGACATGTGGAGGGAGAGACAATTCAAAAACAGTGGAAATGGGGAATTACAGATTGCCAGATCACCAGCATCCTGCTAGCCAGTCTTGTACAGTGTGAACATATTGAGGCAAGCAGCAGTATCCCAGCCAAAATCCACCCTATCTGGTGCAGCTAAGCAGGACCGACTGTGCATGCACCTCCATAATCAACCAGGAGTGATACTAGACCCACAAAAGTTAAGTGCATGCTCTCAACCCATCATGCATAACAAAGCCCAGTCCTCCCTGGCACTAGAGCTCCATAGGCCAAGGAACACTCCCCTCCCTTCATCCAAAGCCCTCCCTATTCCAATGCCAGTTGGGTGGTATTCAACACTGCCACATCCTCTAAGCTGGGAACTCATGGCCTGGTCTGGAGTCACCCATTCTTTCACCCAGCCACTGGCACAGGGTTTCACAGGCTTACAGCACCCTCCACCCACTCCAGTCACCCCCACCAGTGCCTTGCTGACAGAATGTACACACTGGCATAAATCGGGCAGAGTTCCCAGCTGAAGCCCATTTTCACCTGTAGCAGCCAAGTGGGAGCTGCAGATGTGTGGCATTTGACCCCACCCCACCCCCTAAGAAGGGGGTTAGTCCACCCACACTGAGGTCCAGAGGGCTGATGGTAGGACCTACTCCATTTAGCTGCCCACGACAGGGGCCTGAGAATCAGTAGCACCCCCTAATCCCTCCAGCCAACGGCACTGAGTACCCAAGTACCAACTGCACTACCACCAGAACTATGCACTCCAGCGGACAGGGGCATGCCCTCCATCCAGGCACCTGGGGGCAGCGGACAGCTCCCTGCATTGCTCTCCACATTGCCCCTCACTGCAGCCAGAGACCTGTGCCAGCTCCAAACACCCCTATGCAGCCCTGCCTGCCCAAGACTGTAGGTGAGTGTCACCGCACTGCACACTCGGTGACCAACGACAAGGGCATCTGTACCCTGACCAACCAGTAAGTGGTAGAGCACACACACACAACACCCAACCAATGACCAAGCAGGATACCCCCTGCACCCATGGCCAGGTTACCAGCAGGACAGATTCATCACCCCACCAAAAATGTGTCCTACATCTTCAGTAGACCCACAAGAACAGTGAACAGATTCCTGGGCTCACACATCTAGGAGCTACTCCAACCACCTAGAGACAGGAGGCGAGAGCTTCAATGAGGTCAGATTAATGACCAGAGTAGCACACACACCCAGGCTACTGGGGACATATCAAAATAAAACAAAACAAAATTTTAGGACCCAGTAAACAAAAATACAATAAAAAATATATTTAATAACTTATTGATGCCTCAGAGACAACAGTCAATACGAAATTACATGAAGAAGCAGGACAAGATGGCTCCAGCAAGAGACAAAAATAACCAGAAAACCTTTTGGAAGAAGATGAGGCAATGACACTACCTGACAAAGAATTCTAAAGACTAATATACAGAGCTAGCCAAGAGATCAAGAAGGAGATCAGGTAAAACACAGACCAATCCAAGTAACAGACAGACAAAACAACAAAAGAATTCAGGAAAACAATACAAGAAAAAAAAAAAGACAAAATAAACAGGCTGCTAAAAACCATACAAAAACAGCAACTACAAACCCAAAAAATTAATAAAATTTCAGAATTAGACAATTCAACAGAAGGTCATAGGAGCAGAATTGAGACAATGGAAGTCAGAATTAGTGAGACTGAAGATAAATCTCTTGACACCAATTTCTTTGAGAAAAATCAGAAAAAATAATGAAGAAAAATGAAGAGAGTCTAAGAATTATGTGGGATACTGTCAAGAGGAAAGACCTATGAGTGATCGGGATTCCAGAATAGGGGGAGGGGGGAGATAACGGAAAGCACAAAGAGAATTGTTGAAGATTTGCTGACAGAAAGCTTCCCTAATATCATGAAAGATGAGAAGATATCTGTCCAAAAAGCTCAACAAATCCCATACAGGGTAGATCCCAAAAGAAAGCCACCAAGATATATCATAATCAAACTTGGCAAAACCAAAGACAAGGAGAATCCTGAGAGCAGAAGGAATAAACAAAAAGTCACCTACAAAGGAGAATCAATAAGACTAAGCTCTGATTACTCAGCAGAAACCATGCAGGCAAGAAGGCAGTGGGATGACATATGTAAAGCCTTGAAGGAAAAAAAATTGCCAGCCAAGAATTATATATACAGCAAAACTGACTCTCAAATATAATGGCAAAATTAGGTCATTTCCAGATAAACAGTAATTAAGGGAATATGTAAAACCAGACCAAATACAAGAAATATTAAAAGGAGTCCTCTGGTTAGAGAACCAACAACATCAGACAACAATTCAAGACTAGGACACAGGACCAATCAACCAGATACCAACCCAGATAAAGAATTCTCAAAAATACAAATAAAAAAAGCTAAAAGACTGAAAATAGGGAAACAGGAACATCAGCATGTAAACAATGACAGCATCAAAACAAAAAAGAGGGAATAAATGGTATAGTCATAGAACTTCCATACTGAGAGGAAGTCAAGGTGATAACAAGAAATAAAAGACAGTTTTAAGCTAAGAAAAATAAAGGTAAATTTCAAGGTAACCAGAAAGGAAGTTAACAAACTTATTCAATCAAAAGAAAAACATAAAGGCTCAACAACTACAAAATCAACAATAATGAAGAATCGAAAAGGAAATCCATAAACAAAAGGAACTCAGCACAGAAAACTAAGCACAAGAAACCATCAACACCACACACACACACACACACACACACACACACACACACACACACAAGAAAATAATAAAACAAAATGACAGCAGTAAACTCATGCTGTTGTTGTTAGGTGCTGTTGAGTTGGTTCTAACTCATAGCAACTCTATGTATAACAGAATGAAACACTGCCCAGTCCTGTGCCATCATCACAATCGTTTTTATGCTTGAGCCCACGACAGTCAAAACAGCCTGGTACTGGTACAACAACAGACACATAGACCAATGGAGCATAATTGAGAACCCAGACGTAAATCCTTCCATCTCTGAGTAGCTGATATTTGACAAAGGGGCAAAGTCTGTTAAATGGGGGAAAAGAAAGTCTATTTAACAAGTGTTGCTGGCATAACTGGATGATCACCTGTATAAAAACGGAACAAAATCCATACCTCACACCATATACAAAAACTGACTCAAAATTGATCAAAGGCCTAAATATAAAACCTAAAACAATAAAGGCCATGGGAAAAAAAAATAGGGACAATGCTAGGGACCCTAATACATAGCATAAATAGTATACAAACCATAACTAACAATGCTCAAACCCTAGAAGAGAAATTCTATAACCGGGGGTATATAAATTATAAATGTTAAAAATTAAACACTTACGTTCATCAAAAAAGTAAAAAGAGAACCTACAGATTGGGAAAATATTTTTCGCTATGATATATCTGACAAGGGTCTAATCTCTAAAATCTGCAAAATACTTCAATACATCAACAACAAAAAGGCAAATAATCCAATTAGATAATGAGCAAAAGATATGAACAGACACTTCACCAAAGAAGACATTCAGGTGACTAACAGACACATGAGAAAATGCTCACAATCATTAGCTATTAGAGAAAAGCAAATCAAAACTACCATGAGATACTCACCCCAACATTACCAGTACTAATTTAAAAAAAGAAAAAAACAGAAAATAATAAATGTTGGAGAGGTTGCAGGAAGATTGGCACTCTTATGCACTGCTGGTGGGAATGCAAAATGGAGCAATCACTTTGGAAAACAGTATGACACTTCCTAAAAAAGCTAGAAATAGAAATACCATACAATCCAACAATCCCAGTCATAGGAATATACCCTAGAAAAATTAAAGGGATCACACGAATAGACATGTGCACACCCATGTTCATGGCAGCACTATTCACAACAGCAAAAAGATGGCAACAACCTAAATGTTCATCAACAGATGGATGGATAAACAAATTATGGTACATACTCACAATGAAATACTACAAAACAATAAAGAACAATGATGAATCCAGGAAACATCTCACAGCATGGATGAATCTCGAGGGCATTATGCTGAGTGAAGTAAGTCAGTCACTAAAGGACAAATATTGTATGATACCACTCTTTTAAGAACTCAAGAAAAGATTTACATACAGAGGAAAAAAAAAAATCTTTGATGGTTACCAGGGTGGGGATAGAGGGGAAAGGGAAATCACTAAATACATAGTAGATACTTGTCAACTTTGGTGAAGGGAAACACAACACACAATACAGGGGAAGTCACCACTACTTGACCAAAGTTTCCTAGACACATCCAAACACCTTGAGGGACCAAGTTTCTGGGGCTGGGGGCTGGGGACCATAGTCTAGCAGATATCTAGGTCAACTGGCATAACATATTTCATTAAGAAAATGTTCTACATCCCACTTTGGTGAGTAGCATCTGGGGCCATAAAAGCATGCGAGTGATCATCTGAGATACATCTATTGGTCCCATCCCCTCTGGAGCAAAGGAGAATGAAGAAAACCAAAGACACAAGAAAAAAATATTAGCCCAAAAGACTAGAGGTCCACATGAACCACAGCCTCCACCAGCCTGAGCCCAGAAGAACTAGATGATGCCCTGATCACAGCGGAGAGTCCTGGTCAGAATGGGAGAAAAATGTGGAGCAGAATTCAAATTTATGAAAAAAGACCACACTTACTGATCTGACAGAGACTGGAGGAACCCCTGAAGCTATGCCCCCAGGATGCTCTGCTAACTCAGAAGAGAAACTACTCCCAAAGCCCACTTTTCAGACAGAGATTAGACATGCTTATGAAACAAGTAATAACAAATGTGCAGAACGTGTTTCTTAGTTCAATCAAGACCAAACTGATTGAAACCAAATGGGCAAAAGCAAGAGGAAAAGGCAGGAATGGACAAGAACTGAACAAATGGAACCAGGGAAGCCAGGGTGGAAGGCAGAAGGGTGCAATCACATGGTGGGGATTGCGACCAAAGTTACAAAACAGTATGTGAATAAATTTTTGAATGAGAAACTAACTTGAGCTGTAAACTTTCACCTAAAGCACAGTAAAATTAAAAAAAAAAAAAAAAAATTCAAAGTCCCGAGAGAGCCAGCCTAATTTGACTAGAGAGAATGCCTAATCTGTACTCATTAAGGATGTTTGTATTCATCCATTTGTCCACAGCAGGTAAGGGCATTTTGATTTACTGTCTCCAAAAAAATTTGCATACAATGGAAGGGATATAATTTCCTCAAAGAAATTGGAGATCGCTTTGGGAAGTGGATTGGGTGCTGGGTGGCCAAGGAGCAACAATTATTATCTACCACAATTTCATTTATGTATACATTTACAATATAAGCTAAGGTAAGTGAGATTCTGTTTTGGGTAACATAGTGAGTCTTGAATAATACCCCAGGCTGAATAATTTGAATTTTGTTAGACAGTGATGGACTATGAGTAATTTTACTAGGTGAATGACATCAGAGCTGTGCTTTAGGAAGGCAGGTTTGTATGGATCAGATGGTGGAACAGAGGACTCTGAATAGTTTAAAAAGGAAGGAAATAGGATGAGATCATGCATCAGGTTACTATAACAGTCTAAGTGAGAGGTAATGAGCAGGTCAATGGAGAGAATAAAGGAGTACAGACATGCAGATGTTACCAAATCCCCAGAAGGAAATGGATACAGTTTTTATATTTGACTGAACGATGACAAAAAGACGTAAGAGGAGAAAGGTGAAGTATATTACAAGAGGAATTAGCCACCCCTCCACCACCACAGAAAACCCTGGTGGTGTAGTGGTTAAGAGCTATGGCTGCTATCCAGAAGGTAAGCAGTTTGAATCCACCAGGCGCTCCTTGGAAACCCTATGGGGCAGTTCCACTCTGTGCTATAGGGTTGCTATGAGTTGGAATCGACTCGACGGCAACGGGTTTGGTTTGGTTGTTTTTTTCCACCCCTACATACACACACACACACTGCAGAGAGACTGAAACAGAACAGTGTAATTGGAGGCATCATTTCCTGAGCAGAAAATAAAAGAAGACTTAAAAGCAGGGATGACAGTTTTAAGTCAGTACCAGGCCCTACGCAGAGCAGGAAAGGATGCACAGCTCCTCAGTAGTACCACAGAGACTGATTACGCTTAAGGGTCAGAAGCAAAGCCCTAGCAACATGGCAAATAATATTTATTTGATATGTGCTAAGATTGTTTTGTTGATGTTGTTAGCTGCCATCAGTATGGCCCCTGACTCATGGGAACTCCATGGACTAGGGAATCAAATGCTGCCTGCAGCATGATGGGTTGCAGATGAGACCACTGTGATCCATAGAGTTTTCATTGGCTGATTTTCAAAAGTAGATTGCCAAGACTTTCTTCTTGAGATAAAAAACTTGTTTTGGAGAAATGTGAAACTTAATGGTTGAAGTATTAAAGAACCACAACAAATTCATAATTTTTACCTGCTGGGAGATTGAAACAGAACAAGAGGATGTGCAGTGGTTAAGAGCTTGGCTGCTAATGAAAAGGTTGGCAGTTTGAGTCCACCAGCTGCTCACTGGAAACCCTATGGGTGAGTTCTACTCCTACCTATAGGGTTGCTATGAGTCTGAAATGACTCGAGAGCAAGGGTTTTTTTTGTGCTTTTTTTTTTTGTACTCATGCTTACTCTTGGGGATAAAATCCATTCTTATTATCTTCCCCTGCCCTTTCCAAACAGCGTACAGACAGTGATGATCCTCTGGTTAAGGTCAGAGATGTTACCAAGATTACAGACCGCACTACGGATTCAGAACAGTCACCAGCAGAATATCTCTCTCTGCTGAAGTCGGTAGTGTTTGTTCTTTGGGAAGGGATGAGGTAGTGAATAGGTGGATGCTGCAGAAGGAGAATAGGCTAGTAGGAAAGGGAGCTTCTACAGGATTATGAGTCAAAGCAAGAAAATTAAGCTTCTGTACATATAGCTAGTCAATAAAATTGAAATTAACAATTTCAATATTTTTAAGAATTCGAAAATACATGACTTGATTTCTGC
Source organism: Trichechus manatus latirostris (assembly GCF_000243295.1). NCBI lineage: Eukaryota > Metazoa > Chordata > Mammalia > Sirenia > Trichechidae > Trichechus > Trichechus manatus. The sequence goes on along the minus strand of NW_004443947.1, from coordinate 18,816,018 downwards.
TTATATTGATGGAGGACTATCTTGTTGCAGGTCAACTCTTCCACTGAGAACAACTAGAAATGTTGGCCAAAATATATTTAAAAAAAGATGCATACTTAAAGACATTGAAGAGATGCCAGAGCAGTAAGGATTTGAGGGGCCAAGATCCTGAAAAGAAGGAAAACACAGAAAGATGAGCCAACACTCAGTGCCCTGTTTCCAAAGCGGTAATTATAAATTTCAGAGCATCAGATGAGAATATGATTAGAAAGTTGTGACCAAGAAGCTGAGAAGGTAAATAGACTTCTCAGCTTTCTCACAGAGCTTGAGGGACAAACATTGGAGTTCATAAAGTCAGACACACACACAAGAAAACATTCTCCATGATTCCATCCATGTAAAAACAAAACAAATCTAAGGTGTTAAAAGTGACAGAAGTGTTTATATCTTTGGTAAGTAGGGCAGGCATAGTGATATGAAAGCCGGAGGATGGCTCCTGGTATGCTGATAATATTTTAGATTTTGATCTGTGTGGTGAGTTACACAAGTGTGTTTACTTTGTTATAATTTTTAAGTGTACAGTTATGATTTTTATATTTTGCTTTAAATACATTAAACTTCTATTAAAAGTATGTAAAATCAATAATATAGTATATAAAAAGTACATAAAATCAATATTATAGAAAGGTGGTTGTATCCAGCCTTGACTTTCTTACAGATTCTTATACTAATATAGTCTAGTAACTACAGCAATATCTTGATACCTTTGTTTAATATTTTCTCATCTCTGAATAATTCAAAGTACATTATAGTCTGTGAATTATAAAGAGGGTTACAAGCTTCAAAAACGATGTATCTCAAATATTTAAAACAAGGGTAGAAAATATCCTTTTCTGAAACTGAATAAAAATCCACATAACAACGGTTAGATGACTCATCTGCTGAAACTATTCACATCAAAGAAATAATATGTAGCTAAGTTTTTGATAAGACTCCAGTGGTTCCTACACATAGATCAAAATTTGGCTAATGAAAGAGTTGGAAATACATATAAAATTAGAACATTTCTGGCATGAGCACTATTACAGACACATTTTATGAGTGATTAAAACCAAAGATGATACAATACAAAGTAGAAATTTTCCAGTCAGTAAGGGAATGTGTGACTTGATTCTAATAATCCTAATATTTATCCTCTAGTCATAAATGAACATTCTATATTAAAAAGGAAGCATCAAACTCATAGATTGTGACATTGTCTCTTGCTGCTGCCGCTAACTCCTCTTACTCACCAAGAAACCTGTTTTGTTATTTGATTTCTTCAGTGGTCTGATCTGTGTAGATCAATGTTCTTTATTAATAATTAATTTGTTACAAATATCAATACCTTGCCAAATATCAAATCAACAGCTGACATTCTAGATTATTTATTACGGTTCTGTGAGTTAATATTGATCTTATTACGGTTGGCTATGAGGGTAAAATTAGATCTATGTTAAATCACCTCCAATGACTCCTGGGATATTACAGGTACTCAGTAAACAGTCATTATGATACTAGAAACTAGACTGACCACTACCCATAGAAACTTGTTGTTGACTAACATTTCATTATTGTGAAATAGGAATGTGCTTCTTAAAATCTTTGAAATACCATGTGAAGCAAGAAGGTGAAGTTTGTTAATAATAATCATAATTGCTAGAATTATTAAACCTTCCATATTCCCCACATGTGGATTCTTGTACTGGGTGTAGAAGAATCAGCAATGATTAAATCAAGCATAATGCTAACCCTATGGATTTTGGTTTGGAAAGAGAGACACTGAACAAATATAAGTGTGCTATGTGCTGCAACGTGTGTTATGAAACTGCATGATAAGGATTTTTACCCAGTCTGGGGTTCATTCGGATTATGATGAAACTTGAAGGGTAAATATTAGATAAATAGGGTAATAGAGGGACAATAATGTTTTTCAGGCACGTTTGACATATGGGATAGAACGTGAATGTAGCTGTGGTGAGAAGGAGCCACAAGAAAATAAGAAAGTGTAGCTAGAGAAAACAAGGAAATCTGGAAGAGTGTGTTATCAGTAAGAATTCCAGGTATATGCAATATTTAGAAGATATACCAAACCCAAACCCACTGCCTTCGAGTTGATTCAGACTCATAGTGACTCTACGGAACGGAGTAGAACTGCCCTATAGGGTTTCCAAGGCTATAAATCTTTACGGAAGCAGATTGCCTCATCTTTCTCCCTCGGAGTGACTGGTGAGTTTGAACCACTGACCTTTCCGTTAGCAGCTGAGCACTTTAACCACTGTGCCACCAGAGCTACTTAGAAGATAGCTATACTAAAAATTATTCATTTTTATCTGAAATTCAAGTGTAACTAGCATCTTGTATTTTTAAATTTTCTATATCTGACAAGCCTAGTTATTAGGTAAGTCAAAAGGAAAGAGTATTTCAAGACGGAAATCACAACCACCACAAATACCAGCTGTGGAGCACCCACAATAGCTCAAATTATGCCAAGAGTTTTGCATAGATTATTTAACTTTATTGCCCTTTGCTAGCTCTAGTTCCCACAGCTGGGTTTACTGATGCCCTCATATTTGACAGCCTTGATCTTGATAAAAATTACTAACTCAACTTCAACCTCATTATCCTTTGGAGCATTGGAATAGAATTGCTCTTTCAACCACCCCTGAGCTCTGGAGTGCGGAGGGTGAGGTGCAGGCACCACTATAGTCCCAGTTACAGTATCTCTTTCTATCCACTTAGTAAGCCACCCATCTTGGCCTAGAATCCTTATGTGATTCCTACCCTGTTGACAGAAGAATTATCCTGCTAGGACCAGAAATCCCTCTAGGACTAAGTCCCTGCCCTCACCAGACCCATTGCCTTCAAGTCGATTCTGACTCATAGTGACCACACAGGACAGAGCAGAACTGCCCCATAGGGTTTCCAAGGAGCAGCTGGTGGATTCGAACTGCCAACCTTTTGGTTAGCAGCCGTTGCTCTCTGTAGCTTTTAACCACTGCGCCAGCAGGGTTCCATTCTTCCCTGATTAACAGAATCTGAATTCCTCAGGCTCCCTTAATGCCAGGAACTCTGAATCACAGTTTGCTGTCATTTAACAGCCACATTAATCAGAACCATTATAATATCTAACATTGTCTGAGTTTTTATTGTGTCAGTCACTCTGCTAAGAGCCTTATATGAATTATCTCATTATACTTCACAAAAGTTCAATAATGTTGATATCATCAATTACTTTCTATAAAGAGAAGAAACTGAAGATCATAGCTAAGCCACTTGCTAATAAAACTGAGGCTCCCTATAAGTTACTTATCCAAATTCAAAGTGAAGTATCTCACCCAAGATCACACAGTTACTAAGCTCTGGATGCAAGATTCAAGCTGTACTTCACTATTAATTAAGACCAGTCTCTTCATCAATATGCTACGTTCAGTCTCCAGCTCCCTACATTCTCCTTCATCACCCAACACATTTCCTTACCATTTTCAAAACCTGACTTTGGCCTGTTGATTTGGCCATTTGCCCAAATGACCTTTTAAGAAACAAGGACATGAATCTTCTTGACAGAGTGTCTTTGTGGCACAGGTCCTTTTTTTTACCACCCCATTACTGCATGCCTTCCACCAAATTGACTCTCATTACATAAAACTTACTGATTTTCTTGTATGTCTAAAAAAATCCACATAAAACTGGAGTTTAGTATCTTCCTTAATATATTTCAAATTATGTATGGAATTAAGGGAAATGAAACAATTGATGTTACTGGATTAGAGATTGTAAATATATAGAAACATTGGTCTATTTCATTTAAATTAGCCTAAAAATCCTGCATCTAATCCAGCCATTCCTTTTATCTCCCTAAGTATATCTCCCTAAGTATAGGCTTTGCCTCACTAAACCTTCTTATTTGATTACATTAGTACCTCAGTTTCTGTCCCAGTTAGTTTATCAGATCAATAAAGTATAAAAAAAAAAAAAAATTGCTGATGAAACTATTTGAAATGGCAGATCAAATAACCTTGAAGACTTAAGGGGGATTATAAAGGTTCCAGGAAATCATTTCAGGGAGCTAAATCTCCAGTGACATTGAGAAAGATGCCAAGATTGTTTAACGTTCTAGAATATCAGTTGAAGGACAGAACAATGTTTGGAGAATAACCAAAAAATATAAAGCTAAAAATGAAACATCTATTGTGAGAGAGCATAGGGGTTGAGATCAAACTTTTCCCAGTAAGAAATTAAAAAAAAAAAAAAAGTTCACTATACACAATTTAGTAGGAGCCCTGATGGTGTAGTGGTTAAGAACGTGACTGCTAACCAAAATGTCTGTAGTTGGAATCCACCAGCCACTTCTTGGAAACACTATGAGGGTAGTTCTACTCTGTCCTGTAGGGTCACTATGAGTCAGAATCAACTCGACAGCAATGGGATTTTTTTTTTAATATATGATTTGTGCATAGAAATGACATTTCAATATAGTACATCTACTCCTCACTTATTGACTATCTCATTATCCGACATTTCCCATTTACAACAATAGTAAAAAAAAAAACTACTATCCGACTATTTTCTGCATTAACGACACACATCTGGCAGTAATGAATGCCAAGGTATGAGGTGAGAGTAACTCTAGCTGCGATGGTTAAGGTTATGTGTCAACTTGGGCGGGCTATGATTCTCAGTGGTTTGGTAGTTATGTAATGATGTAAATTGGCAGTTAAATAATGTAGTCATCCTCTGCTTTGTGATCTGATGTGGTCATCCTCCATTTTTGCATAACAACTGTTTTGCATAATGATCTGGTCTTTGGAACCTAACCTTGTAGATTAAGTGAGGAGTGGGTGTATATGCATTTACTCTGAAGGCAATACAAATTCTAGAAATAAAAATTAAAAAAAAGACTTCAAAACTTATAAATGGTGCAGTTTTCTGTCAGAAATCTAAAAAAAAAAAAAAAAAGTCCCATATTATGAATAATTTTTACTTCATGAAGACCAAAGCTAACTCTGGTGTGTTGTCGAATGTGCTGAGGATCCCCAGGATATTTAGTATTTTGAATTCAGGCCAGAAAAAGTGTTCCCTTTAAGCTTTACATTATTCAGGATGCTTTCATTGCAATGATAGAAACCCAACTCAGGCTTGCTTTATGCAAAAAGGAGAATTTACTGGATCATGTAACTGGAAGTCCTATAGCACTTGATATGATTGTGCCTAGGGGCTCTAATAATGTCTTCACGTCTTAGTTGTTTTCTCTCCATCTTTAAGTTCTGTATTTTTTTCCTTTTCAATTTGCCCTCTATTAGGCCCTCCTCATGCCAGGCTTATAAGCTTCCAATGCCAATTCCACTAGGAAGAGAGATACATTCTTCTGAAGACATTGGGTGAAATTCTGAAATTGAGGCCACTATACCTGACTGGGTAATAAATGAGTCTCTGAACCAATCACTGTAGCCAAGGAGATGTAGTGGTCAGATTAGACAGGTAGATTTAGAGCCAGGGGGAATTCAGTTCTCATCCAAACCACCTGAGCTAAGGGGAAGGGTGGGTTCTTTGGGAACTGGGACCAGATTGCTAAGGGAAGCAGAAAAGAGTGCTGGAGAAGAAAAAACTATAAATGTTCACTATAAATATCTATCATTTTCCCTTTTCCTATGTCTTGTTTTCTTCCTCTAAACAACACAAATGCTTATATGCCTTCGTTTCTTTTTCTTTTGTATTTAAACTTTACTGTAGGCCATAAAAAGACTAGTTCCTTGAATGGCTCATGATGCTTCTATTCTCCAAGTCTTTGCACATGCCAGCTCCCCTGCCTGAAATGTCTATCTGTCTCTTCTTTTCTTGGAGTGTTCTTCCTCCCTCTTGTTGCTTCACTAATTCCATTAAATCTCAGTTCAAAGAATCCTTAGAGTAAAGGTACAGAGATTTTGATTTGCCCATTGCCCTGTTAGATTATAAACCAAAAGAAAACCTTTTCTTCATTGACATGAGAAAGCATCTGCATCACTGGAGACCAGTACAGACCTCATGAATGTGCTATGCTGCAGTGTGACCAATATTGAATGAGAACAGAAATGTACTGAAAATGGAGATGGGCAGACAGGAATACAATTTGACAAGAATGAATTATTATGATTGAAGGACAATAAGAAGAAAAGTTTGTTGGCTAGTGAAAAGTTAGAAAGGCAGTAACTCCACGTTGGGTAGGGTCTTCGTGTATTTTGTAGTGTTTTATGACTGCACTGAACTAGGTATATGCTGCATTTGAAAATTAAAAAAAAAAAATAGAAATAAAACTATGAAATCAAAAGCAACTGCATAATTGACAAAACAACAAAAAAATAAATTCTAACAACATTCTAATGACTGTCTTTAAAGTAGTGTCTGTTCCATTTTGAGAATTAAGAGAGAAAGAGAGAGAATTAAAAAAGAAAAGAAAAATATTTCAGGGTCTTTTCCTAGGAGCTTCCAAACTAGCAATCTTGGTTGTGCATTGAAATTTAAAATTAGCCTAATGTTCAGTGAAGGCAGTGACTTAAATGATTTTTTCTTTTCCCCTTCCCTCTTTCCTTCTTTCCTTCCCTCCCTCCCTCTCTCCCTCTCTTTGTTTCTTTCTTTTTGCTGTTTTTAGAGCAAAAATCTTTAAACAAAATAAAGGGACTCCTTCTCTTGCTTCCTGCTGTACTCTTCTTCCTGTCTTTGCTTAGCTAACTTCTACTCAGCTTAAGGTCTCATCTTAAATGCCATTTCCTCAGAGAGGTTTTCCCTGAGCAATTTATCAAAATTTTGATCCACCTGTAATGTTCTTTTCTGGCTTACTGCATTTTTTTCTCCCTTTTATTTTTATGTGGAGATTATTTGTTTTATGTTTATCTCCCTGACAGGCTGTAAGTTCCATCAGGGTAAGAATCATGTGTGTTTTACTACCTCACAGTATATCCAGAGCTTAGCCTAACTTTATAGAAGGCACTCAATAAATGTTTGTGGAATGAATAAATCTATCTCTTACTTATTCTAAAGCCTGCACATGCAACTCCAGGTAGCCATCCTGCATATAACCAGCCTATAGATTTCCTCACTCTGTCTCTAGAGCAACCTGGACATATCACTATCACAGCATATATCACTTTGTACTGAATTCATCATAGCACTTACCACATTGTACTGAAGCCATCATTATTTCTCCACCCTTCCCTCCTAGAAGAGCCCTGGTGGTGCAGCGGTTAAGAGCTTGGCTGCTAACTAAAATGTGAGCAATCTGAATCCACCATCCTTTCCTTGGAAACACTATGGGGCAGTTCTACTCTGTTCTGTGTGGTCACTGTGAGTCAGAATCAACTCAATGGCAATGAGTGTAGAGGGTACCTCGTGCATACGTGGAATACAGAAGGTACTACAGTGAATGTCATTGAATGAATGAATACCTGAATGGACAAAGGAATGAATCATTTCTACACCCACCTGTCTCCCCCAGCAACATACCTGGTGTTACAGCCTCGCTGAGGAACAACTGTGTTGAACACCTCTGAAATGCACTCTTCAATTGAAAAGAATATTACCTGGGGAGTGAAGAGGCAATTATAATAGCTTTAACTTTTTAATTTTTTTTTTTAAGGCTTTGATTCCTCACTACCTTCCAAGGTGATAAAATATTTCACAGTATTTCAGTGCGACAATGTAACAGTGCCATTAATGGCACTTTCTGCCATGTGAATGAAGACTAAATAGTTGACACATTCCATGTGGGGCAACGTGATTCTGGTACAATTCAACTGCTCTACACATACATTCAGTGAGAGTGAATCACAACACCTGGCGGGCAGCGTGATCCTGAAAAGAAATGCTAACAGAAAAGCCAAATCAAGACCTCCATATCCCTTTCAAGTGAAAGAGATAAGGCTATCTATTCGTGACAAGCAAACTCCATTTTTATTTGGGACCTAGCAAGGAGTACCACTGAGTATAATAAAAGGAAATTTCATGACTAATAAAATGTCCTCTTATTATCAGCTAGGAAATCATACATGTATCATATATACATGTGTATGTACGTGTGCATATCAGTGGTTGGGTCATAAGCCAAGCTCATGTAGATATATGGTTTACATATATAATCCATACAAAAATATTATATACAGTTGGTCCACCATATCTGTGAGTTCTGCATCCTCCGATTCAACCAAACGCAGATCAAAAATATTAAAAAAAAAGTTCCGAAAAAGCAAAAGTTGAATTTTTCGCATACAGAGCACTAGGCTGAGTACACGGGAAGGCAGTGACATGTAGGCATCCCCTGCTGTAGCCTCCCGCCATTTCACAGATCCTCAGTTTCTCTCAAGCACTCACTGTTTGAGCATTGTTCGCCTCACATCTCGTTAGTTCTCTACTTGTGTAGTGTGCACCCTTTGTTTCTGTGAAAAAATGGCTCCTAAAAAGTAATGAAGAAGTAGTCAAAGCAATCTCTCAAAGGCTAAGTGTGAAGGGTTGAGGAGAGTGAGAGGAAGGAGTTTAAGGCTAGCAAGGGATGGCTCTGTAAAACACCACAGCCTCAAGAACTTCAAGATTACTGGCGAATTCGCTTTGGCTGATGCCCAGGCAGCATCAGCATTCCTAGAAGAGCTCAAGAAATTCATAGGAGAGAAAGGCTACCTACCAGAGCATGTCTTCAAGTGTGATGAAACAACTCGTTAAGTAGCATTTACATTGTATTAGGTATTATAAGTAATCTAGAGGTGATTTAAAGTATATGAGAGGATGTGTGTCGGTTATATGCAAATACTACACCATTCTATATAAGGAAATTGAGCATCATGGATTTCGATATCTTTAGGGGTGTCCTGGAACAAATCCCCCAAGGATACCAAAGGTTGACTGCAATGTTAATCTGTTTATTCAACAGATATGTATTAAACACCTACTATGCATAGCGTGGAAACCTTGTGTCAGAGTACTTAAGAGCTACGACTGCTAACCAAAAGGTTGGCAGTTCAAATTCACCAGGCACTCCTTGGAAACCCTATGGGGCTACTCTGTCCTACAGGGTCTCTATGAGTTGGAATCGACTTGACAGCAACAGGTTGTTTTTTTTTTTTTAATGCATAGGGTCTCTATGAGTCGGACTGGATGGCAACAGGTTTTATGCATTGATTGGAGCCCTGGTGGTGCAGTGGTTAAGAGCTTGGCTACTGACCAAAGGGTCAGCAGTTCGAATCTACCAGCCGCTCCTTGGAAACCCAATGGGGTAGCTGTACTCTGTCCTATAGTGTCACTATGAGTCAGAATCAACTTGATGGCAATGGATTTTTTTTTTTTTTTTTTTTGGTTTTATGCACCGGTCACTGTTCTAGGCCGTAGGACTGCAGTGGTGAACATAGCAGGTTGTTTGCTGTTGTTGTTAGCTGCCATAGAGTCAGCCTGACTCACAGTGACTACATGCACATCGGAAGGAAATGCTGCCACATCCTGTGCCATTCCCATGATCAGTTCCAGATGAAACTGTTGTGATCCATATGGTTTTCATCGGCTTATTTTCAGAAGTACATTGCTGGTCCTTTCTTTCTAGTCGATCTGAATCTGGAAGCTCTGCTGAAACCTGTTCAGCATCTTAACAACACACTGACAGATGGTGGTAACTGAGCAGGAGGTGTGTTGGCTGGAAATTGAACCAGGGTTTCATACATGGAAGGTGAGAATTCTACCAGTGAACCACCAATGCCCCCAAAGAGCATAGACAGTTCTCAACTTCATGGAGTTAGCATTCTAGAAGGGGAAGAGATATTACATAAATAAATTAAAAATTAATAAGTTTTATAAGGAATGAACAGGATAATATGATAACCTATGGAGGGGGAAGGACTCACTTTAGATATTCCTTTGTACATACATACATATGGGTTTTATGTAAAATATGCTGAATATCTCAGTGAAAATCTAGCACAACTGTAACAAACAGGAGAGTCTAATAACTTTATTTCTAAGGATCCTACATAATAATTAGGATTATTCTCCATGTTAAAGAATTTAAATAGTCTTTTTTTTTAATTACTCTGGTGTAATAAAAAAAATTATATAATTGCCAGATGCAAATTTTTCCAAAACTCTAGAATATGAAAGATAAGACTCTATTAATATCTTCTAAAACAGCCATTCTCAAGTGTAATTCTGATAAGAATCACCTGGGATGCTTTTGAAATCTGTAGATACTGGTCAACTGTATTCAGATCTACATAATCAGATTCTCATGGATGGGACCTGGGAATACACATATTTTAAAAGTTCCCAAGATGGTTTTGCTAGCTGGCCAGGTTTTCGATCTGTTCATCTAAGATGTTAAGTTTGGGCATACCAAGAAAATATTCAGAACGGTGCTTCCCAGACTCAGGTACGTAAATTGTTGCCCAGGTAGATAAAAATGCATACTACATTTCCATCTCAGGCATTTTAATTCATTAGGTCTAGAGAGCTGTTCTTCCAGCTTTTATCAAACTTCCCAGCTAATTCTGATGTACAACTAAGTTTTTGAAAATCATTCTTTTGAAGAAAAATATACAAAAAATAAAATGCAGGTGCATGTATGATCAACTCTCAACAAGCCTGGAGCAGACTATTAACAAATTTTCAAATAACTTTTTCCTATGAAGAAATGCCAGAGTATGCCAACTATTAAAAGGTTTTTGTGGCTTTGTAAGAAAGAAAATGCTGCATTGGTCGGGGGGTGGGGGGGAGTTGATAGAGCTTATGAGATCTGTGAGAAAAAGATATTTGGATAGGTTATTTTCACAAATGTCTACATTTTAATGCATTTAAATAACAAGAAAAGTTACTGTCTATGCATGTAGGGGAGATTTCAGGATTGCTCTGGCATTCCCTTATGGGTATTGGTCATGAAAACCATAATGATCAATTTGGCCTTCATTCAGGTATAAAATTTAGTCTGGTTGAGTTATCTCAGGTTTATTTTCCTCTTACATGGGAAAAATTAATTTTGCTCTCCACCCTTTTTTCTAGCCATCCTTTGTTGTCTACTGAGTTTGTAGTCTTCTCAGTGAATGTGTTTGATTAATTTTACTAATCCTGAGAGTTGTAGGAGAAGGACAGAATTGGAATGGCAAGCATCAATGTTGGATCAGGTGGAAGAAAGAATGAAAGTAAAATGTGCAGATGGTCAGAGATGTGGCTTCTTCGGGGCACTTAAGGGGGCGATTAAGTCAGTGTGAGGAAGCATATCACAATGGCACAAGGTGAACATATGAGCTTTGTCACACCTCGTGTGCCGAGGTGGGAGTGAGGCACAGGTGAGTGGAGGTGGTTCTCTTAAAGAGGAGAGAAAGTGGAGACAGTACCGTATAGCCTAGGTCACTGAGTGTAAACACACTATAAACCTATAGTAATTTAAACATTTTGGCACTAGAGTAAGGACTGACTCATTGCTCAGTGACAGAAAATCATGTTTCCAGAAAAAGAGCTGATTATACATGAAAATAAAGAAGGCATTTCACTTCAACTCAATATGGATTGTTGTAAGAATCAAAAATCAGGTAGGGAAAACATAGCAACACTCAGTAGGTAGTTGCTATTGTTAAAAAAGTAATCAAACATACTAAAAAGAGAAATGGGGACTGGGAGATGAAATTGGAGAGGAACTTGGAAACTGGATGTCCTTATCCCATTCTCTCATCTTGGTTTAGGGGCTACACACCTTGAATTCACCAAATATTTCTTACCTTCATTGACATCCCCCTGCAATAACCTTTCATTTTTCAGGCTTCCTTTTCGCTCTAAAATTTTACTCTGGGAGCCCTAGTCTCTCTTCTGGGAAGTGCATTGGTTTCCTTGATATAGAACAAAGAAGAGAAAAAGGATAGAGATCAATGTACTCTTTCTCCTTACACAGTCATTTTCAGAAAGAAAATGTTTGCATTTATGTTAGGTAGACAAAAGTTATAAATATATTTCAGACTCTAAATATAGCCTAAATTTGATAAAAAGAGTTATTATTATTACAGTGAAAACTGTGAGAACTGGAACTCAATAGGACTGCCTTGTTTTTCCAGGTCTTGCAAATTTTTCACCTTTGACAGGGTACAGTCTCATTGTTACCCAAATTAACCAAATCAGTTCCTGCCCAGTGCAGCTTCTCCTCAATAAAGACACACTGAGGTGAGGAGGGAGGAAGATCATTTGTTGCAAATGGGCAGGCAAAGAGCAAGGAGGTATATACTTCCAATCAAGCTCCCTGAACAAAGGGAGGCAGAAAGTTTTATACTGTCTCTCAAAAGAAAATGCATACAAACATTACGTACTACATAGGTTATCAAGGCACTCAGGCTCAGTAAGACAAATTGCATTTTTTTCTGTCTTTGGTATGCAGTTTAGTAAACTGCATTTGATTGGCTTGAGCCACACCCAAGCTTTGAGGACAATGGACAGGAGAGGGCAGGTTCTGCTTGGTCTGAGCAGCTGCTAATTGAGCCACCCTCAGCTCTATCACTTAAGATGTTTGCTTGATAATGGCTAAGCAGCTTCTGGCTGCACTGGCTATCAATCCCTCATTCTCTTTGGGGATATGGCAATAAGTCACGTTCCCTGGGTTATAGACAGCATCTTCTAAATTGGGCAACAGTTCCTCCATGTAGGGGATTGTATTCAACATAAGCTTCTATGCTTGGTTAGGAACATGAAGCCAAGTAGCTTTCTGACATATTGGCAAATCCAACATTTAGTCATGTTGGTCACACTTGCTACTGATTGTGCTAATTTGACAAAAGTATTGCTATACCAAGACCATGTGAGGGACAGAGTTAGGGAAAGAATGAAGGTGAGATACCACAGCTTCATATTTGCATGAAATAGAGTCTAGCTTAAGAGACCTACTATCTTTAACAGGTGAAATATGAACAGGAAAGGAAAAAAAAACAGTTAACAAACTCTAGGTTAAAAACTCAGTTTCTTAAACAGGTAATTCTTGCAACGACTCACGTTTCCAGTTGCCCTGAAGAGTTGTCATTGTAGGGTCGGGGTCTGAGGCAGGTGCCACTTTCAGCCAAGTGTAGTGAATCCGAGGTCTGACTCCTTTCAGTTTGATCGCCATATTGTTACTCAAAGCAAGTCCTGCTCAGTGTGGTTTCTCCTCAATAAAGACACACCAAGGTGACTGCGGAGTAGCGTCTGGGGTCTTAAAAGCCTGTGGGCAGCCATCTAAGATACACTACTGGTCTCACTCCTTTGGGAGCATGGGAGAATGAAGAAAACAAGATACAAAGCAAAGATTAGTCCAAAAGACTAATGGACCACAACTACCATGGTCTCCACCAGACTGAATCCAGTACAACTAGACGGTGCCCAGCTACTACTGCTCACTGCTCTGACAGGGATCACAACACAGGGTCCTGGACAGAGCTGGAGAAAAATGTAGAACAAATACTAACTTACAAAAAAACACCAGACTTACTGGCCTGACAGAGACTGGAGAAACCCTGAGACTATGGCCCCCAGACACCCTTTCAGCTCAGTAATTAAGTCACTCAGAGGTTCACCCTTCAGCCAGAGATTAGACAGGCCCACAAACCAAAACAAGACTAATGAGGCACAACAGCCCAGGGACAAGGACTAGAAGGCAGGAGGGGACAGGAAAGCTGGTTAATAGGGAACCCAAGGTTGAGATGGGTGAGTGTTGACATTTCGTGGGGTTGTTAACCAATGTCATAAAACAATATGTGTACTATTTAAAGAGAAACTATTTGGTCTGTAAACTTTCATCTAAAATACAATTAAATAAAAAAAAAGGACACACCAAGGCAAGGAGGAAGGAAGAACTTTTATTGCAAGCGCGCAGGCAAGGATGTGATAATGTTTGATAATGACTAAGGCAGCTCCTGGTTGAGTTGGCTATCAGTATGAGTGATGAGAAGCACCTTGAAAGGTCCTTTCCACTTGGGCTGGAGAGGCTTGTCTTTCCAGGCACACAGCAGGACCCAGTCTCTAAGTCGAAATGGGTATGCCGTCGCCTGAGGATGGTGTTCTTGTCTGGCAAGGGTATATCTAAGGAAAGAATAAAGGATACCAGACAAAGAATGCAAATACTCTTGTACAGTTTTTCCACCTAATACAATTAAATGGTCACAATTTGTCAGCCCATGATTTTTCAGGAGGGGCTTCCCGTAGACTAGCTCAAAAGGGCTTAATTTGAGCTTCCTTCTGGGAGCCACCCTAGCCCTAAGCAAGGCTATAGGGAGAGCCTGTATCCATGTTAATTTTGCTTCTTGACACACTTTTGCTATGTCTTTTAAGTGTCTGGTTCGGTCTTTCAAACTTTCCACTGGATTGTGGTCTCCAGGCTGCATGTAGTCACCGTTTGATGTCTAGGAAACATGCGAGTGTTTGGGTTACATTAGCTACAAAGTGAGGTCCACCATCACTTTCCACGGAAGCAGGTAATCTAAACAGTGGAATGATATCATGTATAAGATGTTTAGCTACTTCTTTAGCTTTTTCAGTACTACATGGGAAGGCTTCAACCCAACTGAAAAAGGTATCTATAAAAACTAAAAGATACTTGTAGTTTCCAAAGGTTCAAGGCATTTCAGTAAAATCTAGTTGCCAATCTTCTCCAGGTGCAGAGCCCTGGTACTTGATTTAAGCAATAATACTGGAGTTATTATTCCCAGTCTTTGAGCATACAGAATGTGACCCAGCTGGAGCTGGGCTCACAAGTGCTCACAAGGACTCACAAAAACACATCAACTTGGCCCTGATGGTACAAAGACAATAGCTAAGATAATCTTGGCAAACACCTTTTAGGGAAACTTTCACATAAAGCCAATCAAACAGAACACAAAAGACTTTCTACTCTTATCTTTTTCTACTGGCATTTAGTGAACAGAAATTTGTTGGACCAATGAAGACCCTCCTGACTGTCGTTACTGAAACCTGTACCAATGATTGTTAAGAAAGATGATTCGAAATGTAGGATCACAGTTTCTAGCCAATCTGTGAAAAGGTGAAGCTTTCAATGGTTTTGCCCATTTTGTAATGTTGATCTATACTGATGGCTCTGTAACATTCTTTGGACTAGGGCAGACCTGGCTGTGGCAGCATGCCTGTCCATTTTCCCACTCTTGCCTATTCTGTAATACTCTCTGATCTTGGGCAGACATGGCTCTAGTAACATGGTTGTCCATTTCCCACTTTTGCCTTTTTGAATATATGCTAAATAAAAATTTCTTTTTGCTTTACTAAACTTTGTGATGTTCTACCCCTACAACATACTGTACTCTAGGGAAGGAGGGAGCAGGATGAGATTTTGGATTGTTTTTTACACAGATGGGACAACTTTTGATAACTTCCTCTATGGTGGAATGAACTTTAGTGCTTAATATATGCTGTCTTACCCATTCATACCTACTTTTCATTTCCGTAGTGGGAGGATGCATGGCTTTTTTGAAAATGGGGTACAGCATCTGTTCTGGAAGTAGAACTTTTCCTTGTGGAGTACATTTCCAGTTTCCTACCTCTTGAGTGGCTCTTCATTCTTCAGGTGTTTGAGGTCTTCTGAATACCCTGGCTGTTCTTATTTTGGGATTTCTATCTGGAGTATCAAGGGGACTACAGTGACAGATTTTCATTGCATCTTGGACACTACTTTTACGGCCTCATCAGCTTTCTGGTTTCCTTTAACTTCTGGTCCTGAAAGGGGGCTTCTTCTGACAGACTCTGACTTTTCCTGCCTTGATGCATCCAACAGCAAACTGCTTGCTCGAAATTCAGAAAGCAAAATAGCCACTTTTTTTCTGTAACTTCTTCCTTCAGATGCAAATCTTCTGTTCTCTCAACAGTTCCAGATGGTTGAGATGTCTTTTCAAATGCAAATATGGGTGGGGCTCAGGTTTATGACCGAAGCCCCCACTCTATAGGCAGGGCTACTGGCTTGAAACAAAAAGCCTGTGCTTCTCCTGGGCAAAACTTAGTTCCCCTTTTAGCATATTCAATTAAGTATTGGCTGAAGGTACTAGTTTTCTGTAATCTATAATACCCAGTATTTATTTCTACCATACATTTAGGTCTGTCTTACAACAAAAGGTAAGAGAAACATTCAAAATTCATAGTACATTCAGATAAACATAATCTTAAGCACATAACTCTTTTAAAACATTCCAACTTAGTCTTCTCTATACCTCAACTATCTTCCCATTCATATGCATATGGCCCTGGGCCTCTGGCTGGGTGGAACCAGTAGAACCTGGCCCTCTATCGATCATCTTGCTTATCTAGCCTGGCTTTTGCCCCAGGCCACTCCAGAAAAACCCTAAGTGGGACTTTTATCCCCTCAGCTGCAGTATAACCTTCCCTTCGGCTATTACTGGTAACCACCACCAAAGTAACTATATAACAAACAAAAGTTTCAATTCCTGAGCCTCTTCGTTCTTTCTTTTACAAAGTCTCATGCTTTCATGAGTCTGGAGACTTGCAAATAATCCTGCTCCTGACTCCAACTGTAAAAACAATGTGGGGGCAGTGTCTCACCTCCTCCAGCTAGCACAGGGAGTTGCCTTTATGGGTATAGCCCTGTTGAGGGTCCTGGTTTCCCCGCACCAAATAGGGTGCTGCTTTGAGTATGTGCCAGGGAAAACATCTCAGCACTGGAGGCCTCAAGGGCTGATGAAGGGTTTACAGAATAAAGGGGAGGTCTATGACCTCTGGTTAAAATCAGGTCCTCTTTCAGAGAACTAGACAAAACAGAGGTTTTGACCTCGATTTGAACCATGATTTTACAATGCTTCTACAAATTCTTATTTTGCCACAATCACATAAAAGCTTCAACATACACTTTCTCATTTCATTTTCTTTCTTTAGTACAGAGCAAATCTAACTGCAATATGGTGTTATAATTTAAGGATCCATTCTCAAGCTAGCATTTGCCATCCCTAAGCTCATATTGGGGCCAGGCAATGTTACAAAAAAATTTCATTTTAGACTTTTCCATTGAGTAAAATCCAAAATAAGACCTATTTTTTAAAATACACCCTAGAGGACTACATTATAGAATCTCAAATTATTTCTCATGATACCAAAACCTAAAACTACAGAATGCCTATCTAAAATGAAAGCATTTGACCCAACCTTCACTAGCTAAGCATTACCAGAATCTACAGTTTGTCTACTTTTCTACAAATAAGACTAATTTCTATACCAAACCTGGAGTCACAGACTCCTATTCAAAATTAGAGTGTTTGACCTAACCTTCACTGGCTAAGAATTACCAGGTCTACAGTCTATCCACTTTCTGAACAACAGGACTTATTTCTGTACTCATTAAGGAAGTCTTTTCCCTCTTCCCAGGGCACCTGACGTCATTCTCTCTCCTCCTCACTATTGAAGGGTCTGAGGTCAGCTCTGGCCTCAAGGGTCAAAATGAATCTCCCCAGAGAAAGATTACCAGCGTGCACGTGGGAGAAGTGGTCAGTTCCTGTTGGCCAGAGGTGATCTCAGGAGTCAAGCAGAGCTGGTCCCATCTGGGGTCACCAGAATTTGTTACCCAAAGCAGGTCCTGCTCAGTGCAGCTTCTCATCAATAAAGACGCACAAAGATGAAGAGGGAGAAAGAGTGTTTATTGCAAGCGCACAGACAAGGAGCAAGGAAGTGTATACCTCGAACCAAGCTCCTCGAACAAAAAGAGGTAGAATCTTTTATACTGTCTCTCACAAGAAGTGTATATAAATATTACGTACTACAGGTTATCCTGGTGCTCAGATGCAGTAAGACAAACTGCTTTTTTTTCTTTTGGCACATAGGCTAGTAAACTGGGTTTGACTGGCTTGAGCAGCACACAGTGCTTTAAGGACAATGGACAGGAGGGGACAGTTTCTGCTTGGTCTGAGAAGCTGCTGATTGAGCTACACCCAGCGCTATCACTTAAGGTTTTTGTTTGATAATGGCTAAGTAGCTCCTGGATATGCTGGCTGTCATTATCACTTTTCTATATCACTCATTTTTATTTTAATTTTTTTTATTGTACTTAGGGTGAAAGTTTACAGAACAAATAGTTTCTCATTAAACAGTCAGTACACATATTGTTTTAGGACATTGGTTAACAACCCCAAGACATGCAAACCCTCTCCCTTCTCAACTTTTTTTTTTTTTGGTGAAAATTTACATAGCAAAAACACCATTTCAAAAAACCCTACATGCACAATTCAGTAACATCGATTACGTTCTTCGAGTTGTGCTGCTATTCTCACTTTAGATGAAGGATTACAGAACAAAACAGTTTCTCATTAAAGAGTTAGTACACATGTTGCCCTATGACAATGGTTAACAACCCCAATACATGTCAACACTCTTCTTATTCAAACTTGGGTTCCTATCACTAGATTTCCTGTACCCTTCTGCCTTCTAGTCCTTGTCCCTGGATGTGCTGTGCCTCATTAGTCCCGTTGTGTTTTATGGGAGTGTCCAATCCTCAGCTGAATGGTGAACCTTGGAAGTGACTTCATCACAGAGCAAAAAGGGTGTCTGGGGGCCATACACTCGGGGTTTCTCCGGTCTCTTTCATGCCAGTAAATCTGGTCTTTTTTTTTGTGTGTGTTAGAGTTTTGTTCTACATCCTTCTCCAGCTCTGTCTAGAAAGCTCTGTTGTGATCCCAGTCAGAGCAGTCAGTGGTGGTAGCCAGGCACCATCTAGCTCTACTGGACTCAGTCTGGTAGAGGCTTTGGTATATGTGGTCCACTAGTCCTTTGGACTAATCTTTTCATTCTGTCCTATTCTCTTCATTCTCCCTTGCTCCTGAACGGCTGAGACCAGTGGAGTATCTTAGATGGCTGCTCACAGGCTTTTAAGACTCGAAACGCTACTCACCAAGGTAGAATGTAGAACATTGTCTTTATAAACTGTGTTATGCCAATTGAGCTAGATGTTCCCTGAGACCATGGTCCCAACAGCCCTCTGCCCAGCAATTCAGTCTCTCAGGGAGTTTGGATGTGTCTATAGAGCTTCCATGACATTCCCTTGTACAAGATGTTCTGGTTTCCCCAGTATTGTGTAATGTCTCACCTTTCACCAAAGATACAACTTATCTATTGTCTATTTAGTATTTCCCCCCAACCCCCACATCCCTTGTAACCAACAAATATTGTTACTTTTTGTATGTAAAATTTTTCATGAGTTTTTACAATAGAGGCCTCATACAATATTTGTCCTTTCGTGATTGACTTATTTCACTCAGCATAATGTCCTCCAGTTTCATCCATGTTATGAGATGCTTCACAGATTCATCATTGTTCTTTATCGTTGCATAGTACTCCATTGTGTGTATGTACCCTAGTTTGTTTATCCATTCATCTGTTGATGGGCATCTGGGTTGTTTCCATCTTTTTGCTATTGTGAAGCAGGGTGTTATTCAGTTTCCATGTAATTGATTTGTTTTTTCTTGCCCTTTCTGTTCTTATCTTCTACCTTGACGGCATTGTGGTCAGAGAAGACACTTTGAATTATCGCAACATTTTGGATCTTGTTCAGGATTGCTCTGTGGCCTAAGATGTGGTCTATTCTGGAGAACGTTCCATGTGCATTGGAAAATAATACGTCCTCTTACTCTCCTGTGCTGAATTTCTTTTGCTTGTGGATTTTTTTCATTTCTTTTGTTTTTGTAGGTTTTGTTTTTGCTGAGACTTTATGTTTTTCATCTTTATTTTTATGAGTATGTTTGTTAACTTTCTTTGTGGTTACCATGAAATATACCCTTATCTTTCTAAGTTTGAAGCAGTCTATTATTACTTGGTATCACCTTGCCTTCCTCTCCATTAGAAGGTTCTATACGTACACCATTTATTCCCTCTTTTATTGTTCTGATGTTGTTGTCACTTACAGATTAACTACTCGGATTCCATGCTATATTACTTTTGGTTTTGGATAGTCCTTGACAGTTCATTTCATAGATTGGTATCTGGCTGGTACGATC
>NW_004443947.1:18783982-18795948 GCF_000243295.1 Trichechus manatus latirostris | reverse complement strand
GGACTCCCTTTAATAATTCTTGTAAGTTTGGTTTGGTTTTTACATATTCCCTTAATTTCTGTTTATCTGGAAATGTCCTAATTTAGCCATCATATTTGAAAGAGAGTTTTGCAGGATATATTATTCTTGGCTGACAACTTTTTTCTTTCAAGGTTTTATATATGTCATCCCATTGCCTTCTTGCCTGTATTGTTTCTGCTAAATAATCTGAGCTTAGTCTTATTGTTTCTCCTCTGTATGTGACTTCTTGTTTTTCACGAGCTGCTCTCAGGATTCTCTGTTTGTCTTTGGTTTTGGCAAGTACGATTATGATATGCCTTCGTGATTTTCTTTTGGGGTCTATATTATATGGAGTTCATTGAGCTTCTTGGATGGCCAACTTTTCATCTTTCATGATATTGGAGAAGTTTTCTGTCAGCAGTTCTTCAATGATCCTCTGTGTTTCTGTTTTCTCCCCCTGTTCTGGAACTCTGATCACTCGCAGATTTTTGCTTTGGATTGTATCCCATATAACTCTCAGGGTCTCTTCATTTTTCTTTGTTCTTTTTCCTGAGTTTTCCTCAGAGTTGCATCCAAGCGTTTGTCTTCAATTCCACTGATACTTTTATCCACTGTTTCAAATCTGCTCCTCAGACCTTTTATGACACTGTTCATTTCTGATATCTTGTTGTTTATCTTTTGGATTTCTAATTGTTGTTTTTGTATAATTTCTAGTTGTGAATTTATTTTGGCATTTTGTTCCTGCAATATTTTCCTGAATTCGTCCATTTTTGTCTGTATTTTCCATGAATTTGTCTGTCTTTTCCATGAATTTGTCTATTTTTTCCTCATTTTTGTCTAATTTTTGCTTCAACTCTTCGATAATTCTGAGTATTAGAGATTTGAATTCCCTATCAGGCAATTCTAGTGCCTTTTCTTCTACTGGAAAGTCATCTGGTGTTTTATTTTGGACGCCTACTGGAACGATCCTGTTCTGTTTTTGTAAATGTTTTGATATTGTCTGCTGTCTTCGGGGCACTCAGTAGTTATTTTTCTCATTTATTGATTTTAGATTTGTTTGTTTTGTCCTTTTTTTTTATTTGGCTATGTCTGAGCAGGCGGGCTCTGTGTTCTTTGTTGTTTGCTCATCAGTGGGCATGATACTTTTTGATTCCTGCAATTGGCAGGGTCAGTCACTTAGATATGGTACAACATGGCAGGTCTTGCTGAAGAGGAGTTGCTGGGATGGGTTGTTTGTGGCACTTACTACAGCCACCAAGGCGAGTTGGGAATCCATGCAGAGCAGGTTCTGGTAGGCTGTACCTGTGCTGCTTGGTGGTGTGATGTGAAATGCACAGTGCGGGTAGACAGGATGGAGGGGGGAGATTTTGATATGTGGAGCTAAGATGGGTATGGGAGAGAGGAGAGAGGAACAGGAGCCAAAAACCTACAAACAAAAAGAGTGCTAGGGGAGCTTGCCGTTGGAGTGGAGAGATGAGAAACTATGAAATAGACAAATCAAAAAGGGGAAGAAAAAGCAAAGCAAAAAAAAATGAATAAATAAAAATTAGAAATAAAAGCAAATCTCCCAGGGATGCCACTGGTGTGCCTACGAGGTCTGGGGAAGTTGTTTCCAGGTGTTGAAGCACAGTCTGGCTAGAAGGCACAGAGATGTCACACAGCACCAGCTATTCAGGGGACAGGAAGGTATAGAGAGACAAGAAACTGAGTAATGAAGAATGACAAAAAGAAAAAGAGAGAAAAGAAAAACAAATTTTAAAAAAAGAACAAGAAAACCCCCCAAAAAAAACAGAAAAAAAAAAAAAACCCACAAAAAAAGAAATGTCCTCAGGGATCCCTCTGCATGTCTGTGCAAGCTGAGGGGGTAGGTCCCAAGCCATGCAGCACTGCCTGGCCAGAATGGGCTACTAACTCAAGAAAAGAAAATGAAACCAAAGAAAAATTCAGAACAAAGAAACAAAAAATGCCCCAGGATCCCACCAGCATGGCAGCACGGACCAGGAAGCCCCTCAGGAAGAAGCAAATATGGCGCACAGAGCCAGGTATTTGAGCGGAATGAGGGGGAGGTGGTGAGAAGTAAGGAAGAAATCAAAAGAAGTGGACAAAAGCAACACCAGCAGCCATCAAATGGCCCTCAGGGAGTCAGTCAGTGTGGGCGGGTGGATTCCAAGCAGCCGGTGCTTTCTGGCCAAGAGACTGTGTCTGTGGGAAGCAGAGGAGGCCAAGTGGAGATGAAGAAGGGTGTGGGGTGGGAAAGCATATATCACTGTTTACGTTGTTCTGTCTCCTGCTGGAAGCTCCGTGAAGTTGCTTTCTCATACCCCCTTTTCACTGGTCTCCAATAGGTGTCCAAGGTGGTGGATCCATGCTGCGTTAGCTGATAGGGGACCTCTGTATGTATGTCTCCTCGCCCTCTGCTCTCTGTCAGTTTCTTATTCCATTTGGTGCTTGGCTGAGTTCTTTATTTCTTCATTTGATGTTTGGAGTTTCAGGATTGCTGTTTTCTCCATTTGGCTTAGTTTTTCAGATCTTTGCTGTGGAGGGACTGCATGGTGCTTCTGTCTAGAGCACCATGTTGCCAGCCTACATTGCTCATTTTAATGGAAAACATTTGCTTGAAAATATCTGCCTTACACAGGTTCTGGCTTTCGCAGGTTTAACATAACCATCAATTATTTTTAAAAAAAGTCATTCTATAGGTATTACCCAATAATATAACATCTTAGTCTATTCTCATCAACACTACCTTCACGTTTGCATTTACACTGAATAAATCTTGATATTGTTATTAAAATTTGATACTGTTGTTTAGTGTAAAACAGTAGAAATTCTTTCACATATTCAGGAATTCTGAGAATCATTTCATTTCTCACAGTTTTGCAAAATGGCAAGAGCATGATGTTCTAAGGAAGAGGACTTATTTTAGTGGCTCAGAAGCAATCGCTAGTTCCAGTTTTGAAATGAAATGAGGCCGAAAACACAATTTTATTATAGATCTCTGGCAAATGAAGAGCAGAATATAACTCAGTGCAAAAAAAAACAAGAAAATCTTCATTATATGGGCTTATGTTCTTATAATGTCAATATGTATCAATATGTAACAGAATCAAAGCCTGACACATTCAGAAATAATGTTTTAATCTGAGCCAATTTACTCAACTGGATAATTATAAGCATGTGTAAAAAGATCAGAAGGGCAATATTTATCCTAAGTCACTCTGTTTTGGCAGATGCAAATATAATAAAACTTTTTTTAAAAATTATTTATATGATTACTTGATTTTTTAAATACATGCTTCCTGGTTTGCTGTAGGACACTGCTGTGCATAATCAGTAGTTAATTAAAAAAAAATTATTCAAGCAAAAAATTTTTAAAGTGATTACTAAATGAATGTATAACTCATTTTTAATGGTTTGATGTCAAAGGAGAATATATTCTCAATTAAATGAACAGCAATTTTGAAAAGTATTCTTTCTACGGTCTTATTTCTCCATTTCTAAAAAAGATGTTTCTAGTGATAGTACTCTTCACAAATCAACATTGAACATATCATTCAAATGTAATTTCAAATTTGTCGTGTTCTATTTAATCTTATCATCTATAAAGTATAAAAGCTGAATATACTAACCACATAGTCTTCTTATCTGATAGATCCATACAACTAAAATAATCTTCCTAAAAACTTTCTTATGAAAAATCAAGTCTTCCATTAATTCATTTAAAACAATTTTCAACTTCTACTTGAAAGCCTTGACAAACTTTTTAAAATCCTGTACTTGATTTTCCCCCACTCCTTCAAAGCTCCCAAATATCTCAGAATGGAAAATGGAAAGCTGCTGCACTGACTTACATACGTATCAGCTGTTACTATCTATATTGGGAACATTGTTTCATCTCTTTTATCAGCTTTGGAATGGATTGAAAGTTAATTAGAAAAGTATTTCTGAAGAAAGTTGGTAGCACAGGGTCAAAATGGTTTTTACAGACAGTTTCGTATTTTTTATCTTGGAACAGATGCCAAATTCAAGAAAAAATAAGACTAGTTACAAAAGAACACAGAGAAATTTTTATTTATGTAAAACCTGGCTATGATATGGGGAAAAAATAAACCTTCTGTGGATCCACATTGCTTAGCAGATTGACAAACATGAGTGATTATATTCTCCAAGACATTCTTTTACATGAACTTGATCTATTTTTCCTAAGCACTATCCACAACATTCTTCACTTCTAGACTAGGGCCGGTTCTACTCTTGGATTTTTCTCTTATCTTCCTATTCTTCCTGTCTCCATTTACTGAAATTTTTCACACACATTGATGTCTTCTAAAACCTTCCCTTCCCAAGTCATCTCTCCTAGCTATTATTATATCTTCTTGCTCTGACATCTATAGCATAATCTACATGTGTTATCATTATGTGCATGTTTGTTCTACCATCCATTGAAATTGTAAGATTTTGGGACCATGAATATATCTCTCATCTATGTAGTTCCTATAACACAATAATATGTGAAAAATAAACATGTTGCTTGAGTAGATTTGAATATACCCTTTGAAACTATGGAAATAGCATGCAATGTTAATAAATGTATCTGACCACTATCAACTAGATTCAATCTGAATATATGGGCACCTGCAGTCTTAAACTATGCTCTCGAAAAAAATGCTCTTGTTCATTAAGATAGAATCACATGTTAGAGTGTTTCAAACCATTGTCAAAATCTCACTTGGACTTCTGGGCAATATGGCACTAAAGTCACAAGCCACACTGTCCCTCCACTGCAAAGATCATAAAAACTAAGTCAAACAGAGTCACACGTCAATCCTGAAATCCTATGCATCAAATGAAGAGATAAAGAACTCAGCCAAGCACCGAATGGAATAAGAAACTGACCAAGCACAGAAAGCAAGGAGAGATACGTGCAGAGGTCCCCTATCAGCTACTGCAGCACAGATTTGCCATCTTGGACTCCTATCAGAGATCAGAGAACAGGGGGTACGAGAAAGCAGCTTCATAGAGCTACTGGCAGAAGACAGAATAACTGGTAACCAGAGATATAGTCTTTCCCACCCTGCACTCTTCTTCACCCACACTGGACCTCCTCTGTTTCCTACGACCACGGTTTCTTGGGCAGGAAGCACCCTGGTGTCGCTTGGATTCCACCCACCTGCACTGGCCAGCTCCCTGACTGCCTTTTGTTGGCTGCTGGTGTTGCTTTTCTCCACTTCTTTAGATTTCTTCCTTACCTCTCAACACCTCCCCTTCCATTCTTTCAAATACCTGGCTCCATGCACCATCTTTACCCCTTCCTGAAAGGCTCTGAAGCACCGCTTGACTGTTAAACTGCTTCCGGGCCTGAGGCGCCACACTGGTAGAACCCCCAGAGCTTTTTTGTTTGTTTGTTTGCTCTGATTTGTTCTATCTTGATTTGTTTCTGTTTTCTTTTCTCAGCTTGTGAGCCCCTTCTAGCTGGGCAGTACCACGCATCTTGGAAGTCGCTCCCTTACTCTATGCAGACATACAGGGACATCCCTAGGGGCATTTCTTTTTTCTTTCTTTTTCCTTTTCGGTTTTTTTGTTCCTTTGTTTTGTTTTGTTCTCTCTCTTATTCTATTTTTGTCTTTCTTCATTTCCAGTTTCTTGATTTATTCATTTTTTTTCTTTTACCCTTTTTCTATTTTTTTTTTTCATTTTTGTTTTTCCTCATTTCTTAGTCTCACATCTCTCCACTCCAATAGCAAGCTCCCTTACTCTTGTTTGTGTGTATGTTTTTGGCTCCCATTCCTCTCTCCTCTCTTTCATCTTTCCTATACCCATCTTCGCGCCACACATCACAATCTACCCCCTCCTTCCTGCCTACCTGCACCATGTGTGAACATCACACTCCCAAGTAGCAGGCATGGACTACTGGAATCTTCCCTGCACTGATTCCTGGTCCACATTTCAGCCATGGAATGTGCCACAAACAACCCATCCCAGCAACTCCCCTTCAGCTGGACCTGCCCTGCTGTACCATACCTGAGTGACTGACCCTGCCCACTGGAGAAGGAGTAAAAACTAAAACGCCCACAGACAAGCAAACAACAAAGAACACAGCTGGCCTGCTCAGACATAACCAAATAAAACAAAAAAGCAGGACAAAACAAATCTACAATCAATAAATGAGGAAAATAACCACTGAATGCCCCAAAGACAGCAGATAATATCAAAACCTTTACAAAAACAGGACAGGATGATTCCAGTAGGTGTCCAAAATAAAACACCAAATGACTTTACAGTAGAAGAAAAGGCACCAGAACTACCTGATAAGGAAATCAAATCTCTAATACTCAGAATTATCCAAGAGTTGAAACAAAGGGCAGACAAAAATGAGGGAAAAAAAATAGACAAATTCATAGAAAAGACAGACCAAAAAATGGAAGAATTCAAGAAAATAATACAAGAACAAAAATGCCAAAATAAACTCACAACTAGAAAACATACTAAAACAGTTAGAAACCCAAAAGATAAACAACGAGATTTCAGAAATGAACAGTGTCATAGAAGGGATGAGAAGCAGGTTTGAAACGATGGAAGATAGGATCAGCGAAATTGAAGACAAACCTTTGGATACAACTCTTTTTGAGGACAAATCAGAAGAACAAAGAAAAATGAAAAAAACATGAAAATTATGTGGGATACAATCAAAAGCAAAAATCTGGGAGTGACTGGAGTTCCAGAACAGGGGGAGAAAACAGAAAACACAGAGAATCACTGAAAAATTACTGACAGAAAACTTCCCTGATATCATGAAGGATGAACAGCTGACCATCCAGGAAGCTCAATGAACCCCATATAGGATAGACCCCAAAAGAAAATCACCAAGGCATATCATAATCACACTCGCCAAAACCAAAGACAAACAAAGAATCCCGAGAGCAGCTCGTGAAAAACAAGAAGTCACATACAGAGGAGAAACAATAAGACTAACCTCGGATTATTCAGCAGAAACCATGCAGGCAAGAAGGCAATGGGATGACATATACAAAACTTTGAAAGAAAAAAATTGTGAGCCAAGAATAATATATCCTGCAAAACTCTCTTTCAAGTATGATGGTGAAATTAGGACATTTCCAGATAAACAGAAATTAAGGGACAATGTAAACACCAAACCAAACTTATAATACTTATTAAAGGGAATCCTTCAATGTGAGAAAAAACAACATCAGACTACAGGTTGAATATAGGACACAGGATTGTACTAGCCAGATACTAACCTAGGAAATGAACTCTAAAGGACTATGCAAAACCAAAAGAATTACAACAGGGAACCAAAGAGGTTAATTTGTAAATGACAACAGCATCAGAACAATAAAAGAGAGAATAAACAGTGTAGGTATAGAACCTTCTAATGGAGAGGAAGGCAAGGTGATACCAAGTAATAATAGACTGGTTCCAATCTAGGAAGATAACGGTAAATTCCAAGGTAACCACAAAGAAAGTTAACAAACCTACTCATCAAAATAAAGAAGAAAAAAGTAAAGTCTCAGTAAAAACAAAACCTACAAAAACAGAAGAAATGAAAAAAAAAAATCCACATACAAAAGGAACTGAGCACAGGAGAGTAAGAGAAACGAAGATAACTTCAACACCACAAAAAAAATCACTACGAAATGCAATCCCACTCCTAGGGATATATCTTAGAGAAATAAGAGCCATCACACGAATAGACATGTACACCCATATTCATTGCAGCACTGTTCTCAATAGCAAAAAGATGGAAACAACCTAGATGTAATCACAGATGAATGGATAAACTATGGTATATACACACAATGGAGTACTATGCAAATATTAATGATAAATCTGTGAAGCAACTCATGACCTGGATGAAACTGGAGGATATTATGCTGAGTGAAATAAGTCAATCACAAAAGGACAAATATTGTATGAGACTTCTACTGTAAAAACTCATGTAAAAGTATACACACAGCAAAAATCAATCTTTGTTGGTTACAAGGGATGGGGGGATGAAGGGGAACTAAATAGACAATAGATGAGTGGTAACTTTGGTGAAGGATAAGACAGTATACAATACTGGGGAAGTCAGCACAACTTGTACAAGGAAATGTCATGGAAGCTCCATAGACACTTCCATACTCCCTGAGGGACTGAATTGCTGGGTGGAGGGTTGTGGGGACCATGGTCCCAGGGAACATCTAGTTCAATCGGCATAACACAGTTTATAAAGCCAATGTTCTATATTCTACCTTGGTGAGTAGCATCTGGGGTCTTGAAAGCCTGTGAGAAGTCATCTAAGATACTCCACTGGTCTCACCCATTCAGGAGCAAGGGAGAATGAAGACAATAGGACAGAAGGAAAAGATTAGTCCAAAGGACTAATGGACCACAGCTACTACGGCCTCCACCAGACTGAGTCCAATAGAGCTATATGGTGCCTGGCTACCACCACTGACTGCTCTGACTGGGATCACAATAGGGGGTCCTGGACAGAGCTGGTAAAAGACGTAGAACAAAATTCTAACTCACAAAAAAAAAGACCAGATTTACTGGTGTGACAGACTGGAGAAACCCTGAGAGTATGGCCCTTGGACACCCTTTTAGGTTAATGGTGAAGTCACTCCCAAAGTTCACCATTCAGCCGGGGATCGGACAGCCCCACAAAACAAAATGGGACTAATGAGACACAGCAGTATAGAGCAAGGACTAGAAAACAGGAGGGGACAGGAAAGCTGGTGATAGGGAACCCAAGTTTGAGAAGGGACAGTGTTAACATGTCATGGGGTTGCAAACCACTATCATAAGGCAATATGTGTACTGTTTAATGAGGAACTATTTGTTCTGCAAACCATCTAAGGTACAAAAAAAAGAATTATCTACGAGTTCAAATTGGCAACAGCAACTCAAAAGGTTTGATGGGAAGCCTAGGAGGCAGTGAGTTGAAGATAATGGTGATGGAATAATTTGGAAAAGGATAGTGAGAATAGCAGCACAACTGGAAGAATGTAATCGATATCACTAAATTGTACATGTAGAAACTTTTGAAGTGGTGTAACTTTGGTTATGTATATTTTCACCAAAATAAAGTTCTTCCAAGCTTGAGAAGCAAGAGTGTTGACACGTTGTGGGGTTGTTAACCAATGTCATAAAACGATATGTGTACTGACTGTTTAATGAGAAACTATTTGTTCTGTAAACCTTCATCTAAATTACAATAAATAAAATATTAAAAAAATCTCAGTAGGGTTAAAATTAAATCACTAAAAATAAATAAGAAAGAATAGACATGTGAAGTTCATGACGATGTTTTTAAGTGATCTTCATAATCACAATGTACTATAGAAAGAATCTATAAAACTCTAAGCAAGCCTATCCTAATACTCTGAGGCTCCAAAATGTTTTGTAGTTTGCAATTTTGAAAAGAAAAAAAAACAAAAAGTTGAGTAATTTTGAGAAAAGTTCAGTTGCATGCCATAGCTTACAATCTTACACAGTATGTTTCTTTCAGGAAAGCAGCTCCGTGTTCCTGTCATTTGTGCAGCACCAATCAACATCTCTAGGTTTCTTTGGTGGGACCAGTGAATGATGCCTTAGCCAAGGTCACTCTGGGCAGATTGAATATGAGGAAATAAATGCTTTGTGATGTAGCACTTTATCCTGATAAGATCCTCTCACTGAGAATTATAAATTCCAGGTGTAAAGGAAGAAGCACTGAATTCTGAATCATGCTAAGCTCAAGTTCCAGTTCTCCATGAGGTCGTCTATGTGGGCTTAGATGTCTGAGATCTAGACTCAGTGATAAGCTGCCAAGGCTGTTCTCTCTGCTATTTCACTTTCCATCTGTCCTTATAATTAATCCAGAGCAACTGAGATAATCTAGCTTTGTCTCTTCTTGGAAACCATAATAAGCCTAACTACTAAAGATATCTATTCCTTTTTCCAAACAGCATGTTTTTCAAAGGCATGAATGTTATTGTTATGCACATTAACTTAAATATCCTACAAAATCATAGCCTAAATATGTTGTACTTTTAAAAATGGTGTTTCACCAGCCCGTACTGGCTACCTCTCTGAGTGCCATTTGTTGGCTGCTGGTGTTGCTTTTTTATTTTTTCTGTTTCTTTTGATTTCTTGCTTGCCTCTCGCCACCTCCCCCTCCTTTTGCTCAAGTGCCTGGCTCCAAGCGCCATTTTTGCTCTTCCTGAGGGGCTGCGGGGCTCCATTCGAGTGTGCAGCTGCTTCCCGGTCTGGGCTGCTGCGCTGGTGGGATCCCGTGGCTTTTCTTCGTTTGTTCCTCTGCTTCCCGCAGCCACGGTCTCTTGACTGGGAGGCACCGGTGGCTTGAATTCCACACACCGAAGCTGGCGGCTCTCTGGGTGCCATTTGTGGGCTGCTAGAGTTGCTTTTTTTTTCTGCTTCTGTTGATTTCTCACTTGCCTCTCACCACCTCCCCCTCCTTTCACTCAAGTGCCTGGCTCAGTGTGCCATCTTTGCTTCTTCCTGAGGGGCTGCAGAGCGCCAGCAATTTGTGATATACGCTTTCCCACTCTCCACTTTTCTTCACCACACTTGGCCTCCTCTGCTTCCCGCAGACGCAGTCTCTTGTCCACAAACACCAGCCTTCACTGGCTGGGTCTCTGAGTTCCATTTGTTGGCTGCTGGTGTTGCTTTTTTTTTTTTTTTCTCTCTGCTTCTTTGGATTTCTTGCTTGCCTCTCACCGCCTCCCCCTCCTTTCGCTCGAGTGCCTGGCTCCGTGCGCCATCATTGCTTTTTCCTCAGGGGCTGCGGAGCTCCATTTAAGTGTGGAGCTGCTACCCAGTCTGGGCTACTGTGCTGGTGGGATCCCGGGGCTTTTGTTCATTTGTTCATTTTGAATTGTTTGTTTGTTTTCTTTTCCTTTTCTTGAGTTGGGAGCCTTTTCTGGCCAGGCAGAGCTGCGTGGCCAGGAACTCCCCTTCAGCTTCCACAGACGTGTGGAGGGATCCCTGAGGACATTTCTTTTTTCATAGATTTTTTTTTTCCTGTTTTTATGGGGGGCCTTTCTTCTTCTTTTTTTTTTTTTTTGATTTGTTTTGTTTTCCTTTCCCTCTTCTTCCCTTTTTGTCTTTCTTCACTGCTCAGTTTCTACTCTCTCTATATCTTTCTTCTCTTTCTGATCCCTGAATACCAGGCATTATATGCCTCTGCACCTTCTGGCCAGGCTGTGCTGCGACACCTGAGAGAGACTTCCCCAGACCTCATAGCTGCATCGGTGGGATCCCTGGGGACTTTGTGGTTCTTTAACCTTTCTGATTTTTACTTGTTCATTCTTTGCTTTTCTTCCTCTTCCTCTTTGTTTTTCTCCATTTCATAGTCTCTCATCTCTCCATTACAATGGCAAGCTCCCCTAGCATTCTTTTTTGTTTGTTTGTATGTTTTTTGGTTCCTGTTCCTCTCTCCACTCTCCCATATCCATCTTAGCTCCACACATAACCATCTCCCCGCTGCATCCTACCAACCTACACTGTGCGCTTGACATTACACCACCAAGCAGTGCAGGCACGGCCTACTGGAACCTTCACAGCACTGATTATCGACTTGCCCTGGTGGCAGTAGTGAGTGCCACGAACAACCCGTCCCAGTGACTCCTCTTCAGCTAGACCTGCCCTGCTGTACCATATCTGAGTGACTGAACCTGCCACATGGAGAAGGAGGTGAAAAGTATTGAGCACACAGACAAACAAACAACAAAGAGCATGCAGTCTGCCTGCTCAGACATAGTCAAAATTGTTTTTTTAAAAAAGAGAAGAAACAAATCTATAATCAATAAATGAGAGAAATAACTACTGAATGCCCCCAAAACAGCAGACAATATCAAAACATTTACAAAAACAGGACAGGATAGTTCCAGCAGGCATCCAAATTAAAACACCAGATGACTCTCCTGTGGAAGAAAATGCACTAGAAGTACCTGATAGGGAAT
>NW_004443947.1:18771424-18775780 GCF_000243295.1 Trichechus manatus latirostris | reverse complement strand
AAAAAAAAAATTAAAAAAAAAATAAATAAAAATAAAAGTGGTGTTTCGCAACTACATTTTCTAAGATGGGTATAGATTTATAGTTAGTGGAGAAAATGATATCTGATTACAAAGTACAATCAGCAGTATATTCAGGAATGTTATGAATTGTTTTCCCTTTCTAACTTAAAGTTTCTGTGTGTGTGTGTTAAAATCAGAGACTAAAAGAATTGCTGCTGCCTATTTTCACAAGAAAGTCTTGTTTATCTTTAAAGTGGCAGCTTTGCATGCAAAAATTGTGTAACCAAAATGACCTAGAAGAGCATGTGCTTTTTAGCATACTAATTGCTTTTGCCCTAAGGAGGGAGAAATATCTTGTAGCTGGCTTTGCATTTCCTAATCTACATATCCAGACACACCACATCTAGGAGGGAAATGTACAAATGTGCTTTGTAACTTGCAGAAATGATTACACAATTGTGACTTGTAGGTACCGCTGTGCTTTTGGGCACTTAGCTTTGCAACTGTGATAATTATTTTTATAGATATATGACTTCACTCAATTGAAAAATATCCAGAGAAGGGAGGAGAATTCAAAATTTATGGGCCATGCCAAACTAAAAACTTATTAAATTACAATTTCTGAACTTTTAATAATATTTGGTTTCTTAAAACATCCAGATAGAAAATATAGTTGCCACCTTCTCATTAAAATGATGAGTTGACTGGGATATGAAGATATAGATACTAGGGAAATCATTAAAAACCAAACAGCTTATATTTTCTTTGTATTGTATTTCTGTATTTATAAAAAAGTTAGTACTGGCTTTAAGATATTTTAAATCATACTCCCCCCCCCACCACTTGGGGCATCAAAATCAAAATCAAGGATATTAAGCACATGTCTGGTACTCCCAAGTGACTTATTTACTAGTTCCTCTGACAACGGAATATATTTTACTTGAGAATCATTATCTTCCCTTAGTTCACTAAGAGATAGTATGTGATCCAGGCCTGCAAATCAGAGCATGAGATCCACTACTGAAAATAGTTAATTCAGAGATAGAAATACAATCCATGTCAGACCAATGAAACTCAATTTCAGGACAGGTGTTGCCAAAAAGAAGAAAGACTCTTTGTATTAGACCTAGAGCTTGGAGAATGGTCTGCTTTAGAGTGAAGCCAACACAAAAGAAAGCAGAGCCCAAAGATGGAGAGAGATTACTCTTAATATCACTTGAGCCTCTAGATCCAACTACTGCTGGATTCACCCCGGGGTCTTTCAGTAACTTAAGCCAGTAAATTCCTCTATGTTGCTTAAATCAGTTTGATCTGAGTCTTAGTCACTTTGATTTATGTTTCAGTTACTTGCAATCAAAAAAGTATTGACAAATAAAATTATACTTTACTACCATGCTTTTCTGGTTAAAATCTGAAACCAACTTACTATTTGAAAATAAACCCATTGAAACAGCCCATAGCTATTGATAAACGCAGTTTTTCTTTTGGCTTCCCATAATGGTCCATTTGTTACCCAAAGTAAGTCCTGTTCGGTGCAGCTTCTTTTCAGTAAAGACACACCAAGGTGAGGAGGGAGGAAGAGGGTTTATTGCAAGCAGGCTGGCAAGAAGCAAGGAGGTGTATACCTCAAATCAAGCTTCCTGAACAAAGGGAGGCAGAACCTTTTATACCATCTCTCACAAGGAAGTACATAGAAACTTTATGGACTACATAGGTTATCATGGAGCATAAGACAAATTGCATTTTTTTCTTTGGTATGTAGGCAAGCTTGAGCAACACCCAGTGCTTTGAAGACAATGGACAGGAGGGGACAGGTTCCCTTGGTCTGAGCAGCTCCCAACTGAGGCACATCCATTGCTATCACTTAAGGTTTTGTTTGATAATAGGTAAGCAGCACCTGGCTGCATTGTTTATCACATTTTCTCTTTTCTCTCTCATTCATTTATTGAGGGAGCATTTGAGTCTACTCTGCACTAAATACTATGCTAGCACACGTAATACAGTTCTCTGAACAACATCAAAAAGCCTTGACCCTCACAGAGTTTTAGTCTCCATGCATCTTAATTAACATGTATCATGACAAATGGGATCAGAACAGCAAGTGATGCTATGGAAGCATATAGGAGAGAACATAACTCAAATTTAGCGGCTCAAGGAAGGGTCCTGAAGGAAGTACTATTTAAGTTCAAAGGGATGTCTAGAAGTTAGTCAAGAGTGGGGAAAGATACTCAGAAACCGTGGGCATGAGAGAGCCACTATGAGAGAGAGAACATGAAAGGGTTTTGGAGAGTGAGAGGGATGTAGTGACACAGTTGCATATCCAAGAGCATACATGAGGCATTTGGCTTTAGAAGTCTGGAGAAAAGATTTGTTAATCATCAGCATATCTATGGACTTTGAGGTTATGCAAGCAAATAAAACTTTCTATAGAGTGTAGGGAGTCCCCGGAAGGTGCAAACTGTTAACACACTCAGCTGCTAACCGAAAGGTTGGACATTTGGGTCCACCCAGAGTTGCCTCAGGAGAAAAACCTGGTGATCTACTAAAAAACCAGCCATTGAAAACCATGCGGAACACAGTTCTACTCTGACACACATGGGGTTGCTATAACTCAGACTTAACTCAGTGGCAAATGGTAGATAGTGTAGAGACTGGAGAGAAGAAGAGATGGGGCAAACCTCAGGAAATGCTAACATGGTCAAAGGACACTAAAAAGAAACGGAAAGAATTATCCACAGCAGGAGATGGAATAGCAGAGTCTGATGTCAAAGAAGTGAACAGAAAAACATGTTTCAGGAAGTAGTTATCAACAGTGAAAAACAGTACAGAGAAGTCAAGTAAGATATGGCCTGAAAAGTGCCCACTGCATTTAACATCTAGGGATTGTTGTTCATATCCTTGTTGAGATCAGTTTCAATGGAGCGGTAAGGGCATAAGAGAAATAATAGTGTGTTGAATGTTTGGTGAATAAGAGATGAAGAGATGAACAAGGGGAGACATTCCTTCCAGGCAAATGAATCCTAGAAGTGAGGAAAGAGAGACGGTGATATCTTGATGGTGACATTAGATATATACATCTATAGGTGTGTGTGTGTGTTTAAGTTGACAGATATTTGAGGATGCTTAAATTCTTTTAAGAAGTCAGTAGAAGAAATCACATAAGGGAATGGTTTAAGATAGAGGAGAAAAAGGGAATTGTTGATAGATAATTAGGCACAGGAACCATCACATGCAGATACACGGGCACTACTTTCTCTTTTCTTACGTATTGAAAAAGGCTGGGGAGAATGGCATTACAAAGAGCAATACTGGATCTTCATATATATAAATGTTTTAGCTCAGCTCAGGTAATCCACCCTTCCGCATTTTCTTCATCTTGAAACTGTCTCAAGGTTTCTTGAATCAGATGTGGAACACTCATGCATCAAATAGTTTTACCTGATCTTTTGAGAGAATAACAGGAGAAGCTAGATAATCAGGCATGACATACCCTCTTTATGCTTTTAGAATTTAATACATAGACATATCTCATTTTTTACAGAAAATGGGTACAGAAATAACTCCAAATTGTAGGAATTTTATAACTGTGTAAGTCCCTGCAGAAAACATACACACACCACAAAAAACCCTATTACTTTCAATTTTATCATTTTTCTATCTACTCTTCCAACTATCTATATCCACACTTGTATTTTATGTGTTTCACATGAGAAAATTCAACTCCATAATTCCTCTCCATTTTATATGTATCTCTCAGTGTTTTTTCAGTAAAGATATATTCAATATTTTAAAAAGCACAGAAGAATATTTACTTTTTAGTTAAAAAAAGACAACCAGGGAATTACATTTTCACCAGATTTTTGATTAGCAGCTGAACTCTTAAGCACTATGCCACCAGGGTTTCAGAAATATATTTGGGGGATTTACTCTATTAAAATACAAATGGGGGGGCATGGCCAAGACGGCAGAGTAGTTACATGCTTCCTATATCCCTCTTACAACAAAGACCTGGAAAAACAAGTGATAAGATTCTATATGAATATCTAGGAGCCCTGAACAAGGCAAAGTTGAGGAATCTGACTAAGTGTTGGGGCGAAGGACAGGGAGACAGTTTGGAAGAAGTGAAGAGTGCCAGAGCCAAGGCAGCAAAACTGCAATGCTGCAGCCACGCCGGTCCGCAGTGAAGCAGGCAAACAGCTTGCTGTGCAAGCGCTCGGGAAGCAGTTTCCACATAGAGAGAGACCCAGCAGCAGAGATTCTGCTTGGACACTCCAAACCAGTGAAAAGCAGCTCCCGAGTGGCTAAGACAAGTACACGCATGCAGCCTTTTATGCGGATTTAAAAAAAAAAAAAAAA
>NW_004443947.1:18740119-18766181 GCF_000243295.1 Trichechus manatus latirostris | reverse complement strand
AATGAGATGGAGAAACAAATCACCAACTTCATATGGAAAGGGAAGGGGCCCCGAATAAATAAAGCATTACTAAAGAAGAAGAAGAAAGTGGGAGGCCTTACACTACCTGATTTTAGGACCTATTACACTGCCGTGGTAGTCAAGACTTCCTGGTACTGGTACAACAACAGATACACAGACCAATGGAACAGAGTTGAGAATCCAGATATAAGCTCATCCATCTATTAGCAGCTAATATTTGACAAAGGCCCAAAGTCCATTATTTGGGGAAAAGACAGTCTCTTTAACAAATGGTGCTGTTATAACTGGATATCTATATGCAAACAACTGAAACAAGACCCATATCTCACACCATGTACAAAAAGTAACTCAAAATGGATCAAAGACTTAAATATAAAATTGAAAATGATAAAGACCATGGAAGAAAAAATAGGGACAACGCTAGGATCCCTATTACATGGCATAAACACAATACGAACCATAAGTAACAATGCACAAGCACTAAAAGAGAGACTAGATAAATGGGAGACCCTAAAAATCAAACACTTATGCTCATCCAGAGACTTCACCAAAAGAGTAAAAAGACAACCTACAGACAGGGAAAAAATTTTTGGGTACGACAAATCCGATCAGTGTTTAATCTCTAAAATCTACAAGATACTGCAAAACCTCAACAACGAAAAGACAAATAACCCAATTAAAAATTGGGCAAAGGATATGAACAGGCACTTCACCAAAGAAGATATGCAGGCAGCTAACAGACACATGAAGAAATGTTCATGATCATTAGCCATTAGAGAAATGAAGATCAAAAGTACAGTGAGATATCATCTCACCCCAACAAGGCTAGCATTAATCCAAAAACACAAACTAACAAATGCTGGAGAGGTTGCGGACAGACCGGAACATGGGAATGTAAAGTGGTACAACCACTTTGGAAATTGATTTGGCACTTCCTTAAAAAGCTAGAAGTAGAAGTACCATACGATCCAGCCATCCAACTCCTTGGAATATATCCTAGGAAAACAAGAGCCAACACACAAATAGATATATGCACACCCATGTTCATCGCAGCACTGTTCACAATAGCAAAAAGATGGAAGCAACCTAGGTGCCCATCAACAGACGAACGGATAAACAAACTATGGTATATCCACACAATGGAATATTACACAACGATAAAGAACAACAATGAAGCCGCGAAATGTCTTATAACACAGAGGAATCTGGAGGGCATTATGCTGAGTGAATTAGACATTCACAGAAAGATAAGTATTGTATAAGAGCACTATTATAAGAACTCAAGAGAGGGTTTAAATAAGAAGAAAACACTCTTTGAAGGTTACGGGATGGGGAGGGAAGGTGAGGGTTATTCACTAACTAGATAGTAGATAAGAATCATTTTAGGTGGAGGGAAGGACAGCACACAATACAGAGGAAGCCACCACAACTGGTCTAAACTAAAGCTAAGAAGTTTCCTCAATACAATCAAATACTTTGAGAGACAGAGTAGCAGGGATGGGGGGTCTGGTGGCCATGCTTTCAGGGGACATATAGGTCAACTGGCATAACAAAGCTTATTAAGAAAATGTTCTGCATCCTACTTTGCTGAGTGGTATCTGGGGTCTTAAAAGCTTACAAGTGGCCATCTAAGATGCATCAATTGGTCCCAACCACTTGGAGTAAAGGAGAACGAAGAACTCCAAAGACACAAGGAAAGTATTAGCCCAAGAGACAGAATGGGCCACATAAACCAGAGACTTCATCAGCCTGAGACCAAGAGAACTAGATGGTTCCCGGCTACCACCAATGAACGTCCTGTCAGGGAACACAACAGAGGGTCCCTGATGGAGCATTAGAACGATGCGATGCAGAATTCAAATTCTAGTAAGAAGACCAGACTTAATGGTCTGACTGAGACTGGAGGAGCCCCTGAAAGCATGGCCCCTGGACTCTCTATCACCCCAGAACTAAAACAATTTCTGAGGCCAACTCTTCAGACAGGGATTGGACTGGACTGTGGAACATAAAGTGATACTTGTGAAGACTGTGCCTCTTAGTCAAGTAGATACAAGAGACCAAAGGGGCAGCTTCTGTCCAGAGGTGAGATGGGAAGGCAGAGAGAATTAGGAGCTGGTTGAATGTTCATGGGGAATCAAGGGCAGAGGGGAGGAGTGTGCTGTCGCAGAATGGGGTGAGCGGTTGGGGTCTCATAACAAAGTATGTAAAAAAAAAAAATGTTGTATGGGAGACTAACTTGAAATGTAAACTTCTTTTAATTACAATAAAAAAATAATAAAATACAAATAGGAAGATGCCTGCTGTAAATCAAAGTATTTGGCTGATTTTAGAAATATTCTTTGCTCTCTGGGAAAAATATCATTTGGATTCTGAATTAAAGCTATCAGTACAGATAGATTAAATTTAGCAGATAATTGATTAGCTCTTTATATGGCTACTTCATATTCCAATCCACTGAAAAAATTACACAGCACACAATGGACACTTAATTCATGAATAGTTCATTAATTTCATTTTTGTTTAAAGCTACATTTTTGTTTAAAACAATGCTGAAAAAGAATATTGAGGATATTGCTACAATATGGCTTAAGGCCATAAGTATCTTCCACATTCAATCCAAAAGGCATCACATGACAGATGGAAACAAAAATGATATGGACTCACAGCAATCTGAAAATGACCTAGTTTGGTAAATTTATAAAATACTCCCACTTAAAAAGAAGGATCATTAAAAAGCAACATATCTGTTTTTAATTTCTTCATGTATTTTTCCTTGGACAGATGGAATAAAGCCAGATATTCACTAACCATCTATCAGCCACATAATGGAATTTGTGCTGTAACTAACTGACTAAATAATGCCTCACATTTAAGAAAACGGACTTTTAAAATGGCCTGTTTACATTCCTCATCCATATTTTAAAGATATTTCTTTTGAATGTTTCAAACATTGTATAATTGGTTTGACAGGTAATGTAATATATCATGTTGTGGCTTTAGGGAAAACAAAAACAAACATTACCGACTAGTCTAGAAACAAGAACTCCCAAGAAGACAGATGGAGAAAGAGACAGAGGACACTGCTGACACTTCCTAGAAACAAAATAAATCTGGCAATTCTAGCCTTGTGCAGTCACAGAAACCATACAAAAAATCAGAAAAGCTTAGGGCAGGTGGAACTTTGTTGTTTAATAACTGCAATTCTCCCTACTTTGAGGGGTATGTAAATTCAACTTCACAACTCCAAAGGCAAGAATAAAAGCATTACAAAACCAGCCAAGTTTCTTTACAGGCAAATTCATGACACTGGACTCTAGGAGGCACCATGTACATGAAACTACTCAGGACCCTGCCCACAGAAATGGAGAAATGAGATTAAATATGGCAGAAAACATATTCCTTGAAAGGAAGTAAGAACATACAGTAGCAGCCAATCCTCTGTTTTGGAAGTGAAAGTTCCTTTTGTTTATGGGTTATATTACAATGAGAGACAGATAGTGACTCGTGCTTTATTTTATCCCTCCTGGCACATGAAGGCAAAGAAAACAAACTCCAAATCTTATAATTAGAAGATAAGTTCTATGCAAACCATATAAATTCTTACAATCATCTTCCACTTTGCTTTCAATGTGGAGACTTGACCTTATTTTGGCAGATTTTGTTTCGATTTCCCTTTCAGCATCTAGTTTTGTTTTTTTTTTTAAATGACTCGCTGAGCTTAGCGTATTTCTTACACTTGTTCCAAAGTAGTTTTGGGCTTGATTAGCAAGGGGACAATTCAGTAGCACATGAAGTAATTTCCCTAGAAATGAAAGTTTAGCATCAACAAAAGTAACAAATCACCAACATCAGGTCAGCCAGATGCAAAGGTTAGCAAAGCAAAAGGATTATATTTTCAAAAATATGTCAACTTCCAGAATCAAAATGCTCCATGCCACCTTGTAGAAATAGTAATCGATGTGTTTGTTTGTATATTTTTGTTTTTTAGGCAAAGGGATTAAGAAACCAGTGATATTTTTCCTTACTATGGTTTATATTTATATACTGCATCTATATTTGGAGAGAAATAAAATACAGAATGTCGTTTTACAAATACTCTACTAATCAGTAGGGTCGTTGAGTAGCAATGAGTAGAAAGCAACTCTGGCAAATAAAGAAGATATTATGCAGGGGATTATAAAAAAGAAACAAATACATATGAAGCATCAAATTTCAGAAACGGCGAGCACAAAAGAAATCCAGGAAATCTAAGGAGCAGAAACAATTGGGTAAATATTTCAGGCCACAACTTCCAGAAAGAATCATCTCTAACCTTTCTTTATCCTTACATGAACTGTGCAAGACTCAATTTCCCAGGAGAAAATCCTAGCTTAGATTGCTTGCCCATCCCTTGCCTCTTCAACAGAGAGTACCTTGTTTAAAAGTCCCACAAAAATAGCACATAATGAGTATGCAGCAGTGGGGGAAACCTGTAACTGGAAATTTCATTTTCCATTAAAATCAGGCATAGCCAATTTCTTTCCCTTGCAACTTCAAAGACTATCATGTTTTTACTCCAATAAGCCTCTGGTTTTATTTGCCTACAATGTATCAAGTGCTTCTTGTTACATACATAATAAAAACAAAAAATTCAGAATTAAATAAAATTAGATTATTGAAACCAGGGCATTACTAATATAAATAGGAAAGATAACTAAGTTTACATTCAATAAGAGCTGTGTTAGATGCATATGACCAATGGAATTCATGATGATACAATTTTATGCTATAAGAGAGGGGATATAGGTTTTAGGGAGAGAAATGTCATGGGGCATACCACTCATTCCGTTCTCACTGCTCACTGTTGGAAAGATATAATAACTGTTTGTGAATTGATCATAGACTCTGTTAGGAGGATTATCTGCCCTCATGTTCCCCATTTGGGGTGCCTAAGCAGAGGCCTTGGGCCCAGAACATTCTCTGGTAAGGAGGCTGGGGATTGGGTCTCTCTCAGTCCCTTCTCCTTATCAGAGAAGCCTTCCTTCCTATTCTGGGCCCACAGTAACTTTCTCCATCTCTTGCACACGTGCAGGTACCATAAGAAACCTGGTCAACCCACTTCTAGATCTGTTCCCAGTGGGAAGAGAATGAGGTCTCTCAGTCTGCAGCACAGGACGGGAGCACAGAGCAATGCCCTGCATCTGTGTGAGGAGCAACTCGCTGGCCATAGGAGACAGGTGGCCCCAATTGAAGCTGATCTCATCTTGCCTTTTCTTTTTGTGAGTAAAGCTTTATCCCATACACTAGTAGACCATGTGGTTTGTGTCTTTGGTTGGTGACCTCGAACCCTGGTATGACAGTTATACCACAAACTCAAATGTAAGCTTGGCTCCTTTCATTTGTCATAATATTCCTAGTATGCTCAGTCCTCCTGTTTGTCAGAATATTCCTCTATCTATTGCAGAAGAGTGGATCACTTTATTTCTACAACATGGAATAGGAAAAAAAAAAAAAAGCACTCTTCAACTTTAAAGGATATTGAAAAACTCCCAATGGTGTTTTTTCCATATGAAAATATACCTTCTGAGAGCTATCTAAAATTATCTACACAACGTTTTAAAAATGTTTGCAAAATAAAGTAGTTACGGACACATGAAATTTTTGAAAATGAATTTCTGGACAACATGCTATGAGCAAATATCTAGATCCTCAAAGAAGTAATAATTTAATATTTTGATGCAACTCACAGTCCATTAAACTTCAAAAATTACTTCTAATCCAGAGCATCCCCTGTGACTTTTTAAATAAATTTTAATGTACATTTATAATTAAGAGTAATAAAGTAGCAGAGCTTATTTAAAAAGCAATAATAGACTTATTAAACTTTGGTAAATTGCTTGGGGATTCTTCCGGGAGATTAATTTTCCTTCTCCTGAATAGCGCTCTCCTCTGCCGACTCTCCTGAACTTTATATACCTTAACTGGGCTTAGAATTTTCAGCTGCTCCAGTAGAGTTACATTCTAAGTATTTTTCCATAAATGGCCAGAATATCAAGAGAATAAATTGAAAAGTTCATTGAGATACCTCTGGAATCCCAGGAGATCATGGCAGGAGTGAGGTGACTGAATTCTAAGAGGAATTTGACCATTTTGGGCCCACGCTGTTTTCCATTTATTCTATCATGAAAGTTAACATGGCAAAAAATATTTTATTTTTCTGGAGGCTCTTGCAGCTCCCTTTTTGAAACACACCACACTTTCCTCCTGATGCAGCCGGTTTGCTAATCAGCCAAGGTGCACTAAAAAGTCAAGTGCAATCAGGTATTAAGAAACAAGTGATTAAGGAAAGTATTTAAGAATCAGAAGCAGAAGTCCTATTAAATGTAAATGTTTCCATCTCTAAACTTAGAAAGTTTCACTTTGTGACATTTAATTTCCTTTCTCGTCTATATTACCCATCTGCCTTTCCAATTAACACTTTGCATTCACTTCCAATATCAGCTTCTTCTATTGGTTTAAGTCAATATGAAGTTGGTTCCTATCCAGCCAAGTAGGTCTTGAAGCAATTCTAGTGAATCATACTGAAGTCTAAACAGATGAATTTTTTAACACTAGTCAATGTACTTTGTGTTCAGTCTTTCAATTTCTAAAATGGAAGTATAACATTTTTTATATATGACTGTTTTAATGTGGTCAAATTAAGGGTTAATTCAGGAGAACCTTCTGTTCCATTAACTTTTTATGCTAATGCATGGTAATAATGGTTAAGGCCTGTACAGTGAAAGACCATTCTCACATCAAGCCTTGAGAACTAAGCTTGGATTGTGTTTACAAGTTTTAAATGATTGGGCCAGATTCTTCTAGACAAATATCTTGGAACTGATGTAAGATATGCCTGTCTAACAGAGGGACTCCTCTCTATCATGTCCCTGATAATATAAAACATACGGAACTATAATTCAGCAGCACTGGCAAAGTGTTAGGGATTGCAAAGCCAAATGAAAATTGCTTTCCTCTAAAACATATTTCTCAACCATGATAGTATATGAAAAATCTATGAGGAACTTTCATAAAATAATTCATGTCCAGACTCTAACCCAAACAAACAAAAAACAAGTTAAGTTTTTCTGGGAATGAGACCTAGATATTGATGCTATGGAGAAGCTCACCTGAGGATGTCAATGTGCAGCCAGGGTTGAGATTCACTACCCTTGAAAGTACAATCACACACACATACACACTCCAAAAGGAGTAATTTCCAATTTTCATTGAAGGTGATAAAAATTTATTGTCTGAGTTTCTAAGGATAATAGATACAAGTTATAGTAGCAAAATTTCTCATGAATTCTTTGCTGAATAAGAGATGTTTATTGATTTTCCAAGATGCTTTAAGTGCTTGGTATACAAAGATGAAGAAGACAATATCATGAATGAATACAGAGTTGAGCACAAGTATTCCTCAGTTCAGGACTGTTAAGAAAAATCTTACTAGGTCATCAAGAACCAAGAAATTAATATAACAGAAATGCATTTTTTGATATTATTGAGTTTTTTTTCTTAATACTCTCAGGTATTTTCCAAGTATTTCTCAAAATGCTACTTGAAAACAAATCATTATATTCTTGGAGGACATCTGAAATATGTTAAATATTAAATTTTTCTTATCATTGAAAGAAATCAGATTTTTTTTTCTTCCTCCATGAATTTGTTGTCAAACTAAGTCATTTCCTGGAAGTATGTTTTTTATTAGCTTAAGTTCATT
This sequence comes from Trichechus manatus latirostris, assembly GCF_000243295.1. Lineage (NCBI taxonomy): Eukaryota > Metazoa > Chordata > Mammalia > Sirenia > Trichechidae > Trichechus > Trichechus manatus. The sequence goes on along the minus strand of NW_004443947.1, from coordinate 18,758,419 downwards.
CTTCATCAGTTTGGAACACTTTATCAGATCTCTATCTCTTACTCTCTCTTTTTCTAATGATTTTCCTTTGTGTAGCATTGTTACTTGTGGCTGTTGTCTCTGTTTTCATTGTTACTCTCTTCCAGAATTTAAAGTCACATTCTATTGGTCTTTGTATTGGGTCCCTCGTGTTCCTTGATGTGAGTTGGGAAAGCAAGTGTGGTTCCACTTACTCATGGTGGATCTATATGTCAGCAGAAATACAGAGGAAACAATGGGGCACAAGTGGTCCAATTCACAGTAAAGCAACTCACAAGAAAGAATGCAGAGATATGGACACTACCACTGAATTTCTGTACTTATTTTTCAATATTATCTTAAAATCTCAACATAACACTAGCTTTTGAAAATACTACCCAATTTTCACTGGTTGCACACCCTTGTCTGCACTCATGGGAAATAGAATTCCTTGAAAATTTTCTCCAAAATATTTTTTGGAGCTTCTACACACTTAAACGCATTTACAAGTAAGTTTTGAATTTTGATGCTGATTCCTCTTATTTATGCTTCAATCTGATGTCTATGCTAATTCAATAATCTCTAATTAGACAAGGATGTTCTTTATCTCTGGGTTACGCACAATTAAGTACTCAGGCCCCAACATGCCCCTAAGTTATTCAGATATTTTAACTAATAAACTCTATTTCCCCCTAAGATAAAAAATGCTTATCCATTTTTCTTGATCACCAAGCCATATCCAAATATTTATTTGCCTCTGAAAAAAATGTTCTATTGTAAAATATTATTTACTTAGTCGGGCTACATCTTCTATTAAATCCTCCTTATAATATGAGTATCATTGACTCTCCTGTCTCCATTACACAGTTCATCAAAGACGAGCTCATTATCTGCTTGAACGCTAGTCCCTGACATGGGTTTGAGTAATTTTCCCCATGTATGTCAGTGGATGCAAACAGATGCTAGAGAATTGGTAGGGGTTGCCTAGATCCACTTTTGAGTTGTATGAATCTGAATGCTGGTCTAAGAATTTCTATTACATGTGATTTTTCCTCTTGCTGATGGGAGCTCATTGAGAACAAAGGTTAGATCCCCAGTGTTCGGCCCCTTATTATAGTTCAATAAACGTGTGTGGGTGGAGACTACTCAGAGGCAGGAAAATGTTAGGAATATATGATACAGATTTGTCTATATTCTATATCACTTTTTTTTTTTTATTGAGAGCCTGATTTTTCCTCTACCCTGAAAAAAAAAAAAAAATCCAAAAAAACTCACAAAACCAATAGAGAGGATATTACAGCTCTTGAATTCCCTCAGAAGAGCACTTCTGTGCTACAACTTGAACAGTGCACTTATCCTAGCAATAAAAGATAAGTCCATCTTGGAGCGCAGTGATTCTCCTAGAGTGCTAGGGCCACTTGGAGGGATGACTTACTGTGTAACAGTAGTTTGGGTGAGAAGAACAAGGTGGAGGGGTATTGATGTGATTATTTTGTTCAGTCTGATATTCTGGGTGCTAAAATGAATAAAGTGTTGGCAAAAAATATTGAGTGTGCCATGGACTGCCAGAAGAATAAATGAATCCGTCTTGGAGGAAGTACAACCAGAATGCCCCTTAGAAGCAAGGAAGGGGAAACTTTGTTTTGCTTACTTTGGATGTGTCATCAGGAAAGACCAATCTCTAGAAAAGAACTTCATGTTTGGTAAAGTAGAGGGTCAACAAAAATGAGGAAAACTCTCAATGAGATGGATTGACACAGTGACTGCAACAATGGGCTCAAACACACCAAAGACTGAGGATGGCACAGGACTGGGCAATGTTTCATTCTGTTATACATAAGGTTGCCATGACTTGGAGCCTACTCAATGGCAACTAACAACAACAAAGTGGATAACCTAAAAAATACAAACTCTCTTCAGAGCAAAAGGTAATGATTCTTGAAGCCATACTCAAGCTCCATTCAGTTAGATTCATTATTCTCTTGTGTCTTTTTGGGGAGGAAGGAAGTGATATATTTCTGATATTACAGCAACTGCACAGATAATTTCCCAGTTCTTAACATGCTTTGCAGTTCCAAACATTCAGCCAAAGTCATTGATTTTTTAGAAGTCATACCTAGCAGTTTACTGCACATGTATTTGTTTATTCAATAAATATATTTTTCTAAGTGCTCAGTAAATATTTATGGTATTCTTACCAATCAAAATGATTAAAAAGGTAAATAAGGCTGCAGAATAATAAATGAAAGGATAGCACCACTACCCTGTAAAATCCCTAAGGGCTGGGACCATTTTTAAGTACCTAGCAAGATGTCTGGCACATAGGTACTCAATAATTATGTTTGCAGAAATAAATTGATGGATTCTGAGGCAATCAGAAAACAAAATCTAAGCCAAGAAATTAAGAGAGCAAACTCAATTTTATTAGGAACTGAGGAAAAAAGAAAAAAGGTGGTAGTTAAAGAGTGGAACACTTTGAATACAGACATGGAAGCCCCAAAAAGTATCATGTGGCTAATCTTCCTGGAATTTTGGAGGAATATGAGGAACTATGTCCTTTTTCTTACCCATCTTATAGTTTAGTTGGAGAAGCAAGACACAAAAAATGGATTTGCTTTTGTTAGACAGCACATTTGCACAGGGCAGTCTCAGGGTATTTAAGACTAAGTGTCAAATGAACAACATAAGCATTGTTGAGTACTAGGACTGTAACATCATTGTGAGTTTCATAAACATGGTAAATCTTGGGATATTCTCATTTAATAACTTCTACAAGTAATTCTTCTAAATGTGGGTTCCTTATAAATGTCCATATTTATGAATGTAAACCAGACATTCTCTCTGAGAGACATCAAGGTGTGTGTTCAGTTGTACCAAAATACATTTTAGGTGTTTATCAGAATTTATTTGCTGACCTGTGAAAAATTTTACAAGAAAAATATATGCTTGTCAAAAGCCACTGATTTACACACTGAGACAGAGTTGACTTGGAAAATAGTAGATAACATAAACTAAGCCCTAAGTTGATAATCACCATATGCATTTCATCTATGATTATTTTGTGATCTCAACTATATTGTAAAATATCTAAATATTGGGATTATTATTAGATATTTTTGCATCCCCAATAGGCTCTAGCACAATGTTGATGAATTTTACTTATTTCAGAGAGGGATTAATTATTGGACAATCTGATGCTATCTGTATGGTCTGTTGCTAAGCAGGTATTAAGAAACCTATGTAGAAAAGGCTAGGAGTAGAATAAGGGAGTTTTCATTTTTTCTATAATCAAAGGCTTAAAGAATTTTTTTTCACAAGTTGGTCCTGAAAAGATTCTAAAAATATACAGTTTCTGCTAGCCTGTAAAACATAAAAAAGAGAGAAATAGATTCAATATTCAGATGCTTGAAGATTATTAGTTTATTTCAAACTCTGCTCTTAGCAATTAGGCCTTTGGGCATGCAGACACTTAGAAAATTCAGATAATTGCAGGTTTGGATTTTTTAAAAAAATTCTTTAAATGTGGTTGAAGCAATGCTGAATTGATCTGCTGTATAACCTTGTGGGGGAAATAATTTCAAACAAAAATAGGATTAAGCACCAAGAGAGGCAGAGGAACCACACAGTAGTTAGTCAAGTCAGCACAGAAGGCAGAAATCAATTATGTAAAAATTGCCCTCAAATTACCTGTAAAATATAGTGCACATGATTTTGTGTACCCCACCTAGTAAATCCTTTGCACATTAAAATTTGAGAACCACTAAGGAAGACAAAAGGAAAGAACAAAAGGATGTCTACATGCAGAGATTTAAAAAAAAAATAAAATCAAGCCATTCTGCTTGAAACATGATTATCAAATCCCTAAAGGTAAGTGGGGAGGGGTAAGTGGATAATTCTAAACTGTTCTTGCTTGCATATCTGTTTAACAAGTTTTCATATTAAGCCTTTATATCTTATTTATTTTGAGAAATTTATTAGCTGCTGTGAGAGGTTAGGTTCTAAAGTTCACACGTAATATAAATGTACTAGTATATGATTCATGAGCCCAGGAGGCACAACGGTTAAGTGCTCAGCTGCTAACCAAAAGGTCCATGGTTCGAACCCATCATCTGTTCCACAGGAGAAAAGATCTAGCAATCTGCTCCTGTAAATGCTACAGTCTAGCAAACCCTATGGGAAGGTTCTACTCTGTCGTATAGGGTAGCTATGAATCAGTTCAAAGGCACGCAACAAGAACAAGTATGTGATTCCGCTGTATCCTAAACATCTCATCTGCTGCCATTTCAGTGTATTTGTTTGTCTCGTGTGTCTTACCAAGGTAGGTGATCGTCAAAATGCAAATGTTTTTATGAAATGCAAATGTTTTCTAAGAAAGGTAACCTGTGGCAAAGTATCTAATTCTCTAGACTGTTTGCATTAAGTTCATACTGTTCAGCTCTATATGGACAGATTAGCTCCATTAAGGTATAAGTAGGATATCACCCTCAACCTGTATTGCCCAAGATGGAAGTCATTAACCATATGTAAGAGTTGGAATCAACTCAACGGCAATGGGTTTGGTTTGGTTTACTATTATTTTACTGGAGGAATTAGCACTTTACATACAATGTGGACCTGAAAATGTAAGTGGATTCAGTTGTATTCATCCTGAGTTCTTCCCTAATACTGTTCTTTAAAGGAATCATTAACTTTTTGGAATGCTCATTGGTATATGAATGAATATCCTAAAAATTGTGCTCAAATTCAAATAGCTTGAAAGATTGTATCTTAGCTCAGTCACTTGTTTGTTGTGCAACTTTAGGAAAGTCAATCTACTTTTCTCAACCTCAGATTCACCATCAGAAAAAGGAAAATGGTTCTTCAGCCACAAATGTTATGTTTAGACGGGAGTATATCTGGGAGAATGTTTTCCAAGTTCTAAAGATTTACACGTCAGTTTCATTTACCTACCCAGCAGCCACCTACCCATCTTCTTTGCTAAGAGAACCTGGATTTTGCCTGCAAGACAATATTCCTAGGCTCAGAAAATGAATCATGATGCACTTTATTCGGTCATGGCTATCCTGTCCCCCTTGTTCGTCTTTGCCAGATAATAATTTTCCAGCATTGCTTGTGTCCAGGGATTTCCATGTTACTCTCTTCTAGCTGAACAGGCATAACAGTAGTCTGCTAGGATTTTAATGAGAAAGAATTTTGCTCCATAATGGGAGGTAGAAGAAAATAAGGTCCTTGCTTTACTAGTCATTTATAGTTTCTTATGTTCGATAGTAGATGGGATCAGTGATGGGAATTATGGTGCCTAAAGTTAATAGCCTTTATGAGGAAGGGAGAGCAGAAAGTTGAAAGAAGTTGAGTCTTGGATGAGGCCATTGAGCAACTGTCAGCAACAAATGTCAGCAACTGTCAACATCTAGAATTACTTTTACATGAGAGAAACACAACTACACTGGTTTAACCCAAGGTTACTTAGGATTTCTAATATTTGCTGGCAAATGAATTCTAACTGATAAGACAAATGTATGTATTATTATGATTAACCTTGCATACACTCCAGGAATGAGAAAATGATAGCATGGTAAGGGGTTTATATAGAACCAATGCCAGTGATTTTTAACCAAGAATGCATGAATGACTGGGTTCTATGAACCCTATCGAAACGTATGCTAAACAGCGTATGTATTCGCACGTTTTCTAAGAAATAACTAAATTATAAGCTATTTAAATAGACATGAGATCCAAAATAGATTAATAATTACCCCTCATCTTCTGTGTTTCTAGAGCTGGCACACAGTACATACTCAATAAATATTTGAATGAATGAATAAATAAATAAACAACGTCAACATTCTGCCTTTTATCTACTGGACAGTTTCTAAAAACTAAGGTTTCAAAAGTGCCAATGCATGGTTACTCTTCTTAAAATCTTGCATTCTAGAGGAGAAAGCATAATGGAAATGATTTCGTTGTGGGATGATAACTGCTAAGATATATTTACCAGTACGTTGCTTCCAACAGGAATGCTCAGTAAAGGTCTCACAAATAAGATGTTTGAATTCAGAAGGTAGTGTAGGGTTCTTGAGTTGGTCCATTGAATTTAAAACAAACAAAAAAATAATAAAAAAAAATTATTAACATACTCCATACATTCCAGACATTTTTCAGTAAAAAGAAGCCTACTCCAAGTAAAAGTAAAGTTGCTTTGCCAGAGTCTGAGTTTTGTTAAACTGTGAGGTACAGTCCAATACCCAGTGTTCCCATTCTTGTTGTTGGAATGTGAAGAATCATATTTTCAAATTATGATACTGCCAGGAACTTCTTAAAAAGCAAAAATTTTTATGTCTCTTCCTGGTTTTAACTTATGAGTTGGAATCAACTCTATGTAATAGATTTTTTTTTTTTTTTTAATGGTTTCAATTCAGTAAGAACCAAACGAACAAGTAAGGTCAATAAGCTACCATGATTTGGAAACTCCTGGATGAGAAATACTAAAGCCAGTGAAACAGCAATATATCATATATTGCTAGCTGAGAGAGATTGTTTTCCATGTAGTTTTGCTTTCTATCAACAGTTGAGAACATCCCATTCTTAGTGACTTGGGCATGAATATTAAATTTTGCATTAATATTATCTATTTTTGATATGAATATAAAAAAGTTAATGTATAGACAACAATATTTTCTGTATGATAATTACAAAATAAGCATTAAGGATATAATTATTAAGGGTTACACATTGTGTAGAATAGTGTCAATAGTAAGCATCTGAATCATATTTACAGAGAAAAAGTTACAAATTTAAAAATATATTTAAAGCAATTTAAAAAAAAGTAATCAAAAGCATTTGAGAAGCCTGCAGTGTGGCAACCTCAGAACTTTGGCCAGATTCCTAACATGTTATTTGTATCTGCTTTACTGGATCTTTGGTTCCTATCCCCAGCAGCTGGAGTTGGAAAGGAAAACTTAGGTAGTTATCATTCTCAAAAAGATGTCTGTGCTTCATTCCACCTGAGTTAGAAACTCCTTTCATACACCACGCCTTGGAACCAAGGATAGTTCTCCTATTTGCTTGAATAATTATTGATGTATTTATTTTCAAAGGAGCAAAAAAAGTTTATCTAGGGCTCTTCTGAATTGAACAGAAGAGAACTCTTTCTGCAGGAGGAGTTGTGCCTGAAAACGGGGCATCTTAGATGGCCACTCACAGATGCCACTCATCAAAGTAGGATGCAGAACATTTTCTTAATAAACTTTGTTATGCCAATTGACTTAGATGTCCCCTGAGAGCATGGTCCCCAAACCCCCGCCCCTGCTACTCTGTCCCTCGAAGTGTTTGGTTGTATTCAGGAAGTTTCTTAGCTTTGGTTTAGTCCAGTTGCGATGACTTCCTCTGTAGTGTGTGCTGTCCTTCCCTTCATCTAAGATAATTCTTGTCTACTATCTAGTTAGTGAATAACCCTCACCCTCCCTCCCCACCCCTGTAACCATCAAAGAATGTTCTCTTCTGTGTTTAAACCTTTTCTTGGGTTCTTCTAACAGTGGCCTTATACAATATTTGTCCTTTTGTGACTGACTAAATTCACTCAGCATAATGCCTTCCAGCTTCCTCCATGTTATGTTTCACGGATTCATCATTTGAACTTATGTTTTAATTTACTTACCTAGGAATTTGTGTTAAGTAGAGGTGAATGAATATTATGAGCCAAAGCCAATCAATATCAAAAGATTTTATCTATCTTTTTCTCTTAAATTCTAGTAATATGCACTTGCTGATGTAGTGTGAAAAATAGGCCAGACTGCTGTATTGTTACCTTTGTTGTTGTTATTGTTAGTTGCTGTTGAGTCAATTCCCACTCACGGTGATCTCATTTGCGCAGAGTAGAACTGCTCCATAAGGATTTTAAGGCTGTGATCTTTCAGAAGCAAATTGCCAGGCCTGTCTTCTGAGGCACCTCTGGGTGGGTTCAAACAGCCAACCTTTGACTAGTAGTTGAACACTTAACTGTTTGCGTTAACTTTACCAAAAAAAAAACTGTTGCCACTGAGTCGATTCCAACTCTTAGTGACCCTATAGGACAGAATAGACCTGCCCCATAGGGTTTCCAAGGAGAATCTGGTGGATTTTAACTGCCCACCTTTTGGTTAGCAGCCAGAGCTCTTAACCACTGTGCCACCAGGGCTCCTTTAGGGAATATAAATGAGCTGAGTTGTTAAATATCTTTTTCATACCCAGGAATTATACTCATCTACATTTTCTATACTGATAATGCTCATTTTTTATTCTCCCTTGTTAGAAAGTTTGAACACAAGTTTGTTTTGTTTTGTTTTGTTTTAATTTATAGGATTTAATTTAAATCTTCTCAACTGGGCCTTTTTTCCTTTATGTGCTCTGAAGATTCATTTAATCATGTAAATTTCTCCTTTGTTAATAATGTCCAAAAAGTTAAGGCTTACAAAAAGATTCTTATCTGAAGATAAGGAAACATTAAATGTTCATGAGGAAATACTTTATGCCCGAATTTTATTAGGCAATTACCTTCCAGAAGATATTGACGAAAAGTCTTGCAATGATGTGAAACAACAGTAATAGGTAATTTTATTTATTATAGCCATTTGCTTCAGTTATCCTGTGAAGTTATTTTTTTTTTTCTGTCTAATGCTATTTTAAATAAATATAAAGTACAATTAGGTCAATACTGTTAGATGTTAGGTCAATATGGTTATGAATCAGTTTATATTTATAATTACTTTCTTGCTCCTTTCTAGCAAAATTTAATGGCCTATTCATTAAAACACAACTGCATTGTCTCTTAAAATTAAGGATAAGAATAATTTTCAAGAGATGAATATCTGAAGTAGGTTAACATCCGATAAGAGGGATTGTGAGCTAGTTTTAAAAATTTATATATATCCCTCACAACCATGATAACCTCAAATGAGATAAGGTCATCTAATCTTAAAAAATTAACATAAAACCCTGAAAGCTTACTCTTTTTCAAACCAAGACAGAATATCACCAAAAGGTGACAGTTGGTGATGATGATAATAATGAGTTGAAAAATAAAACCTTAATAGTCACTGTCTTAGTTCCCTAGGGCTATTATAACAAAATACTACAAAAATGGGTGGCTTTAAAAACAAGAATTTATTGTCTCACAGTTCTGGAGGCCAGGAGTCTGAATTTCAGGTATCAGCAGGGCCATGCTCTCTGTCCGCTATCGGGGAAGATCCTTCCTTATCTCATCCATCATCTGGTGGCCCCAGGCATCACTTGGAGTTCCTCGGTTTGTAGATGTATCTTCACATAGTATTCTCCCCTGTGTGCTTCTGCCTCCACGTCTAGTCTCCTCTTTTATAAAACACCACTCAGAAGGATTTAGGACTCACCCCATTCCAGTATTACCTCCTTAACTGATAACATCTTCAAAGAAAGAGCCTATTTCCAGCAAGTCAGATTTACAGGTGCAGGGGTTAGGATCTTTGTGAGGTATACAATTCCATCCATAACAGCCACCAAAACTGTAGATATAGACATTGAAAGGTAGCATTTCACGGTACTAAAGGAGGGTGTCATCTTTCTGACTACCTTTGAACGAAGATAGTGTCTACAGATAAAACTTAAAAATGCCTACCCCCAAATAGAAGATCTGTCAACTCAACCATCATATTTCAACAACATAGCTGAATGTTTGACAAACACACCACTATCAAGCAAACCCATCATGACCTCATATTCCTGATCATTCAGAAGAAAATTTATGTCTGAGGCATTTAAAAGGATGGTTTTGCCATTCAAGGGAAGAGCTTGAGTATCCTATTATTGGTGACTTGTAATTTTGGGATATGCTCCAAGTTCCTGAAATGGCAAAAATGTATAGCTTTAGGAAGTATTTATCAAAGTTAAAGCCAATCCCTTTCTGGAGTATGGGAAACAATGGCATACAGCTCTTCCTACACAAATACTTTTTACAAAATGTAAAAATGACTTCAGTTCTATTGACTCATCCTTTTGCATCACAGGCTTCTATTTGAGTAGTGCAACCAGGGTATCTGATGAATAAACAACTTATCACCTAAAAGATGGTACAATGTCTATAATTTTAGGAAGCAAAGTTCTAGAAATTTGTTTATTCAACAAGCACATTCTGCAGTGTACTATATACCAGGTACAAAGAAGAACTTCAGAGAATATAGCAGTAATGATCAAATGCATTAAGTAAATAAATGTATTGCTTTTATGAAACAATCCTTCTAGTGAAGAAGATTAGACATATACAATAATAACTATGACATGAAAATATAAATGTTCAGAACCAAAAGAGATTGGTACCGTGCAGCACAAAGTTAGACCATGGAAAAAGCAGTTCCTATTAGCTTTAAAATGCTCACATGTGCTCCAGGCATCCATTAGGAATACTACCACATCCACATTTTGATAAGTCAGTCAAATATTTTCTAATTTGTGATGTACAAATTAGAAAAAATGTTAATACTTGGATAATGGAAGAATATAGACTGAAGAGAGGGTAGAGGATATTGGTGAAATTTTCTGTTTTCTAAAGGTACCAAGCAGAGAAGAAATGAAATACTCTAAAATTGTCAGTTACTGTGTTCATTATTATTATAACTATTTCTAATATTATTAAGCACCATCCCCCCTAAACTTGCACCTAAGTATAACTGATGACTCTATATTCTGAATATGGTTGAACAATACTTCCCAAATTTCATTCCTCAGAATACTAATTCTCTGCGACATTTCTTAGGGTTATAATTTTTTAAAAAAGTAGCTTTCATGGTCAAACAGATTTGAAAATGCTGGGTTAATTCTGCAGGAAAGTCTGCAGGCCTTATCTGAACCTTTAATATAATCATGAATATTATGATTCTCCAACTGGGAGGTACAGCAGTTATACGTCCTACTTAAACACAGAGGAGACCTGGGTGGTACAAAGGTTCTCATGCTCAGCTCCTAAGCAAAAGGTTGGCAGTTTGAATCCACCCAGAGGTGCCTCAGAAGAAAGGCCTGGAAATCTACTTCTGAAAAATCAGCATTGAAAACCCTTTGGAGCACAGTTCTACTCGGACATCCATGGGTAGCCATGAGTTGGAATCAACTCCACAGCAAATAATACTTAAGCACAGAAATATTTTCTCTCTGCTTACTGAAAAATGATTTTTCTAATGTGCACAATTTGGCTATCACTGCTTTGAGTACCTCTAAGTGACTCCTATTAAGTCCAAGACCTTGAGCGGCTAGAATTCATTCAATTGTTGTTCTGTTTTAACTCAATTTTAAAGCCAGGTCTCTCTCTCTCTCTCTATTTATATCATAATAAATTATATTATATAATACATATATATGTATATATGTATAGGGGCCCTGGTGGCACAGGGGTTAAGAGCTCAGGCTGCTAACCAAAAGGTCAGCAGTTCAAATCCACCACCTACTCCTTGGAAACTCTATGGGGCAGTTCTACTCTGCCTGGTAGGGTCGCTATGAGTCGGAATCAACTTGATAGCAATCATTTTTTTTTTAATGTATATGTGTATATATATATGTATATATATTCTGTTTATAAGACCTGTGGGAAAGGCAGATTGCTTGAAATTAGGATAGTTAGAGATTTCCCAGAAGTATTGATATTATTGGCACTAATACCATTTTCCTTAGGACTGGCAGTCTGAGACGCTGACTCCAGTTCCCAAAAGGAGAACAGATGACTGAGGAAAGATATGAATTGAGGATTATGTTTAAATCCAAAGTGATCTCCTTTAGTTTGTCTTTCTCTCTGACATGAGAAATTAAACCAGTGTGTTCCATAATATAGATACAGAGAAATGCATGTTCAAGGTAGTAGTTTTTCCTGAAGGAGAGAGAGCTGCATTCCAAATAGGCTTGAAGCGTGATTTATTGAAATGTATTTCATTATGTGTCAGACTAAGAATTCTGCACAGCAGGACACTGTACTATTGGTAGTCTTTCTGAGTGTTGGCTCTGCCTTCTATTTCTCTTTGCATCATCCCAGCTCATCCTAGTTTTTCTTACGTTGCTATGACTGGACAATAATATATAATATACCGTTTGCATCGCTGCCAGGGCTAGGAGTTGGGTGAGAAGAATGAGACAGTCACCTCATAGGCAGCATTTAAGGGAGTATCAAAAACTCAGTAATCAAGATAAATAATATTTTAATAAAATACATTTAAAGATAAAAATCAATACAAAAAATCTATGATGAACGAAATATCAAAATTTTAAAATAAAAAGAGGGTCAGTACTACCGATTTTTCCTGTTGCTCTGCTCTGTCAATATTGTATCTGCAAATACTCGGTATTGTGACACATAAACCTGTATGAACAAGCACATTTCAAAACAGTTTAATTCAGTCACTCAAGATGTTAGTTTTTTCAGCAACAATTTCGTATCTCGTAGGAGTTAACAGTTGTGTTCTAGTCAATTCTAACTCATGTCGACCCTACGTGTGTCAGAACAGGACTGTGCTCCATAGGGTTTTCAATGGCTGATGTTTCTGAAGAAGATTGACAGGGTTTTCTTTGGAGGCACCTCTGCGTGGACTCGAACCTCTGAACTTCTGGTTAATAGCTGAGCACATTAACCATTTGCACCACCTTGGGACTCCTTAATATGTAGTAACTAGATTAAATGCATTGGTTTTCTTTTCCCCTAAACTTATTGTGAATAGACAGAGCCTATGTGACCAGTCAATGGGAAATACAAAAACTGTGTATTAATGTTCTGATGGAAACTTCAAGCCCAGGAAAGTTAACACAAGGTCAGATAAAGAGTATCAGATTCTGAACACCACTGAGATGCCTTTTCCTCTCTCAGGGTAAACATTATTTTTGGTAAATATATAAAAAGCAAATATTACGATGCTATCTTTCCTGCTTTTATAAATACATTAGGCCTATTTTAATTTTTTTCCCCCAGGGGTTAGAATGAGAGATGTGATCAGTTTTATTTGTCTAAAATAAGTTCTACGAATCATTAAGTACTGTCCTCTGGTGTTAGAATAAATAACACTGTCCTTGAACAGGGTGAAATAAAGAGTAAAATATTTTTTACAAAGCAGTCGTATATATTTGTCTTCAATACATTTATTGAGGACCTAAATTATTCCCTGGAAGGCAAAAATACATGCAGTTTCTCTTTGGAAATTCTGAATTCTTTACGAAACTTTTCACTTTGACATTCGTACTTCAGCACACAGTATGACATTAAGATTTCTTAAAATAACTTATTTTAAGAAAAATACACGCTCATTAAAAAAAGTGCAATACAGAAATGTTCAAAGAAGAGAAAAATTCCTCCCATATCGTATATCCAGAGATAAACAATATTGACATTTGATGCTATCCTTTCAGAGATCATGCAATTTTACTTTAAAAATTATACATATATATATTATGTATAACATACATATCACAGATAAGTGTTTTTAAGTAAAAATTTTATGTTACTCAACTAAAAATGCATGTTTGTTTCCTCTTGATGGGTTTTTGCTAATATTTTAAGTGTTCAATTGATTAAGCAAAACTTCCATCAGAATCCATGCTAAAAACAATGAGTGCTATTAGACGGAACTACTTCATACCCTTGTGGAACCTATAATCTAGGCAAGCATGCATGAAACGACCAAGTTAAGAACATGAATGGTAATAGGATGCTATAAAACAAATTAATACTAAAAAAATGAAATGCAGAGTAGTAAATGTAGTTAGCTCACATCTGCTGTGGAAACTGTTATATTATGGAGAAAGAATGATATTACTGCAGGTATAAGTGAAGACAGAATGATAATTCATTCATACAATGGTGGGTTCTACTACCATGAGAACAAGCATGATTTTTACAAAAGATAGTACAAACAAGCAAGCAAAAAAACACCAAAAACCTTGTTTGGCCTGACTCATACAAAGGAGAGACACTCTAGACTGTGAACTCCTTAAGTGCAATAACTATTTCTTAATGTTTGTGGCATTTTCAGGTGAGAGTTTAGTACATAGTGTTAGAGTCCAGCCAGAGATGCCTTAGAAGAAAGGCCTGACAATATACTTCCAAAAAATCAGCCACTGAAAACCCTACGGAGTAGTTTTACTCTGCCATAGATGGGGCAGCCATGAGTTGACTCAATGGTAACTGGTACTAAAACCAAACCAAACTAAATCCATTGCTGTCAAGTCGATTCCAACTCATAGTAACAGACCTGCCCATAGGGTTTCCAAGGCTGTAAATCTTTACAGAAGCAGACTACCACATCTTTCTCCTATGCAGTGGCTGGTGGACTCCAATGGCTGACCTACAGTTAGCAGCCGAGCACTTTAACCACTGTGCCGTCAGGGCTCCTTCTGTTACTAAACCAAAAAAAAAAAAAAGAAAAAAAACAAAAAACCCATTGCCGTTGAGTTGGTTCTGACTCACAGAGATCCTATAGGACAGGGTAGAACTGGTGCAGCTGGTGGATTCCAACTGCTGATCTTCTGATTAGCAGTCCTAGCTCTTAAGCACTGCACCACCAGGGCTCCCTTCTGGTACTAGTACTAGTAAAAACTCATCATCGAGTTGATTCAGACTCATAGCAACCCCGTAGAATAGAGCAGAACTACCCCTTAGGTTTTCCAAAAGGTTGTAATTTTTATAGAAGCAGACTGCCACATCTTTCTTCTGTAGAACGCTCGTGGTTTGAACTGCCAAACTTTCAATTACCAGCCAAGCAGCTAACCACTGAGCCTCAAGGGCTCCTGACTACTATTAGTAGGCAACAAAAAATGTTAAAGAGAAAGAAGGAAAAGACAGTGGAAGGAGGGAGAAAAAGGGAGAGAAAGTAATAGGGGAAGACAGAGAGAGAGAAAGAATAAAGAAAGAAGAAAAGGATGGAAGGGAGGGAGAATCACAGGGAATATTGAGAAGTTCAGTATTCAGATATTCAGATATGTGTGTTGGTATACTGGATAAAGAGCACAGCTAATAAAAAGTCATAAATGCAAAAGAGAAACATTTAAATTCAATCTTAAAGACACCAAGGCAGACAATAAATTTTTGAGCAGGTGAATAATAGGATAAAAATATAGTTTGGCCTTGGGTGGTATGTGCAGGTGCAAAATAAATAAATGTTGACATTAACTGATCATGCAGTAATGGTATCTGTAATAACACATTATTGCTAATAATAATATTTCTGTAATTGTAATTTACAAGGTAACTTTTCCAACACTCCCTAGCCTGCTTAATCTGTCTTCTATTCATTCATTCATTTATTCATAGAGCAAACATTCATTGTGTATCTTATGTGTGGGAAGCATTATTCCAGATCTGACAAGAAAATGAAGATTTTTTATTTATATACAGTTGGTCCTCCATATGTTTGAGTTACACATCCGTGGATTCAACCAACTGTGGATCGAACATGTTGGGGGAAAGAAATGTTTTTCGTTGTTGCTGACTTGTACTATGTAGTTAGGCCTACTATGATTGTGGCTGCACGGAACACGTACAGACTTTCTTTCTTGTCATTATTCCCTAAACAATACAGTATAACAACTATTTACATAGCATTTACATTACATTAGGTATTATAAGTAATCTAGAGATGATTAAAATATACCGGAGGATGTTTGTTGGTTACATGCAAATACTATGCCATTTTATATAAGGGACTTGAACATCTGTGGATTTTGGTATCCGACAGGGTCCCAGAACCAATCTCCCACAGATACCGAGGGATGACTATATATATTTGTGCTGCACTGTATTCCAAAAAGGATTTAAGGCGAGCAAGTCTGATTAATATATGACTGTTTCTCTTAAGAAGGTTATGATCACAGTAGAAAAAGATATGCATGCATAATAAAATAAAACACAATAAATTAATGCCGTAAGTAGGAGGCATAAGATTATTCTATGAATACGTGAAGGAGGGTGAGATGAATTCCAAACTGTTAGATTGTTATAAGGCTTTATAAAAATATGGTTTAAGAGTAGAGACAGGAAGAATGCATAAAATTGCAATAGGCAGAGAAGAGGAGAAGCATTACTACACAAGTCACTGATCATACGAAAGAGTCCCTGGGTGCTGCAAACAGGTAGGATGCTCACCTGTTAACTGAAAGGTTAGAAGTTCGTGTCCACCCAGAGGCATATCAGAAGAAAGTCCTGGCTATCTACTTCAGAAAAATAAGCCATTGATAACCCTATAGAGCACAGTTTTACTTTGACACACATGGGATTATCCTGAGTTGAAATCAACTCAAAGGCAACTGGATAGCCCATGCAAAAGGAATAGTCAGGGGCATGATGATTTCACAGAACAACAAAACATTTGGAGTGGCTACAGTACAAGTAGACTGTACAGAGGTAGATAATGATGCAGGTGTGTTTATAATGCTAAGTAATGTTAGAAAATTAGGATGGCTCAAATTATTGAAGATTAAGAATACCATGTGAAGTTGGGATTTTAATCTCGGTGAGAATAAAAGATTTCTGATAAAGATGGGGAGACATTTCAGCTTTTAAAAGTAAAACTAACAAGAGTACAAAAAGAAAGGAGAGATATAACAGGCAAGAATCGGAGACCCCATATAGGAGGTTATGGCAATACTCCAAGATACACGTGATGAAGGTTTTTATTAAAGCAGCTGGTATGGAAAATGCAAAATTGAAGAAAAATAATGATATTTCTAATTTTAGTGGCTAAGAAGTCAGTGATTTCAGAAGAATCTTAGATTTTATAAGAAGACTACTAATGAATTGTCTTGGATATGGTACTTTTCTAGGACTAGTGGGATTTTCAAGAGAAGATAACATACACAGAACTGTAAGTAAGAAGAACAAGGTATTAGGATGATAGGTATAGATTTGAAAGTGATCTTCAGCAAGAAGATATTAGGTTAAGCCAGTGAAATGAAAGAGATTTTCCAGGGATAATGTTCTGACCTAGAAGAAATTAGGACTGAAGACACAACCGGGAAAATACCTAAACTTAAAAAAAACAGAGAAAACAGAGGCAGTGAAGAAAAGGAAGAAATGGTCAGATGGGCAGGAAGTGAAATTATGATTTATTCCTGATACACACTGCAGGTTATGAAACCAGACATTTTTATTATATTAGACATATTTATTATATTGTTCTCTTAGAAATAAATGTGATTCTCTATAGCTGGCTTGATTTCATCTATGGGCATTATTATACTCTTTGGCCTATGGAGAACTCAGAGTCAAAATTGTGACTAAATTCTTATAAATGTGAGATGTTTTAAATTATTTTATTTATTAAATTGTCATATAATAAAATTGCCTTTTTTGCTATACAGTTCTCTGAATTTTAAAGTATATATTCATGTCATTATCACAACAATGAGGATACAGAACAGTTCCATCACCTCATAAAAACTTCCTCATGTTACCTCTTTGCAGCCACACTTGCCCTTAACCCCTAACCCCTAGCAGCCATTAATGTGTTCTCCATCACAAGATTGTATTTTCTGAAACGTCTTAGAAATGAAAGAATACAGTATGTA
Source organism: Trichechus manatus latirostris (assembly GCF_000243295.1). Lineage (NCBI taxonomy): Eukaryota > Metazoa > Chordata > Mammalia > Sirenia > Trichechidae > Trichechus > Trichechus manatus. The sequence goes on along the minus strand of NW_004443947.1, from coordinate 18,740,884 downwards.
ACCTTGTAAGTCTCGCATCTTTCACTCAGCATAATGCCTTTGAAGTGCATGCATGTAATTGTATCAACAGTCTGTTCCTTTTTATTTTTGAGTAATATTCCATTATATAGATATACCACAGTTTTTCTATTCACCCAATGAAAGCCAATTGGATTTTTTTCCAGTTTGGGGTGATTATGAATAAAGCAGCTATAAACATTCGTGTAGATGTTTTTTGGTTAACATAACTCTTCATTTCTCTAGAGTGAGATCACTGATTCATACAGTAAGTGTATGTTTAACTCTGTAAGATACTGACAAACTGTTTTCCAGTAACTGTTTCACTCTATGTTTCCACCAGCAACAGATGAGTGTCAATATCTCTACATCTTTACCAGTGCTTGGCATTGTAAATATTTCAATTTTAGCCATTCTAATAGATGTGAAGTGATAACTCATTGTGGTCTTATTTTCATTTTCCACGCATGTGCCCTCTTTGATGAAATTGTGTGTGAGCTTATAGGTCATGCATTTTATGTAGCAGCATAACCTCTGACTCTATCTTATTTCCATATCTTTATGTGTTTTTTGCCTGGTTTCAAATGTAATTGTTCTTACTCTACTTTATGGTCTTATATAATCCATCTTAAGTATTCCTAGAACAAGCTTGGGAGGTAGAATGGGAGAGAGGAAAAAAAAAGTTACATACAAATATTACTAATGATAAGAATTTTTCTTTAATAATAAAAATAATATTATCTTTATTTTTTGTGCCTGTGTTATTTA
>NW_004443947.1:18727330-18731723 GCF_000243295.1 Trichechus manatus latirostris | reverse complement strand
ATGTCATAAAACAACATGTGTACTACTGTTTCATGAGAAACTATTTGTTCTGTAAGCCTTCACCTGAAGTACAATAAAATATTAAAAAAAAAATACACCTTAAAAATTGTTGCAAGACTTCATTTTTTAACATTGAACAAATGCTTAAATTTCTTTTTAAATACCTTTTTATTAGTTAATATTTAAATGAAAATGCCATTTCACATTAATATCATGTCAAAGACTAAAATTCTAATTCTCATTACCCTTGTTACTGTTCACTAGAGATAATTAGAAAAAGAATGACATATCATATAGTTCTTAAAATTCACAATGCACTTTACAATAATGCTTTCAGTGTTTTTTGGTGCACTGGAAAGCTTATGCAGCAATTATTCAGTCTCCTCCATTTTCCTGTGATGTTTTATCATTGCTAAGAGGAAAGAAAAGAGAACACAATTTGAGCAAGGAAGTAAGGTTTTGAATGCTAAAAAAAAAAATGAGATCAAGAAAGGAAAGAGAATTTTTTGCTCAGCTCTGAGCTATTGTGATGGAAATCAAGCAAGGCAAGTCAAACAGAGTGAACACTCTCAAGGGTCAGCCTTGACTCTTGCAAAATGTCAGAAGGCAGTGAGCAAGCAACATCACGAGGAACTTAAAAGGAACCTGTCGTGACAGCAATCCATAAAGAGATCAGATGCAGGGACGGCTCTTTTTCCCTTTCCTTTCTGAAGGCCAAATATTTATGTATAAATATATGCATTTCTAGATAATAAAAATAACAATAATTACACATGCATAAACTCCATACTAACAATAATTAGGCCAATACTTAAAACTGAATCATATGTGTCAACAAAGTAGGACAATCAGATGGCATGAATATTTCCTTGGAGGTAGCATTAGCCTTCCAGCACAACCTTTTGAGACTCAGTAATTACCAAGCTATATTTTTTATTAAAGGAGCCTGGTGGCACAGTGGTTAAGTGCTCGGTTGCTAACTAAAAGTTTGGCAGTTCGAATCCACCAGCAGCTCTGTAGGAGAAAGAGTTGGCTACTGGCTCCCATAAAAGATTACAGCCTAGAAAATCCTATGGAACAATTCTGTGCTGTCTCATGGGGTTGCTATGGGTCAAAACCTACTCAATGACACCTAACAATAGCACCAATAATCATCTTTTATTACATGTCAGCTTCTCTCAAGATGTGGTCCCTGGACCAGCAGGATCAGCAACCCCTGGGAACTTAGAGTTGCAATTTCTCATGCCCACTTCAGACATGGAGAGGGGGTGGGAGTAGAGGGGAAATATAGCAATCTGTATTTTAACAAGCACTTCAGGGGATGTTGATACATGCTCAAATTTGGGAACCACTGGCCTAGGTAAAACTGTTACTTACATAGATACGATAGCTTTGCATTAATGTGTTCATCTATTTATTGATCATCTTCTAGATGTCAGGCACTACAGGTATATTTGTAAGGAATACAACATGATCCAGGCCCTTGTAAAGTTTACAATGTAGAGATGATAGATCAGCAAAAAATAAGCAAATAAACAAGATAATTATGGTTGCGATATAAAGGCTATAATGGAATTTAAACATGGTGCTAGAATCAGAAATAACAAGGGGAGGTGGAGCAAGATGGCTGAGTGAGTGGCCACTCCCATTTACTCCTCCAGCAACTAACCCACCGAACAATGAATAAAAACAGGCACAGATCAAGATGGTAACTGAGGTGTTAGAGAGTCGGGATGAGTCCAGAAGTGAGGGAAAGGAGAAGCGGGGACAGCATAGAAGCTGGGAGAACCTACCCGCTAACACTGGGAGTGCTTGCTCATTGCAGCCATTTTCAGATAGGCTGGGCAACACTCCAAACAGGGTACACAGAAAGGGAGCTAATCTGAGGAAACTGTACCCCAATTTTTTAAGGCGGCACAGATTGGCTGTGGGAGTTCACGGGCCATACAATTGGGAGGAGGCAAAAGGAGACTGTGGTGCTGAAAGAGAGAGCTGTGGAATCTCTCTGAGGCCCAAGATAGGAGGAACTGCAAGAATAGCAGGGCTAGGGGAATAATTCAAACAGACAGCAAAACAGAAGGAAATAGCTAGCTCCCTGCTCCTGGGACACCGTGCAAGAGCCTATGAAGGGGCGCCCATGAAGGAAAGACATAGAGACTCCTCCACCTTTGCCACAGGAAAGTCAAGCTCCACAGCTTACATCAGCGTCTTCCACTAGCTAACCACCACCCCATGTGTGAGTATTAAATTCCAGAGATCAAGCATCCAGAACTGGATCAGCACTGAAAAAAAGCCTAAGAGTGCCCTCTACTGGTTTTCAGGAGAAGATGCCAAGTGTCTTAGTTATCTAGTGCTGCTATAACAAGTGGATGGCTTTAACAAACAGAATTTTTTTGTTTTTAAATTGTACTTTAGGTGAAGGTTTACAGAACAAATATTTTCTCATTAAACAGTTAGTACACATATTGTTTTACGACACTGGTTAACAACCCCACGACCTGTCAACATGCTCCCTTCTCAGCCTTGGAGGACCTTTTTTTTTTTTGGTGAAAATATACATAGCCAAAGATACACCATTTCAAAAAATTTCTACATGTACAATTCAGTGACATTGATTACGTTCTTCCAGTTGCGCTGCTGTTCTCACTTTAGATGAAGGTTTACAGAACAAAATAGTTTCTCATTAAACAGTACACATATTGCCCTATGACAATGGTTAAAAACACCACTACATGTCAACACTGTCCTTACTCAACCTTGGGTTCCCTATAACCAGCTTTCCTGTCCCTTCTGCCTTCTAGTCCTCATCCTTGGACTGCTGTGCCTCTTTACTCCTGTTTTATTTTATGAGGTTGTCCAATCCCCGACTAAACGGTGAACTTCGGAAGTGAATTCACCACTGAGCTAAAAGGGTGTCCGGGGGCCTTACTCTCAGGGTTTCTCCAGTCTCTGTCAGGCCAGTAAACCTAATCTTTTTTTTTTTTTTGTGAGTTAGAATTTTGTTCTACATCCTTCTCCAGCCCTGTCCAGAAACCTCTGTTGTGATCCTGGTCAGAGCAGTCAGTGGTGGTAGCCGGGCACCATCGAGCTGTACAGGACTCAGTCTGGTGGAGGCCTTGGTAGCTGTGGTCCATTAGTCCTTTGGACTAATCTTTTCCTTGTATCCTGCTCTCTTCATTCTCCCATGCTCCTGAAGGGGTGAGACCAGTGGAGTATCTTAGACGGCTGCTCACAGGCTTTTAAGACCCCAGACGCTACTCACCAAAGTAGAATGTAGAACATTGTTTTTATAAACTATGTTATGCCAATTGAGCTAGATGTTCCCTGAGACCATGGTCCCCACAGCCCTCTGCCCAGCAATTCAGTCCCTCCAGGAGTTTGGATGTGTCTATCGAGTTTCCATGACTTTTCCTTGTACAAGCTGTGCTGGCTTCCCCAGTATTGTGTACTATCTTACCCTTCACCAAAGTTACCACTTATCTATTGTCTATTTAGTATTTTCCCACCACTCCTCCGATCCCTCGTCACCAACAAAGATTGTTGCTTTTTGTGTGTAAACCTTTTCATCGGTTTTTACAATAGAGGTCTCATACAACATTTCTTCTTTTGTGATTGACTTATTTCACTCAGCATAATGTCCTTCACTTTCATCCATGTTAAGAGATGCTTCACAGATTCATCACTGTTCTTTCTCATTGCATAGTACTCCACTGTGTGTATGTACCATAGTTTGTTTATCCATTCATCTGTTGATGGGCATCTAGGTGGTTTCCATCTTTTTGCTATTGTGAACAATGCTGCCATGAACATAGGCGTGCATATGTCTGTTCGAGTAACAACTCTTACTTCTCTAGGATATATTCCTAGGAGTGGGATTGCTGGATCCTATGGTATTTCTATTTCTAGCTTTCTAAGGAAGAGCCATATCATTTTCCAAAATGGTTGCATCATTTTGCATTCCCACCAACAGTGCATAAGAGTTCTGATCTCCCCGCAGCCCCTCCAACATTTGTTATTTCCAGTGTTTTTCATTCGTGCCAGTAATTCCGGGGTGAAATGGTATCACATTGTGGTTTTAATTTGGATTTCTCTAATGGCTAGTGATCATGAGCATTTCTTAATGTGTCTACTGGCCACTTGAATGTATTCTTTGGTGAAGTGTCTCTTCATTTCCTTTGCCCATTTTTTAATAGGATGATTTGTCTTTTTGTTGTAGAGGTGTTGGATTTTCTCAGAGATTACGGAGATTAGACCTTTGTCTGACTTATACTGTCTAAAATTTTTTCCCAGTAGGTAGTTTCTCTTTTTAGTCTTTTGGTGAAGTACTTTGAAGGACATAGGTGTTTGATTTTTAGAAGATCCCAGTTATCTAGCTTATCTTCTGGGGTTTGTG
>NW_004443947.1:18700962-18724913 GCF_000243295.1 Trichechus manatus latirostris | reverse complement strand
TTAGTTGTTCTGTCCTTTACTGAGAGTGGTGTGTTGAAGTCTCATACTATTAATGTGGAACTGTCAATTTCTCTTTTCAGTGCTGTTAGAGTTTATGTATTTTGGAGCCCTGTCATTGGGTGCGTAGATGTTTATTATGGTTATGTCTTCATAATGAATCATCCTCTTAATCATTATATAGTGTCCTTCTTTGTCTTTTATGGTGGATTTTGTTTTAAAGTCTGTTTTATCTTGATTAGTATTGCCACTCCTGCTCTTTTTTGGTAGTTGTTAGCTTGATATATTTTTTCCAAACTTTGACTTTCAATAAATTCACATATTTGTTTCTAAGGTGTGTCTCTTGTAGATAGCATATTGATGGATCCTGTTTTTTTATACAGTCTGTCACTCTCCATCTTTTTATGGGTGCATTGAGTCCATTTACATTCAGTGTAATTATTGATAGATGTGAGTTTATTGCTGTCATTTTGTAGTGCTTTTTCTTTTCTAGTGCTGACGTTTTCTTTGTTATTCTTACTCTCCTGTGCTGAATTCCTTTTGTTTGTGGATTATTTTTATTTCTTTTGTTTTTGTAGGTTTTGTTTTTACTGAGACTTTGTTTTTCCTCTGTATTTTCATGAGTATGCTTGTTAACTTTCTTTGTGGTTACTATGAAATTTACCTTTATCTTTCTAAGTTTTTAAGCAGTCTATTATTACTTGGTATTGGCTTGCCTTCCTCTCCATTAGAAGGTTCTATAGCTTCACCATTTATTCCCTCTTTTATTGTTCTGATGTTGTTGTCATTTACAGATTAACTGCTCTGATTCTCTGTTGTATTTCTTTTGGTTTTGGATAGTCCTTGAGAGTTCATTTCCCAGGTTGGTATCTGGCTGGTATGACCCTGTGTCTTCGATTCAGCCTGTGAGCTGAAGTTGTTTGTTCACAGATGGAGGAACTCCCTTTAATAATTCTTGTAAGTTTGGTTTGGTTTTTACATAGTCCCTTAATTTTTGTTTATCTGGAAATGTCCTAATTTCACCATCATATCTGAACAAGAGTTTTGCAGGATATATTATTCTTGGCTGGCAACTTTTTTCTTTCAAGGTTTTATATATGTCATCCCATTGCCTTTTTGCCTGCATGGTTTCTGCTGATTAAGCTCAGCTTAGTCTTACTGTTTCTCCTCTGTATGTGACTTCTTGTTTTTCATGAGCTGCTGTCAGGATTCTTTGTGTTTGTTTTGGTGAGTGTGATTATGATATGCCTTGGTGATTTTCTTTTGGGGTCTATCTTATATGGGGTTCGTTGTGCTGCTTGGATGCCCCCCCTTTCATCTTTCATGATATTGAGGAAGTTTTCTGTCAGCAGTTCTTCAATGATCCTGTCTGTGTTTTCTGTTTTCTGCCCCTGTTCTGGAACTCCAATCACTCATAAATTTTTGCTTTTGCCTGTATCCCAGAAAATTCTCAGGGTCTCTTCATTGTTCTTTGTTCTTTTTCATGAGTTTTCCTCAAACAGAGTTGTATCCAAGTGTTTGTCTTCAATTCTACTGATCCTGTCTTCCACCATTTGAAATCTGCTCCTCCGCCCTTCTATGATGCTGTCTATTTCTGAAATCTTGTTGTTCATCTTTTGGATATCTAATTGTTATTTTTGTATAATTTTAGTTGTGAATTTATTTTGGCACTTTGTTCTTGCAATATTTTCCTGAATTCTTCCATTTTTTGTCTGTATTTTCCATGAATTTGTCTATTTTTTCCTCATTTTTGTCTGCGTTTTGCTTCATCTCTTGGATAATTCTGCATATTAGAGATTTGAATTCCCTATCAGGTAGTTCTAGTGCCTTTTCTGGTGTTTTATTTTGGAAATAAAGTCATCTGGTGTTTTATTTTGGAGGCCTACCTGAACCAGCCTGTCCAGGTTTTGTAAATGTTTTGATATTGTCTGCTGTCTTCGTGGCATTCAGTAGTTATTTTTCTCATTTATTGATTGTAGATTTATTTGTTTCATCCTTTTTTTTTATTTAACTATGTCTTAGCAAGTGGGCTGTGTGTTCTTTGTTGTTTGCTCGTCTCTGGGCACGATACTTTTTAACTCCTCCAATTGGCAGGGTCAGTTGCTCAGATATGTTACAGCAAGGCAGGTCTAGCTGAAAAGTTGGTGGGATAGGTTGTTTGTGGCACTTACTACATCCACCAGGGTGGGTCGGTATTCAGTGCAGGGCAGGTTCCCATAGGCCATGCCTGTGCTGCATGGTGGGTGTGATGTTAAGCACATGGCACAGGTAGACAAGATGGAGGGGGGATACTGACGTGTGGCACTAAGATGGATATGGGAGAGAGGAACGGGAGCCAAAAACATGCAAACAAGCAAAAAAGAGTGCTAGGGGAGCTTGCTGTTGAAGTGGACAGATGACAGACTATGAAATGTAAGAAAACAAAAAGAAGAAGAAAAAGAAAAAAAAAGAAATAAAAATTATAAAGAAAAAGGAACAGCTAAACTCCCAGGGATCCCACCAGTGTGGCTACGAGGTCTGGTGAAGTTGTTCCCAGGTGTTGCAGTATACCCTGGCTAGAAGGTGTAGAGGTATTCAGCGCCATGTATTCAGGAAACAGGAAAACAAGGAACGTACAGGGAGATGAGAAACCAAGTAATGAAGAAAGACAAAAAAGGAAAAAGAAGAAAAAGAAAGCAAAACAAATTTTAAAAAAGAACAAGAAAACCCCCCTAAAAAGCAAACAAACAAAAAAAAACCCATGAAAAAATAAATGCTCTCAGGGATTCCTCTGCTTGTCTGCACAAGCTGAGGGGGTAGGTCCCAAGCCACATAGCACTGCCCAGCCAGAACAGGCTCCCAACTCGAGAAAAGGAAAAGAAAACACACAATTCAAAACAAATAAAAGCCCTGGGTCCCACCAGCGCAGCAGCCAAGACTGGGAAACAGTTCCACACTCGAACGGAGCTCTGCAGCCCCTTAGGAACAAGCGAAGATGGTGCACGGAGCCAGGTATTTGAGTGAAAGGAGGGGAAGGTGGTGAGAGGTAAGGAAGAAATCAAAAGAAGCAGAAAAAAGCAACACCAGCAGCCAACAAATGGCACTCAGGGTGTCAGCCAGTGTGGGTGGGTAGAATCGAAGCAGCCAGTGCTTCCTGGACAAAAGACTGTGTCCACGGGAAGCAGAGTAGGCCAAGTGGGGGTGAAGAAGGTTGGGGGTTGGGAAAGCATGCATCACCAATTACTCATTGTTCTGTCTCCTGCTGCAAGCTCCATGAAGCTGCTTTCTCGTACCCCCTATTTGCTGGTCTCTGATAGGAGTCCAAGATGGTGGATCTGCACTGTGTTAGCTGTTAGGGGACCTCTGCATGCACCTCACCTCACTCTCCATTCTCTGTCAGTTTTCTCACTCCATTTGGTGCTTGGCTGGGTCCTTTATCTCTTCATTTGATGTTTCAGGGTTTCAGGATTGCTGTTTTCTCTGTTTGGCTTAGTTTTTTGGATCTTTGCTGTGGAGGGACAGCGTGGTGCTTCTGCCTAGAGCACTATGTTGTCGGAAGTCTTCTTATTTCTTTAGGATATATTCTTAGGAGTGGGATTGCTGGATCATATGGCATTTCTATTTCTAGCTTTCTAAGGAAGTGCCATATGATTTTCCAAAATGGTTGTATAACAAACAGAAATTTACTCTCTCAAAGTCTAGTAGGCTAGAAGTCCAAATTCAGGGTGCCAGCTCCATGGGAAGGCTTTCTCTGTCAACTCTGGAGGAAGGTTTTTGTCATCAATCTTTCCCTGGTCTAGGTGCGTCTCAGTGTAGGAATCCTGTGTCCAAAGTATGTGCTCTGTTCCTGGCACTACTTTCTTGGTGGTATGAGGTCCCCATGTTTCTCTGCTCACTTCTCTCTTTTATATCTCAAAAGACTGGCTTGAGACACAACCTAATCTTGTAGATTGAGTTATACCTCATTAATGTAACTGCCACTAATCCCATCTAACATCTTAGAGACAGGAGTTATAAAACATAGGAGAATCACATCAGATGACAAAACGGTGGCCAATCACACAATACTGAGAATCATGGCCTAGCAAAGTTGACAAATATTTTTGGGGGACACAATTCAATCCACAACACCACGCCCACTACTGCTGTGTTGATTCTGAATTATAATGACCCTGTGGGGTGGTGTGGAACTGCCCCTTGAGGTTCCCAGGACTGTGAGTCTTTGCATAGGCTGGCTGCTTCATATTTCTCCCATGGAGCGACTGTTGGGTGAAGGACCTGGCCCTTCAGTTGGTAGTTGGGTGCTTGGCCATTGCACCACCAGAGCACCCAATCAGAAAAACTTCCCACAAAAACTCAAATACAAAATTTAAAGTTAAAAAAAGGATAAAATAAAAAATGACCAAGTTCAACAAAAAATACTGAAACACCTTAAATCACAAGACAAGAGGGACCAATTAAAAACCAGACATTTCTCCTATACAGACCAGACTAATGCAAAGAATGGATAATTTTCGGACTATGATGCTAAATATGTTTAAAGAAAGTAAAAAGTACACAGAAAACAAATCAGCAGAGATCAGGAAACAAATGAAGGAACAAAATGAGAAACTCAAAAGGAAATTAAAAATATCCAAAACAAAATAAAACAAAGAAAACTACTGGAACTGAAGAATAATGCAACTGAAATAGAAAAAGCAAGACAAACACTCAACAATAGTGTTGAACAGACAGAAGACAGTATAAATGAACTAGAAGACAAAATAACTGAATTACTTAAGTCTCAAGAGAAGCAACAGAAAGAACATAGAAAAGCAAACAACTCTAAAGAAAGTAAGGGAGTCAGTTAAGAAAATTAAAGACAGAATTATTGGAATCCCAGAGCACCATGACAACAATAAAAGCATAGAAACAATTTTCCAAGAGATGATCAGAGAGAATTTCTAGACCGGAATACAGAATGAAGCCTAAAAGTACAGGAAGCTACACAAACCCATTTAAAATAAATACAAAAAGATCATCTCTGTGCCATATCCTGATAAAATTGTTGAAAACCAAAGACAAGAAGAGAATTCTGAAAGCAGCAAGAGAAAAATGCAATATAATATACCAAGGGGCTTTCATAAGAATCAGTGCAGAATTTTTTCCCAGGAACTATGGAGGCCAGAAGACATTGGAGCAACACAACTACCAATCAAGAATTCTTTACCCGGCAAAGTTGTCATTCAGAAATGGGGGTGAGGGGTGCGGGGGGAAGGAGTGGGGGAGAATAAGACACTCCCAAACAAACAGAAGCTCTGGGAATTTACCACTACCAAACCAGCTTTGCAAGTATTATTAAAGAGAGTACTAGAAACGGAAAGGCAAAAGCATTAAATAAATACTTGTATCTGTACTTGGGAAAAAAATATAAACAAAAACGAGAGAGAGAAAGATCTCAAAAAAACAAAAAGCACAGGCAATTATAAGTACACGATATTATCAGGGACTGAGCTCAATAATTAAATCCCACAAACAATACAACATCAAGTTTGTAAGAAATTAGTACAAGATAAACTTATCGAGTACAGGTTACATATGGATGTTAATGGAGATACACTAAAAGAAATGGGAGAGGGAGGAGCATATAAGAAACAGATTTATTATGTTACTGTTATATGTTAACTATTGTTTGTATGTTAAATATTGTTACAACTGTAAATTGTGTAACGTAACATATGTTGTAATATATGTCATAACCGCTAAGAAATCACCAAGAAAAAACATACAGGAGAAAGAAGAATGCAAAAAGTCTCATCATAAGAAAGCAGTCAAATACAAACAAAAACAGAAAAATCAGGAAATAAAAGAAGATATGAAACACTCAAAAAACAAATAGCAAAATGAGAGGGATAATCACTTCACTTTCAGCAATAACCTTAAATATAAAGGGTCTGAATGCTCCATGCAAAAGGCAAATAGTGGCAGAATGGATAAAAAAACATGATCCGTCCTTTTGCTGTCTATAAGAAACATACCTGAGACATAAGGTCACAAAAAGACAGAACATTTTGGATGGAGAAAAATATCCCATGCAACAGTAAATAAAAACGATCAGGGGTGTCCATACTGATATCAGATAACAACAACAACAACAAACAACCCATTGCCATGGAGTTGATTCTGACTCATAGCAACCCTACATGACAGAGTAGAACTATCCCCATAGGGTTTCCAAGGAGCAGCTGGTTGATTCAAACTGCTGAACTTTTGGTTAGCAACCCAACACTTAACCACTGCACCACAAGGGCTCCAATATCAGATAAAGTAGACTTTAAATCAAAATCTATTACAAGAGATAAAGAAAGACATTACATAATAATAAAAGGATTAATCCAGCAAGAAGACATAACAATTGTATATATGCACCAAAATACATGAAATAAACAATGACTAATATGAAAGGAGAAAAAGACAACTTCACAATAGTAGGGGACTTCAACACACCACTTTCAATTGTAGACAGTACATCCAAAAAGAAGATCACTGAGGACACTAAGAACTCAAATACAACCATAAGCCAATTGGACTTAATGGACATATACAGAACACTCCACCCAGCATCAGAACAATACACATTATTCTCCAATGCACATGGATTGTATTCTAGAATAGACCATATGCTGGGACAAAAAAAAACAAGTCTCAACAAACATAAAAAGACTGACAACATACAAAGCATCTTATCAGACCATAACGGTATGAAGCTAGAAATCAACAACAGGAAAAATAAGGAAAAATAAATAAACACATGGAAACTAAATAATACACTGTGAAAAAACTATTGGGTCATAGAAGAAATCAAAAGTGAAATTACAAAATTCCTAAAATCAAATGAAAACACTACATATCAAAACTTTGGGACACAGGCAAAAGCAGCACGCAGAGGAAATTCATAGTAATAAATATCTACATTAAAACAGAAGAGTGATCCAAAATCATTAATTTAAACTGGTAACTTGAACATATAGTTAAGGAAGAACAAAAGAAGCCAAAAGCTATCAGAAAAATGGAGATAATAAAGATCAGGGCAAAAATAAACAAAATAGGAAAATAATAGAAAGAATCAACAAAACCAGAAGTTGGTTATTTGAAAAGATCAATAAAGGAGACAAATCACTAGCTAATTTGACAAAAGAAAAAAACCAGAAGAGGTAAATAACCAAATTAACAAACAAAATCTGTGACATTACAACTGATTCAACAAAGATAAAGATGATCATAACTGATTGCTATGAAAATTACACTCAAATAAATTCGAAAACCTAGATGACATGGACAAATTCCTAGAAACACACCACCTACCCAAACTGACAAAGAGGTATAAAATTTAAACAGACCCTTTACAAAATAAAAGATTGAAGATGTCATCAAAAAACTGCCAACGACAACAATAAAACAAAAAAGCCCAGGACCAGATGGCTACACTGGAGAATTCTACCAAACATTCAGAGAAGAGTTGACACAATTTCTACTCAATCTCTTCAAAAACACAGAAGAAGAAGAAACACTACCAAACTCCTTCTATGAAGCCAGCATAACCCTGATACCTAAACTCGGCAAGGACTTCACTAAAAAACAAAATTATAGACCAATATCTCTAATGAACATAGATGCAAAAATTTTCAAAAAATTCTAGCCAACAGACTTCAGCAACATATGAAAAAATCATACACCATGATCAAGGTGGATTAGTATCAGGATTACAAAGGTGTTTTAACATTAGAAAATCCTTCAATGTATTCCATCACATAAATAATACAAAGGAAAAGAACCATATGATCATATCAATTGATGCAGAAAATGTATTTGATAAAGTTCAACACCCTTTCCTGATAAAAACTCTTAGCACAATAGAGAAAGAAGGAAAATTTCTCAACATAATGAAAATTTATCAACATGCAAAATCAACAGCCAACATACTCAACAGAGAAAGGCTGAAAGCCTTCCCTTTAAGAATGGAAAGGAGATAGAGGATGCTCATTATCACCACTCTTATTCAACATTGTACTGGAAGTCTTAGCAAGAGCAATAAAATGAGAAAGAGAAATAAAATGTATTCAAATCAGAAAGGAAGAAGTAAAACTATCTCTATTTGCATATGACATGATCCTATACATAGAAAACCCTAAAGATTCTACAAAAAAACTGCTGGAACTAATAGAAGAATTTAGCATCACTGCAAAGACAAGATCAACACACAAAACTCAGTTGGGTTCCTCTACACTAACAAAGACTACTCCAAAAAAGAAATCAAGAAAATAATACCACCTACCCAAACCCCAAAACAAAGTGCCACAGAGCTGATTCAGACTCATAGTGACCCTAAAGGGTGGAGTAGAACTGCCCCCATAGGGTTCCCAAGGCTGTATATCTTTTCAAAAGCAGACTGCCACATCTTTCTACAATGGAGCAGCTGGTGGGTTTGAACCGCCAACCTTTTGATTATCAGCCGAGTGCTTTAACCACTGTGCCACCGGGGCTCCTATACTATTTATAATATCCCCCAAATTGATAAAACACCTAGGAAATAACCTAACCAGGGACATAAAATACTTGTACAACGAAAATTGTAACACACTACAAGAGACTAAAAGAGACCTACAAAAATGGAAAGACATCTTGTGCTCATGAATTGGATAACTTAATATAGTGAAAATGTCAATTCTACGTAAAGCAATCTACAAATACAATGCAATTCTGATACAAATCCCAACAACATTCTTCACTGAAATGGAAAAACTAATGACCAACTTCAGACGGAAAGAAACCCTGAGAGCCAAAGGAACATTGAAGAAAAAGAATAAAGCAGGAGGCCTCACACTCCTGGATATCAAAACATACTATACAGCCACTGTAATCAAAACAGCTTGGTATTGGTTCAATGATAGACCAGTGGAACAGAATTAAGAATTCAGAATTAAACCCAGCCATCTATGGACATCTGATTTTTGACAAGGGGTCAAAGTCCATTCAGTAGGGCAGAAACAGTTTCTTTAAAAAATCCTGCTGACAAAACTGGATATCCACCTGCAGAAAAATAAAACAGGACCCATATCACACTGTACACAAAAACTAACTCAAAATAGATCAAAGGGCTAAAAGTTAAATGTAAAACCATAAATTCCTGGAGAAAAATAAAGGGAGAAAACTATGGAACCTAATCTTTTATAAAAATAGAATAACAAACTTTACAACAAATGCATAAATAGAAGAACAAAAATAGAGAAAAGGAACCTGAAGAATTAAAAATTACGCTAATCAAAAGACTTTATTAGGAGGTGGGGTGAAGATGGCAGAAGAGTCACACACCTCCTGTGGTCCTTCTTACAACAAAGGCTGAAAAAACAAGTGAATTGATTACGTACGACAATCTAGGAGCCCTGAACATCAAAGACAAAGTTGAGGAATCGGACTGAGCAGCAGAGGGAGGGAGAGATAGTTCAGAAGCAGTGAGGAGTTGCCAGACCTGACCCTGCGGGAACTAGCACCCTGCAAGCTGGATCGGCTGGAGTGAGTGAGGCAAGCAGTGGTGCTCTGGACACATTTTCCACATAGGGAAAGACCAAGAAGTGGAGAGTTGGCTCAAACCTCCAGAACCAGTGAGAAACGGCGCTCGATTGGTGAAAGATAAGGACAAGCATCTAACCTACCTCGTGGATCAAGAAAAGAAAAAGCCCTCCTTTTGGGAAACATCTCTCTCCCATTTACCTGCTCCCTCCCTGCTCTACTCCAGATCCTGAGTCCAGCTTCAGAGATTGCTGCACTCCCTGGGCCGGGAGTAGGACCCATCAAACACCTTGAGCCATTCTCCCAGCTTTGGAGAGGGAACTAATTAACAAAGAGGAAAAAATAATCTGCCAGCTCCCCTAAGCAGGGAACTCAGGGCAGGCACAGACCCTTTGCCTAGACACAGGCATAAGGAGTCCATGGACTTTGAATGCCTTTCACTTCTGCATAGACCTGTGTTGGCCCATTTTAACAGCATAGGTCTTCATTAGCACAGTATACCAGGGTATATACCTGAAGCCTACTTTCATCTGTATCTGCTATAAGGGGGAGTGGCAGATTCGTGACATTTGACACCACCCTGCCCATTAAGCAGGGTTCTCACCTGCCCACTTCAGGGGCCTGAGGACTGGAGGTTCCACCCTCTCTACCGAGCCACCCACTACAGGGGTCCA
Source organism: Trichechus manatus latirostris (assembly GCF_000243295.1). Classification (NCBI taxonomy): domain Eukaryota; kingdom Metazoa; phylum Chordata; class Mammalia; order Sirenia; family Trichechidae; genus Trichechus; species Trichechus manatus. The sequence goes on along the minus strand of NW_004443947.1, from coordinate 18,714,714 downwards.
AGAATAAGTAGTGACTCCCAGTCCTTACAACAAACAGCATTGGGTGCCCATAGTCCAGCTGCAAAACCCACATACCTATGCCCTCTAGGGAACAAGGACACACCTTCCACCTAGATACTCAGGGGCAGCAGTCAGCCCCCATCTTGATCAGTGCATGACCACCTACTGAAGCTAGATAACTGTGCCTACTCCAATCACCCCGTCTGTCTAAGACTGCAGGTGAGAGACTGAACCATACACTCAGTGACTGACAACCTGGACACCTGAGCTGAATCCACGTAAGAAAAGTAAATGGACTCTTGGGCTCACATACCTAGTAACAGCTCTAGCCACCTGGAGACAGGATTTGAAAACTTCAAAGACGCCAGTAATCAGACTAGCTCACACAAGCAGCCTATTTGGGCATATCAAAACAAAACAAACAAGAAGCTAGGACACAGTAAGCAAACATAAAATAAATATAATAACTTGTTGATGGCTCAGAGACAAAAGCCAATATCAAAACACAGAAAGAGGCAGACCAGGATGGCTTCAGTAAACCACCGAAACAAAGAATCAAAAAACCTTCTGGAGGAAGAGAACTTCTTGGAATTACTGCAGGTAGAATACAAAAGAACAATACACAAAACTCTTCAAAAAATGAGGTAGGAGATTAGGCAAATGCAGAACAAGCCAAGGAACACACAGACAAAGCAACAGAGGAACTTAAGAAGGTTATTCAAGAGCATAATGACAAATTTAACAGGCTGCAAGAATCCATAGAGAGACAGCAATCAGAAATCCAGAAGATTAACAATAAAATGTCAGAATTAGACAACTCAGTAGGAAGTCACAGAAGCAGAATTGAGGCAAACGAAGCCAGAATTAGTGGGATTGAAGTTAAACCACTTGACACAAACTTATTTGAGGAAAAGTCAGATAAAAGAATTTTTTTAAAAAATGAAGAAACCCTAGGAATTATGTGGGACTCTATCAAGAGGAATAACCTACAAGAGATTGGAGTACCAGAACAGGGTGGGATATCAGAGGATACACTGAGAATTGTTTAAGATTTGTTCGCAGAAAACTTCCCTGAAATCATGAAAAATGAGAAGATATCTATCCAAGAAGGTCATGAAACCCCACACAAGGTAGATACTAAAAGAAATTCACTAAGACATATTATAATCAAACTTGCCAAAACCAAAGATTAAGAGAGAATTCTAAGAGAGGCTAATGATAAATGAAAAGTTACCCACAGAGGAGAGTCAACAACACTAAACTCTGACTACTCAGCAGAAACCATGCAGGCAAGAAGGCAATGGGATGACATATATGAAGCCTTGAAGGGAAAAAAAAAAAAAAAGCCAGCCAAGAATTACACACCCAGCAAAACTGTCTCTCAAATATGATGGCAAAATTAGGGCATTTCCAGACAAACAGAAGTATAGGGAATTTTTAAAAACCAAATCAAAATTATAAGAAATACTAAAGGGAGTCCTCCGGTTAGAAAATCAATAACATCAGATAACAACAGAAGACTAGAACACAGGACAGAGCAACCAAATATCAACCCAGAAAGGGAAGTCACAAAAATAAATCAAAGCTGAAACACTAAACATAGGAAAACAGAGACGTCAGTATGTAAATGACAACAACAATAAAACAAAAAAGAGGGACTAAAAAATGTAGTCACAGATCTTTCAGATGGAGAGGAAGTCAAGGCAATATAAAGGAATAAAGTTTGGTTTAAACTTAGAAAAACAGGAGTAAATATTAGGGTAACCACAAAGGAAACTAACAATCCTACACATCAAAAACAAAAACATAAAGACTCAGCAAATACAAAATGAACTACAAGAAAAAAGATGAAAAGAAAATCCATAAAGAAAAACTACTCCGCAGAGAACATTAAGTGGAATAAAAAACTGTCAACAATACACACGCACACAAATACATCAAAATGACAGCACTAAACTCATACCCAATAATTACACTGAACATAAATGGACTAAATGAACCAATAAAGAGACAGAGAGTGGAAGAATGGATTAAAAAAACATGATCCATCTATGTGCTGCCTACAAGACATACACCTTAGACTTAAAGATACAAACTAAAACTCAAAGGATGGAAAAAACATATCAAGCAAACAACACTCAAAAAAGAGCAGGAGTGGCAATATTAATCTCTGACAAAATAGACTTTAAAACAAAATACACCACAAAGGACAAGGAAAAACACTAGATAATGATTAAAAGGTTAACACACCAGGTGGACATAACATAGTAAATATCTACACACCCAACGACAGGGCTCCAAAATACATAAAACAAACTCTAACATCATTGAAAACAGACAGACAGCTCCACAATAATAGTAGGAGACTTCAACACACCACTTTCAGTGAAGGACAGAACACCCAGAAAGAAGCTCAATAAAGACATGGAAGATCTAAATGCCACAATCAACCAACCTGATCTCATAGATATATACAGAACACTCTACCTAACAGCAGCTAAGTATACTTTCTTTTACCAATAAACATGGAACATTCTCCAGAACAGACCACATGTTAGGCCACAAAGCAAGCCTTAACAGAATCCAAAACATCGAAATATTACAAAGCATCTTTTCTGACCATAAAACCATAAAAGTAGAAGTCAATAACAGGAAAAGCAAGGAAAAAAAAATCAAATATATGGAAACTGAACCACACCTTGCTCAAAAACTACTAGATTATAAAAGAAATTAAGGAGAGAATAACAAAATTCACAGAATCAAATGAAAATGAAAACACATCCTATCAGAACCTTTGGGACGTAGCAAAAGCAGTGCTCAGAGGTCAGTTTACAGCAGTAAATTCAGACATCCAAAAAGAAGAAAGGGCCATAATCAAAACATTAACCCTACAACTACTCGAACGAGTAGAAAGAGAGCAGCAAAAGAAGCCCTTGGGAGCCAGAAGAAAGGAAATAATTAGAGCAGAATTAAATGAAATAGAGACTAGAAAAACAATTGAGAGAGTTAACAAGACCAAAAGCTGGTTCTTTGAAAAGATCAACAAAACTGATAAACGATTAGCCAAACTGACAAAATAAAAACAGGAGAGGAAGCAGATAACCTGTGTAAGAAATGAGATGGGTGATATCACAACAGACCCAACTGAAATTAAAGGAATCACAACAAAATAATATGAAAAATTATACTCCAACAAATTTGAAAACCTAGAGGAAATGGACAAATTTATAGAAACACACTATCTACCTAAACTAACACAAACAGAGGTAGGCCAACTGAATACACCTACAACAAAAGAAGAGATTGAAAAGGTAATTTGAAAACTCCCAATAAAAATAAGCCCTGGACCCAACGGTTTGTTTCACTGGAGAATTCTACAAAACTTTCAGAGAAGTGTTAACACCACTTCAAGTATAGGTATTTCAGCATAGAAAAGGATGGAATACTCCCAAACTCATTCTATGAAGCCAGCGTAACCCTGATACCAAAACCAGGTAAAGACAGCATAGAAAAAGAAAATTACAGATCAATATCCCTCAAGAACATAGATGTAAAAATCCTCAATAAAATTCTAGCCAGTAGAATTCAACAACATATCAGAAATGTAATTCACTATGAGTAAGCAGGATTCATACCAGGTATGCAGGGATGTTTCAACATAAGAAAAAAAATTAATGTAATCCATCACATAAATAAAACAAAAGATAAGAACCACATGATCTTATCAACTGGTGCAGAAAAGGCATCTGACAATGTCCAACACCCATTCATGATAAAAACTCTCAGCAAAATAGGAATAGAAGGGAAACTCCTCAACATAATAAAGGACATTTATCCAAAGCCAACAGCCAACTTCATCATAAACGGAGAGAGTCTGAAAACATTCCCCTTGAGAACAGGCATCAGACAAGGATGCCCTTTATCACCACTTTTATTCAACATTGTGCTTGAGGTCCCAGCCAGAGCAATGAGGCAAGAAAAAGAAATAAAGGACATCCAAATTGGTAAGGAAGATGTAAAAGTATTCGTATTCACAGCTGATATGATCATATACACAGAAAACCCCAAAGAATCCACAAGAAAACTACTGGAACTAAGATTTCAGGGAGGTGGGGCCAAGACGGAGGAGTAGTCAGATGCTTCGGGTGGACCCTCTTACAACAAAACCCGAAAAAACAAGTGATTTGATTATATATGGCAATCTGGGAGCCCTGAATGTCAAAGGCAGAGTTGAAGAACTGGACTGACTGGCAGGGGGAGGGAGAGATGGTTCGGAAGCAGTGAGAAGGTGCCAGACCTGACCCAGTGAGAGCCTGAGCCCTTCAGGGCTGATTAGCTCAGGGATGAGCAGTGAGGCAGGCAAGCGGCAGTGCTCAGGAGGCGTGTTTTCTGCACCAGGAGAGATCCAGTGCCAGAGAGTCCACATGGCTACCCAGAACCAGTGAGAAGCAGCCCTCAATCCGGTGAAAGATAAGTAATTGCATACGGCCTACAATGCAGATCAAAAACACCCCCTTAGGAAAACCTCTCTCCCATTTATCTCCCCATTCCATGCTCTGCACTGGGTCCCAGACCGGCTTCAGCAAATGCCGAGTCCCCTGGGCCAGAAGAAGGATCTGTCACACGCCCAGAGCCATTCTCCTTGCCTTAAAGAGTGAACAAATTAACAAATGGGAAAAAATAAACTGCCGGCTCCCTTAAGCCAGAAACCCAGAGTAGGCACAGCTCCTTTGCCTAGGCACAGGCATAAAGAATCCACGGACTTCTAGTGCCTTTCTCTTTGCGTAGACTTATGTGGGCGGGTTCATCTCAACAGCGTAGGCCCTCATTACCACAGTACAACAGGGTATATACATGAAGTCTAACTTCAACTGTTTCAGTTGTGAAGTGGAAGGTTCTTGACATTTGACACTGCTCTGCCCATTAAGCAGGGTCTTCACCTACCCACATCAGAGGCCTGAGGACTGGTGGTTCCACCCACGCCACCTAACTACCTGTGGTAGGGGCCCATGAATAAGAGGTGCCCCCCAGTCCTCACAGACAATAGCATTAGGTACTCATAGTCCGGCTACAAAACCACCCACCTATGTGCTCTAGGGAACAGTGACACGCCTTCCTCTTAGACACTCGGGGGCAGCCGTCAGCCTCCGCCTTGTTCAGAGTGTGTCCCCTGCTGCAGCCAGATGCCTGTGCCTACACCAATCATCCATGCCTGTCTAGGACTGTAACTAAGAGCCTACACAACACGCTTGGTGGCTATCTACCTGGCTACCTGAGCTGAATCCATACAGAAGAGTGGGCAGATTCCTGGGCTCACATACCTAGTAACAGATCTAACCACCTGGTGACAGGACATTAGAGCTTCAAAGGTGCCAATAATCAAACTAGCTCACATAAGCAGCCTATTTGGGCATATCAAAACAAAACAAGAAGCTAGGACACAGTAAGCAAACATAAAATAAATAAATATAATAACTCATTGATGGCTCAGAGACAACAGTCAATATCAAATCACATAAGAGGCAATCCATGATGGCTTCAGCAAGCTCCCAAAATAAAGAATCTAGAAATTTTCCAGAGGAGGAAAATTTCTTGAAATTACCAGAGGCAGACTACAGAAGATTACTATACAGAACTCTTCAAGAAATTAGGAAGGAAATTAAGCAAAACGTAGAACATGCAATAGAGGAAATTAAAAAGATCAGAAAAGAGCATAATGACAAATTTAACAGGCTGCAAGAATACATACAGAGACAGCAGTCAGAAATCCAGAAGATTAACAATAAAATTTCAGAATTAGACAACGCAACAGGAAGTCATAGGAGCAGAATTGAGGCAAACGAAGCCAGAATTAGTGGGACTGAAGTTAAAGCACTTGACACCAACTTATTTGAGGAAAAATCAGATAAAAGAACTTTTTTTAAAAAATGTAGAAACCCTAAGAATTATGTGGGACTCTATCAAGGAGAATAACCTATGAATGATTCTAGTGCCAGAACAGGGGGGAATAACATAAAATACAGAAAGATTTGTTGAAGATTTGTTGGCAGAAAACTTCCTGATATCATGAAAGATGAGAAGATACTCAAGATGCTCATTGAACCCCACGTAAGGTAGATCCCAAAAGAAAGCCACCAAGACATATTATAATCAAACTTGCCAAAACCAAAGATAAAGAGAGAATTTTAAGATTTCAGCAAATTATCAGGATATAAGATAAACATACAAAAAATCAGTAGGATTCCTCTACACCAACAAAGAGAACTTCGAGGAGGAAATCGCCAAATCAATACTATTTACAATAGCCCCCAAGAAGATAAAATACTTAGGAATAAATCTAACCAGACACATAAAAGACCTACACGAAGAAATCTGCAAGACACTACTGTAAGAAATCAAAGAAGACCTACATAAGTGGAAAAACATATCTTGCTCATGGATAGGAAGACTCAACATTGCGAAAATGTCACTTCTACCCAAGTGTCATGGATTGAGTTGCGTTCCCCAAAAACTGTGTGTAGCCCCTTGGCTAGGTCATGATTCCCAGTATTGTATGATTGTGTTATCTGATGTGATTTCCTTATGTGTTGTAAACTCTACCACTATGATGAGATTATATGTGATCTCCTCGTGTGTTGTAAGTTCTATCACTGTGATGAGTTTATATTGATGAGGTTGACAAGATTAGGGTCTTAATGCAATCTCTTTTGAGATATAAAAGAGAGAAGCGAGCAGAGATACATGGGAACCTCATACCACCAAGAAAGCAGTGCTGGGAGCACAGCGTGTCCTTTGGACCTGAGGTTCCTGCGCAGAGAAGCTCCCAGACCAGAGGAAGACTGATGACATGGGCCTTCTTGCAGAGCCAACAGAGAAAGCGTTCCCCTGGAGCTGACACCCTGAATTTGGACTTGTAGCCTACTGGACTGTGAAGAAATAAACTTCTCTTTGTTAAAGCTATCCACTTGTGGTATTTCTGTTGGAAAAGAACTAGATGACTGAGACACCAAGGCAATCTACAGATAGAATGCAATTCTGATCCAAATTCCAATGACGATTTTTAATGAGACAGAGAAACAAAATCACCAACTTCACATGGAAAGAGAGGAGGCTCTGGATAAGTAAAGCATTTCTGAAGAAGAAGACCAAAGTGGGAGGCCTCACACTACCTGATTTTAGAACCTATTATACCACCACAGTAGTCAAAACAGTCTGGTACTGGTACAACAACAGATACATAAACCAATGGAATAGAATTGAGAATCCAGACATAAATTCAACCACTTATGAGCAGCTGATATTTGAAAAAGGTCCAAAGTCTGTTAAATGGGGAAAAGACTGTCTCTTTAACAAATGGTGCTGGGATAACTGGATATCCATCTGCAAAAAACTGAAAGAAGACCCTTACCTCACACCATGCACAAAAACTAACTCAAAATGGATCAAAGACCTAAACATAAAATCTAAAACAATAAAGATCATAGAAGAAAAAAGGGAGACAACAGTAGTAGCCCTAATACAGGGCGTAAACAGAATACAAAACATAACTAACAATGCATAAACACCAGAAGAGAAACTAGATAACTGTGAGCTCCTAAAAATCAAACACTTATGCTCATCGAAAGACTTCGCCAGAAGAGTAAAAAGACAACCTAGAAATTCCGATCAGTGTCTAATCTCTAAAATCTACAAGATATTGTAAAACTTTAAACACAAAAAGACAAATAACCAAATTAAAAAATGTGCAAAAGATATGAACAGACATTCCATCAAAGAAAACATTCAGGTGACTACCAGATACATGTGGAAATGCTCACGATCATTAGCCATTAGAGAAATGCAAATCAAAACTACAATGAGATACCATCTCACCCCAACAAGGCTAGCATTAATCCAAAAAACACAAAATAATAAATTCTGGAGAGGTTGTGGAGACACTGGAACACTTATACACTGCTGATGGGAATGTAAAATGGTACAATCACCTTGGAAATCCATTTGGCCCTTCCTTAAAAAGCGAGAAACAGAAGTGCCATTCGATCGAGTAATCCCACTCCTTGGACTATATCCTAGAGAAATAAGAGCAGTCACACGAATAGATATATGCACACCATGTTCACTGCAGCACTGTTCACAATAGCAAATAGATGGAAACAACTTAGGTGCCCATCAACTGATGAATAAACAAATTTTGGTATATTCACACAATGGAATACTGTGAAACGATAAAGAACAATGATGAATACGTGAAACATCTCATAACATGGATGAATCTGGAAGGCATTATGCTGAGTGAAATTAGTCACAAAAGGACAAATATTGTATGAGACCACTATTATAAGAACTCAAGAAAAGGTTTAAACACAGAAAAGAACAATTATTTGATAGTTACGAGGGTTGGGAGGGAGGGAGAGGGGAATTCACTAACTAGATAGTAGACAAGAATTACCTTAGGTGAAGGGAAGGACAGCACACCGTGTAGGGGGAGTCAGCACCTCTGGACTAAAACAAAAGGTAAGAAGCCTCCTGAACACAACCAAACACTTCAAGGGACAGAGCAGCAGGGGTGTGGATCTGGGGACCATGGTTTCGGGGGACATCTAGGTCAAGTGGCACAACAAAGTTTATTATGAAAATGTTCTGCATCCCACTTTGGTGCATAGCATCTGGGGTCTTCAAAGCTAGCAAGCAGCCATCTAAGATGTATGAGTTGATTCCAACCCACCTGGAGAAAAGAAGAATGAAGAACACCAAAGACACAGGGAAAATGTTAGCCTAAGAGACAAAAGGGGCCACATAAACCAGACACTCCATCAGCCTGAGACCAGAAGAACTCGATGGTGCCTGGCTACCACCGATGGTCACCCTGATAGGGAACACAACAGAGAGTCCCTGATGGAGCATGAGAAAAGTGGGGCACAGAATTCAAATTCTAGTAAAAAGACCAGACTTCAATGGTCTGAGACTGGAGGAAACCCAGAAGACATGGCCCCAGACTCTCTGTTAGCCCCAAATTAAAACCCTTCCGGAAGACAACTCTTCAGACAAAGAATAGACTGGACTATAAGCCATAAAATGATACTCGTGAAGAGTGTGTTTCTTAGCTCAAGTAGCTGCACAAGACTAAATGTGCAGCTCCTGTCTGGAAGAGAGATGAGAAGGCAAAAAGGGATTGGAGCTGGCTGAACGGACACAGGAAATCCAGGGTGGAAAGGAGAAGTGTGCTGTCACATTATAGGGAAAGCTACTAGGGTCACATAGCAATGTGTGCAGGTATGTTTGTATGAGAAACTAACTTGAGCTGCAAACTTTCACCTAAACCACAATAAAAAAATAAATAAAACAAACAAACAAAAAGGACTTTATTAAAAGAGTAAACAAACAACCTACAGACTGGGAAAAAATATTTGGAAATGACTTATCCAATAAGGGTCTAATCTCTAAAATTTATAGAAAACTGCAACAAATCAACAACAAAAATACAAACAATTTAACCACAAAATGGGCAAATGACATGAACAGAACTTTCACCAAAGAGGACATGCAAGCAGCCAACAAACATATGAAAAGATGTTCACCATCATTAGTCATTAAACCTGTTGCCACTGAGTGGATTCTGATTTATAGAAACCGTGTAGTGACCCTACAGAGAGACACAACTAAAAACTACAAAGAGATACTGTCATGGATTGAATTATGCCCCCCAAAAAAGTGTGTGCCAATTTGGCTGAGCCACGATTCCTGGTACTGTGTGATTTTCCTATATGTTGTAAATCCTGCCTCTATGATATTAATGAGGGAGGATGGGTGGCAGTTGTGTTAGTAAGGCAGGACTCTATCTACAAGATTGGATTGTGTCCTGAGGCAATCTCTTGAGATATAAAAGACAGAAGTGAGCAGAGAGACAGGGGGACCTCATACCACCAAGCAAGCAGTGCCAGGAGCAGAGCGTGTCCTTTGGACCCGGGGTCCCTGCGCAGAGAAGCACCTAGTCTGGGGGAACATTGATGAGAAGGTTGACAGAGAAAACCTTCCCCTGGAGCTGACAGCCTGAATTTGGACTTTTACCCTACTTTACTGTAAGGAAATAAACTTCTCTTTGTTAAAACCATCCACTTGTGGTATTTCTGTTATAGCAGCACTAGATGACTAAGACAGAATTTGGTACCAAGAGTCATTCTAGAGAAACAAAATCGTAAGGATGAGTTTTCTACATTGGTTTGCACGTCTGGTTAGTCTTAAAGATGTTGATGATTCTGCTTCCAGCAGTAAAGAGGGCACTGCTAGCCCATGGAGTGAGGTGGCGATACAAATATGCAAAATATCACCACCAGTAGATCAAGTATTGGTGAGAGGCGAGCCTCTGGGTGAACACATGTGTGATCTCTTTCTACAGCTTTGTCAGAATGAGAAGTATAGGGAAGCTGGTTGGTTGGTCCAACTTTTGCTAGACAAACTGCTGAAAGAAAGAGATGTGCTCAGGGCTTCAGAGTCAAAGCTCAAGTGCCGCATAAATGACTGCAAGGCTTCCACTTGTGCTTTGAAGGAAAGCCTTACTTCTTGTAGTAACAGAGCTGAAACTGCTGAAAGCCAAACCCAGACTCTTATTTTAAGAGTGGCTGAAATACAATGCCATCTCAATTGCCAGCCTCGAGAGGTGTCTGAAATTAAAGTAAGAGCATTGGCTGGGAAGAAATGGGATCCTGAAAATTGGGATGGGGACATATGGGCAGATAATTAGGGAGCTGGAGACACTGAGCCCCTAAATTCTGTTGAATCACTCCTGTCAACAGAACCACTCCCACCTGAAGAGCTTAGTTCATGTTTGTCTGTTACACCACCCTGCCCAGGAAAACCATTAGCCCCTCCACTCCCATCTAATGAGATTAGCCCTAGCCCAGCTGCCTCTAAAGAGGCCTTGCCTGAGTCATTGCCTGGGGCATCACCTGAGACAGATGCTTTACGAGACAATGCTGAATGTTCTCAAAACAATTCCACACTACGGATTCTAGCTTCCAGACCTATAACTAGACTTAAGCCCCAGTAAGCCCCAAAAGGTGAAGTACAGAGTGTGACCCAGGAGGAGGTACACTACACTCCAAAAGAACTACTTGAGTTTTCTAATATGTACAAACAGAAACCTGGGGAATACGTGTGGGAATAGCTATTAAGGGTGTGGGATAATGGTGCAAGTAACATAAAGATGAATCAATCTGAGTTTATTGATATGAATCCACTAAGCACAGATTCTTCATTCAGTGTTTCAGCTCGAGAAGTTAGGAAAGGATCTAATAGTTTGGTTGGGTTGATGAAGCATGGATTACGAGGTGGCCTACACTGAATCAAGTTGAAGTGCCGGACCTGCCTTGGTATACTATAGAAGAAGGTATTCACAGGCTTAGGGAAATTGGCATGCTAGAGTGGATTTATCAGGTTAGACTCACAGATCCACACATGGAATTCCCAGAGGACACACGTTTTACCTCAACTGTGAGGAACAAATTTGTGAAAGGAGCTCCAGCATCCTTGAAGATTGCTGTGATTGCTATTTTATGTAAGTCAGATTTGAAAGTGGGAACTGCCCTAACTGAATTAAGACACCTAACTACAATGGAGCTGATTGGACCCCCTGGTAGTAGGGGCCAAGTGGCTGCACTCAATTGACAAAGTTGAGGTGGGCGTGGCTACAGTAATGGACAGCGGAGTCAACGCAGTAATCAAAATAGTCTGACTCGTTTAGATTTATGGTATTGGCTACTTAGTCATGGTGTTTCTAGGAGTGAAATAGATGAGAAATCTACTAAATATTTACTTGATCTGTACAAACGGATGAATTCTAGGTCAGGTGAACAGCAGTCTAACTCAAATCGCCAGAATAGACAGTCATGGTCCCTCAATCAATTCCTAGATTTAAGTGAGTTTAAAGACCCACAACCCCTTGAATGAAGGAGAGACCGGGTCCCCTTGAGGAAGGACTCCAATACACTGCCAAAAATTTTTACTATTAATCTTTCTCCCAGCCTTCCTCAAAGGGATCTACTGCCTTTTATGAGAGCGACTGTTCATTGGGGAAAAGGAAATCATCAGACTTTTAGGGAATTACTGGATACTGGCTCTGAACTGACACTAATTCCAGGAGACCCAAAATGTCACTGTGGCCCACCAGTCAGAGTGGAGGCATATCGAGGTCAGGTTATTAATGGAGTCTTGGCTCATGTCCGTCTCACAGCAGGTCCAGTGGGTCCCCAAACCCATCCTGTAGTGATTTCCCATGTTCCAGAATGCATAATTGGAATAAATATACTCAGCAACTGGCAGAACCCCCACATTGGATCCCTGACAAATAGAGTAAGGGCTATTATGGTAGGAAAAGCCAAGTGGAAGCCATTAGAACTGCCCCTACCTAGGAAAATAGTAAACCAAAAGCAATACCGCATTCCTGGAGGGATTGCTGATATTACTGCCACCATTAAGGACTTGAAGGATGCAGGGGTGATGATTCCCACCACATCCCCAGTCAACTCGCCTATTTGGCCTGTGCAAAAAACAGATGGAACTTGGAGAATATGACAGTAGATTACTGTCATGGATTGAATTGTGTCCCCCAAAAAATGTGCTTAGCAACTTGGCTAGGTCATGATTCCTAGTATTGTGTGATTGTGTTATCTGATGTGATTTCTTTATGTGTTGTAAACTCTACCACTATGATGAGATTATATGTGATCTCCTCATGTGTTGTAAATTCTATTACTGTGATGAGGTTACACTGATGAGGTTGACAAGATCAGTGTCTTAATGCAATCTCTTTTGAGACATAAAAGAAAGAAGTGAGCAGAGACACATGGGAACCACATACCACCAAGAAAGCAGTGCTGGGAGCAGAGCGTATCCTTTGGACCTGAGGTTCCTGTGCAGAGAAGCTCCCAGACCAAAGGAAGACTGATGACATGGACTTTCCTCCAGAGCCAACAGAGAAAGTGTTCCCCTGGAGCTGATGCCCTGAATTTGGACTTGTAGCCTACTGGACTGTGAGAGAATAAATTTCTCTTTGTTAAAACCATCCACTTGTGGTATTTCTGTTGGAGCAGTACTAAATGACTCAGACAATTATCAAAAACTTAACCAAGTGGTGACTCTGATTGAAGCTGTTGTTTCAGATGTAGTTTCATTGCTTGAGCAAATTAATACATCTCCTGGTACTTGGTTTTCAGCTATCAACCTGGCTAATGCCTTTTTCTCCATACCTGTTTTAAAGGACCACCAGAAGCAGTTTGCCTTCAGGCGGCAAGGCCAACAGTACACCTTCACTTGCCTACCTCAGGGCTACATCAATTCTCCAGCCTTATGTCATAATTTCGTCTGTAGGGACCTTGATTGCCTTTCCCTTCCACAAGAGGTCACACTGGTGCATTACATTGATGACATTATACTGACTGGACCTAGTAAGGAAGAAGTGTCAATGACTCTGGACTTATTGATAAAATATTTGTGTGTTAGAGGGTAGGAGATTGATCCCAAAAAAATTCAGGCACTTCCACTTCAGTGAAATTTCTAGGGGTCCAGTGGTGTGGGGCATGTCGAGACATTCCTTCTAAAGTGAAGGATAAGTTATTGCATCTTGCTGCCCCCACAACTAAAAACAAGGCACAACACCTAGCGGGCCTCTTTGGATTTTGGAGGCAACGTATTCCTCATTTGGGTGTGCTACTCAGGCCTATTTATCAAGTGACTTGAAAAACTGCTAGTTTTGAG
>NW_004443947.1:18650297-18699995 GCF_000243295.1 Trichechus manatus latirostris | reverse complement strand
ATAGGATGACTTGTTCTGTAGAAACCAGTGATCCTCTTTCCCCAGCTACTCCCATCATTGCTCAATGGGCTCATGAACGAAGTGGCCATGGTGGCAGGGATGGAGGTTATGCATGGGCCCAGCAGCATGGACTTCCACTCACCAAGGCTGACTTGGCTACAGCCACTGCTGAGTGCCTAATCTGCCAGCAGCAGAGACCGTGGATCAAGTGCACCTTAGTCTTCAAGCTGACATCTTTGCTTTTCAACACTTTAAAGAGGTCTTTTGCAGCAGATTTGCCCAATGCAATGCACCTTTTGATTTCTTGACTGCTGCTTCCATGGGTGTTGATGGTGGGTCCAAGTAAAATGAAATCCTTGACAACTTCAATCTTTTCTCCATTTATAACGATGTTGCTTATTGGTCCATTGTGAGGATTTCTGTTTTATGTTGAGGTTAATAATCCATACTGAAGGCTGTGGTGTTTGATCTTCTTCAGTAAGTGCTTCAAGTCTTCTTCACTTTCAGCAAGCAAGGTTGTGTCATCTGCATAACACAAGTTGATGAGTCTTCCTCCAATGCTGATGCCCAGTTCTTCTTCATATAGTACAGCTTCTCTGATTATTTGTTCAGCATACAGATTGAATATGTATGGTGAAAGGATGTAAACCTGACGCACAACTTTCCTGACTTTAAAACACACAGTATCCCCTTGTTCTGTCCAAACAACTGCCTCTTGATCTGTGTACATTTCCTCATGAGCACAGTTAAGTGTTCTGCAATTCCCATTCTTCACAATGTTATCCATAACTTGTTACGATCCACGCAGTCGAATGCCTTTGCATAGTCAATAAAACACAGGTAAATATCTTTCTGGTATTCTGTGCTTTCAGCCAGGATCCAGCTGACATTAGCAATGATATTCCTGGTTCCAAGTCCTCTTCTGAATCTGGCTTGAATTTCTGGCAGTTCCCTGTCAATATACTGCTGCAGATGCTTTTGAATGATCTTCAGCAAAATTTTACTTGTGTGTGACAACAATGATATTGTTCGATAATTTCTGCATTCAGTTGGATCACCTTTCTTGGGAATAGGCATAAATACGGATCTCTTCCAGTTGGTTGGCCAGGTAGCTGTACCTGTTTGTTGAAACATCTCAATGGGTATTTCGTTAATTTCTGGAGCCTTGTTTTTTTTTTTTGCCAATACCTTCAGTGCAGCTTGGACTTCTTCCTTCAGTACCATCGGTTCCTGATCATATGCTGCCTCCTCAAATGGTTGAAAGTCCACAAATTATTTTTGGTACAGTGACTCTGTGTATTCCTTCTATCTTCTTTTGTTGCTTTCTGCATCGTTCAGTATTTTGCCCACAGAATCCAATATTGCAACTCGAGGCTTGAATTTTTAATTCAGTTCTTTCAGCTTGAGAAATGCCTAGTGTGTTCTTCCGTTTTGGTTTCCTAACTCCAGGTCTTTGCACACATCATTATAATACTTTACTTTGTCTTCCCAAGCCTCAGCTCTTTTCTCCATCATTTCTTCCTTTTGCTTTACCTACTCAATGTTCAACAGCAAGTTTCAGAGTCTCTTCTGACATCCGTTTTGGCCTTTTATTTCCCTCCTGTCTTTTTAATGACCTCTTGCTTTCTTCATGTATGATGTCCTTGATGTCATTCCACAACTGGTCTGGTCTTCAGTCATTAGTGTTCAATGCGTCAAATCTATTCTTGAGATGGTCTCTAAATTCAGGTGGGATATACTCCAGTTCGTACTTTGGCTCTTGTGGACTTGTTCTAATTTTCTTCAGTTTCAACTTAAACTTGCATAAGAGCAATTGATGGTTTGTTCCACAGTTGGCTCCTGGCCTTGTTATAACTGATGATATTGAACTTTTCCATTGTCTTTTTCCATAGATGTTGTCAGTTTGATTCCTGTGTATTCCATCTTGTGAGGTCCACGTGTATAATCACCGTTTATACTGGTGAAAAAAGGTACTTGCAATGAAGAAGTCATTGGTCTTGCAAAATTCTATCATGCAATCTCTGGTATCATTTCTATCACCAAGGCTATATTTTCCAATTACCAATCCTTCTTCATCTCCAACTTCTGCATTACAATGACCAGTAATTATCAACGCATCCTGATTACATGTTCGATCGATTTCCGACTGTAGAAGTTGGTAAAAATCTTCAATTTCTTTATCTGTGGGCTTAGTGGTTGGTGTGTAAATTTGAATAATAGTCATATTAACTGATCTTCTTTGTAGGTGTATGGATATTATCCTATCACTAACAGCATTGTACTTCAGGATAGATCCTGTAATGTTCTTTTTGACGATGAATGCAACACCATTCCTCGTCAATTTGTAATTCCCAGCATAGAAGACCATATGATCGTCCGATTAAAAATGGTCAAAAACAGTCCATTTCAACTCACTAATGCCTAGGATATTGATGTTTATGCATTCCATTTCATTTTTGACTATTTCCAATTTTCCTAGATTAATACTTTGTACATTCCATGTTGCAACTATTTATGGATGTTTGCAACTGTTTCTTCTCATTTTGAGTTGTGTCACATCAGCAAATGAAGGTCCTGAAAGCTTGACTCCATCCACGTCATTAAGGTCAACTCTACTTTGAAGAGGTAGCTCTTCCCCAGTCATATTCTGAGTGTCTTCCAACCTGGGGGTACATGTCAAAGTTGGAAAATGAATAAGGAAGACAGAAGAATTGATGCCTTTGAATTAAGGTATTGGTGAAGAATACTGAATATACCATGAACTGTCAGAAGAACAAACAAATTTATCTTGGAAGAAGTACAGACAGAATGCTCCTTAGAAGCAAGGATGGCGGGACTTCCCCTCACGAACTCTGGACATGTTATAAGAAGGGACCAGTCCCTGGAGAAGGACATCATGCTTGGCAAAGCAGAGTGTCAGAGAAAAAGAGGAAGTCTCTCAATTACATGGATTAATACAGTGGCTACAACAATGGGCTCAAACACAGCAGTAATTGTGAGGATGGCACAGAACAGGGCAATATTTTATTCTATTTTACACAGGATCACTATGAGTAGGAACCAACTAGACAGCACCTAACAACAACCTGTAAGATCAGTGCTCTACTTAAAACTATTAGTAGGAGGCCAAAAGGTCAATAAATACTCAAAAGCAAAGATGAGAAGATGGGGGGGCAGGGCGACTAGAGTACTGGAAAGGGAACAAACAGAACACACTTACAGAGACTGTGGATACATTACGATAAATGTAACTAATGTCACTGAAGAATTTGTGTGGAATAGCCAAATGGGAACCTAAGCTACTGTGTAAACTTTCACCAAAAACTCAATAAAATATTATTTAAAAAAACAAAAAAGAAATAATAGGGAGAGATCTAGTTTAAATGACAAGGTCTTGGAAGGCCTTTCTAAGGATGCGACATAATGTCTGCAACTCAAAATATGGTCTGTGGAACATCAGCATTACCCAGAACTTGTTTGAAATGTAGAATCTCAGGACCCACTCTCTAGAATCACAGTCTGCATTTGAACAAGGTCTCCAGGTGACAGGTATTTGTAAGCACAAAAAGAAGTACTAGTGCAAAGGAAAAGAAAAAGCCATCCAGGTGGCAGTGTGGCTTACTCCATTCTGGTGAATTTTCATGTGCAAGGCCCTGTGGCAAGAATGAGCTTAGTGTCTACCACCCGTCTGTCAGTTTGTCTTATTGTGATGGCTTGCTTGTTGTTATGATGCTAAAATACCAGCAGAGTCACCACAGTGGACAGGTTTCAGTGGAGCTTCTAGACTACGACAGATAAGGAAGAAAAGCCTAGCAAATATACTTCCAAAAGTTAGCTGAAAAAACCCTATGGATCACAAAGAGAGCACTGTTAGATATAGTGCTGGAAGATACAGTGCTGTAAGTCAGAAGGCACTCAATAAGCACAGTGGCCACAACAATGGACTACAGCATAGCAGCAATCATGAAGGTGTCACAGGACTGGGCAACATTTCCTTGTGTTGTACTTGGGGTCATGATGAGTCAGAGCTAACTCAACGGCAACTAACAACAACATGAAGTGCACATATTTTCCCTTACAACTGGAAGTAGATAAGGAAAGCTGTTTTCTCACTTGTTATTAATACCAGTACATAAAATCATGATCTGTCACCATTTAGTTTTTTTCTAGTGAATCCCAGAATATCTGTTATAAGGAATATATCTAAGGATATTTAAATTTCCTGACCCTTATTGTTCTTGAAAACAACACCATATGGTCACATTCTGATTAGCTTTATGATTCAGGGTATGTGTAACTACTGAAAGTGAAGAGGACTAGAAGTTCTTACTGATGAAGCTCAAAGACTACAGACTTCAGTACAGATTGCACTTTGACATAAAGAAAATAAAAATCCTCATAACTGGAGCAATAAGCAACATTGTGATAAATGGAGAAATACCGAATTTGTCACGGATTTCATTTTATTGGATCCACAGTCAAAGCCTGTGGAAGCAGCAGTCAAGAAATCAAATGACATACCTGATTTGGCAAATCCCCTACAAAAGTCCTCTTTAAAGTGTTAAAAAGCGAAGATCCCACCTTGAGGACTAAGGTATGCCTGACTCAAGCCATGGTGTTTACAATTGTCTCATATGCATGTGAAAGCTGGACAACGAGTAAGAAAGACCAAAGAAGAACTGATGCCTTTCAGTTATGGTGTTGGTAAAGAATACTGAATATACTATGGACTTCCAGAAGAGCAAACAAATCTGCCTTGGAAGAAGTACAGCCAAAATGCTCCTTAGAAGCGAGGATGGCAAGACTTCGTCTCATATGCTTTGGACATGTCATCAGGAAGGACTGGTCCCTGGAGAGGGACATCATGCTTGGTAAAGCAGATTGCCAGTGAAAAAGAGGAAGACTCTCAATGAGATGGAATGACACAATGGGCTCAAACATAGCAACAGTTGTGAGAATGGCACACGACTGGGCAGTGTCGTTCTGTTGTACGTAGGGTCACTATGAGTCAGAATCTACTTGATGGCATCTAATAAAAGCAGCAACAACATAACTAATAGTATTAGACTGACTTGTGATAAGAAAAAAATTAGACAAGTCAATTGGAAAATTTTTCTAAGTCAATATAAATAATTTATTTGGCTATAAATTTTAATATTGCAATTAATGTGATAAATCCTATTCTCATAATCGGCAGAGCCTAATTCAGAGATTAGATTGGTAAATTCCAAGGAGTTGGGCTTTTACTAGCTCTGAAGAGTTCACTTAATGTGATATTTTATTTTTGACATAGAGATAATGGATATAAGTCATGGAAATGAGAAAGAGAATGAAAAACTGAAAAGATAATACACTTCCACACCCAGGATGCCTACCATAAGATACCCACCACTGTGTTAAGCATTTTACATATGTTTAGACATTTAATTAAAAAAAAAAAAAAAGAATTCTGCAAGATTTGCATTCTTATATCCCATTTCTTAGATGAAGGTACTGAGACATTAATGAATTTTGGAGGTTTACACAGTAGGACACAATGATGGGGGAGTGAAGGGATGGGATCAATCGGACTGAGTGGCAGAATTTAAACTCAAAACTGTGTGACTCCAAAAAATTATTTACAGTAGAGTGTTTCCCAAATATCACTTATTTCTGTACCTCTGTCAGCATATTGCTATACCCAAGTGTAACCTGCACCATTGTTATTTATTTCAGTGACTTTCACCTTCTATAACTACCATAAATGAAAACGTATTTTTCATAGACTACCTACATGCCAACAAAAAATTAAACAAAATACTATTATTTAATTTCATCTAGACACCACTGCTTCCCTGATCCTGAGCACCAAGGATCATGAAGCCCACTCTTAAAAAGAAAAAATTACTTCGTGGTCAAGGGAGTTAGAGCAATGATCACCAGAATTATGCTTGCACCTGGTGGTAATTGTACTTGAGCAAGAACTGAATAGGGAGTAATTCTCCATCTTCAATGTCAATTAATGACACTTCCAGTATCACTTAAAACTATTTCATATGGTCAGAAGTGAGCATCCCACACTCTGAGAATGATTACATGATACCTTATGTTCAGCTGCTGAAACCAGTTGCCTTAGAGTTGATTCTGACTTATGGCAACCCCATGTGTGTCAGAGTAGAGCTCTGCTCCACAGGGTTTTCAGCAGGTGACTAGTTCTCACCATACATCATATCTTTTATGGCGCAGTATTACAAAGATGTTAAGAATCAAGACCTGGACTCAATCCTGGTCTGCCACATATCAGCTGATGACCTCTAGAGAGTAACAAATTTAAGTCACTTTTCCTAAGAATAATAAATGAGGATGCTAATAGCTCATAATTGATAGGGTTATTGGGAGGTTTAAATGAGAGATGACAGGTGAGATTTATTAAGGTGCCTAACACAAGCTACGTGCCCAATAAGTGTTGCCAGAATTATTATTATCTGCCACATAAAGTCCATTTGGACAACTTCCAACAGCATATACGTCCATGGTCCTATAAGGTGGATTTGAACTTCCTACCTTATGGTTAGTAGCCAAGCCCTTAACCAATTTGCCACTAGGCTCCAAGGTTATAAAAGAGTTCAGAAATCCTGATGGGAGAATGAGACACAGAAGACATTACTGGATGTAGAGAATGCAACAGCTTCCCGCATGAAACACAGGTATCTCATGTCTCTCATACACAAGCCATTGTGCTGCCAAATGTACAATGGTGCAGTACATATATAACCTATAATACATATGTCTTGACTGTCATAAAAAAAGCACCTATGTTGCTGGCTTTTGTGTACTGTAGTGTATTTTCCATCTTTATTTTAATGTGAACTTTCCCTACTTACAAATAAAAAGTTTACCATATAACAATGTAAGCTTCAACTATCTCATGTATCATGCATCTCTTGAGTGTTGTAGCATTATCTGTTTAATTTTCTTTCAAAAATATTACCGTAAAGTGCACCATGGCTCCCAAATGCAGCTTTGTTAAGTATCTGATGTGGTGTTCACACAATGTCAAAATCACATTATGTCCTATTTCACAGAATATATCGTGGACCATTAAGCGATGCATGACTGTAGTGAGATAATAAACAGGAAGCACCAACTTCCTGAATATAAGCTACTCTTGATCTGCAAATTAAGCTATAAAATTCCAAGTACAGACATGCCTTCCTTGCAGATTTTTAATATAAATTCCATCAGAAAGGTCACTGTATGTAAATGGGCTATTCATACAACTATTTTAAAAATGCATGCTATATTTTGGGGATGAATTTACACTCAAATCCTCATCTCCAATGATACTTGGAGTTATTTGATCATCTCAGCACGAACTGTACCTCCCCCCCACACCACTTTTGGTTTTTACTACCCACTCTCACAGTCCCTCCCTTGCCATCAGCATCAGAATGACACATTGCTCAGACTGATCATCATGATGACATGGCTCAAAATTTGGCAGGCATATATTTAAAAGCTCTTTCTAATCCCTGTGATCTGCTAGGCAAATCAGAAGAAGATGTTCATTTTGACAAACCTCACAAATGTATAAAAAGGGAACTGTTTTCTTATTAATAGAACTAGATATAAGATGCACATTTTATAAAAAGGGAACTTTTTCTTACTAGGTATGATTCAAATTGTCATAATTCAAATGGGTCTTTATTCACCCAACAAACACATCCTGAGTACCGAACTGCTATGTTCTGAGCCCTAGCTTAGGTATAAATAATATATCTGGGGAATTTTTAAACATGTAATATGTATCATATCACGGCATTTATGAAATAAGCAAAATTTTGCAATGTAAGGTATGGTTTGCACCAGTTCACTAAGTGGTTTAATGGCCAATATGAAGTACTTACAGTGGTTTGGGTTTTCTTCTAGTTATGTTTTATGTATTCTTTTAATCCTTTCAGTAAACCTATAAGGCAAGAAATTTTAATTATCCTGGTATTCCAGATGAAGAAACTAAAATATAGAGAGGTCAAAAAACAAGTCACAGCTAGTAGGTGGTGACACGATGTTTAAACGTGGGCAGTATGGCTTCAGTGCCTGTATTCCTAACAACTTCATGATCTTGTATAATCGTTGTAATATTAGGAATTTTCAACTTTCCTGTATAAACTTCATGTATAGTTATACCAGTTTTTACAAACAACTCTGTCTTATTGATTATAAAATCCCTATACATTATAATGAATGGAAAAAACAGAAAAAATTGAAGTCAAAGTTCTTCGTGAAGTTCCTTCTCAAATCTTATCAACAGCAGACCCAACAGAATGTTCATTCTAACCTGCTTTTATTATGATGATTTTTTTTAATCCAGAATATTTAGTTATCAGGTTTCACAGCCCACAATGCAAATGATTTCAAGATTTATGTGCTTCAAAGCAACCCTAAATAATTCTATTTCCAAAACTAGTATCTTCTCTGAAGTCAATTTTTTATATGGCAGCATGCACACTTGCTGTATAACCCCATTGCCCTGGCCATTCATTATTTTATACATAATCCCATTGTGGTGTTACCATTCTCAATATGCACCACCAGTAGAACAGAGGGCTCTGGAACTAAACCACCAAGTGTCATCACAGCTAGGTCAGCTCCTGTTTCTTTTATTTTTAAACTGTATGTAAACTGAAATATAAAACCAGTAAAACCTGTTACTGTTTAGTCAGATCTGACTCATGGTGAGCCCACATGCATCAGAGTAGAACTGTACTACATAGCGTTTTCAATGGCTGATGTTTTTTGAATTAGATCCCCAGATTTTTCTCCTGAGGCACCTCTGGGTGGACTCAAACCTCCAATCTTTTGGTTAGCAGCCAAGCATGTTAATTGTTTGTACTACCCAGGGACTCCAAACTGAAATATACTGTGCTATCAGGTATCAGTAAGTAGTCCATAAAGATGGCAATAAAAATGGCATAATCTGAGGGGCTGATTACAGCACTGAGTTCCATTGCCCTCTTGCCTCCATGAACTCTCCTCTGCTAAGGGCGGTCTGTTATTTGATTCTACTGCCAAAGCCACCTGTCTGTTTCTAAGATTCACAGATATTTCCATGAAATAATCTTCTAGAATATAAAACAGAAAATAATTAGAAGTAGGGATGGAATTATCAAGAAAACATAAAAGTATAATGATGATCACTGAAAAAAAAAGAAATGAAACATTAAATTTTTGAGTTTTTGCTATGTGCAGTCACTAGCAAAAGTGTTTTCCATTCATTATTTCATTTAATCCTCACAAAATCCCTACACCATAAGTACTGCTAGTGTGCTCATTTTACAAATGAGAAAATTGAGATTCAGGGTAATTACGTACCTGGCTTAATAGGATATATTTTGAAAGTATCAAGACTAGGATGCAAAGCCAACTCTGAGACAGTAAATTATTTTAACTCTGCAAGTAGTAAATAATAGAATCAAATTGCAAAAATAAAATATCGCAAGGCCCAGATATGAATTTGGATTGATTTTTAGATTTCTGTCATATATTAAAATTAATAGAGTTAAAGTAATATCAGTACTTATGTTCTATATTGCAACAAAGTTAATGGAAAATTACACTCATGATCAGAAACGCAAATTACACCTTGCAGAGTGATGTGTAGTTAAATGTAAATGAGCCTCATTTTGCAAAGTATGTATTGAAGAGCTCAGTGTCAGCAAAAGTGAGATACTCATCATTGATTAGAAAAGATCTTAACATTTGTTTTGGATAAAAATAAATTATCAACAAGAGATGAAGTCAGCGCCGTGAGGTAGGTTATTTTCTACTGCTAGGGTGAGAAGTCAAATTTACTTAAAAAGCTTGCTGAGCAAGAATATAAATTCATCACACTTTTCACATTCTGGAGGATGGTGACTGGTGATTAAGACCAATACTTGAAAACAATATTTTATCTGCATTTATTTTAAAATACTACTATTTATTAATTCAACTCTAGCTAGGTAAATTACCACATTTTGTGTCTATATAATAAAACAAAACACTGATTCACGTTATAAAAGGGGAGTTAGAACTTTGCTAACTGCACCTACCCACTGCCATATTTTTCTTATCTTGCCTAAATCCACTGCATTAACTGGTTTTCAGCAACATTTCCTGTGAGACAAGTTACTACATTAGGAAGAACCCTTGTTGGGTATTTAAGAGATTTATGTACAAGTCGTGGCTCTAGGCTTATCTGCTTTTCTAGCTCTTTCTGATCCATAAAGTAAGAGTTTGGATAATATGGTATCATATATTTCTTCAGTTCTAAAACACCTTGATATTAGAATTCAGTGGCTAGATCTTTAACTTCCTCACAATCATAGGCTGTTTGTTAGCTACTGAAAAGATAATGGCTGGAAGTAATTTTGAAAGAATAAATTCACATGCTCTAGGGACCTCATACCTCAAATGTTCAAAATTAACTGTGTACTGATCACCTATTTTGTGGCAGACAGAGATAGGTACTGTATGCCAGTTACTTCTAATCTTCACAACTCTGTAAGGTCCAAGTGATTCTTGTCCTTGTTGTTGTTGTTAGGTGCCGTTAAGTCAGTTCCAACTCATAGCAACCCTATGTACAACAGAACAAAACACTGCCTGGTCTTCTGCCATCCTCAGAATCGTTTCTATGTTTGAGCCCATTGTTGCAACCACTTTGTCAATCCATCTCATTGAGGGTCTTCCTCTTTTTCACCGACACTCCACTTACTAAACATGATGTCTTTCTCCAGGGACTGATCCCTCCTGATTACATATCCAAAGTACATGAGATGAAATCTCACCATCCTCGCTTCTAAGGAGCATTCCGGCTATACCTTTTCCAAGTTAAATTTAGTGTTAGTCTGGTAGTCAATGGTATATTCAATATTCTTTGCCAATACTAATTAAAAGACATCAATTCTTCTTCAGTCTTCCCTATCCATTCTCCTTTCAGATGGAGAATTGAAACTTAGAGAAACTGCACAAGGTCACACTCCTCATGAGGGACAGAATTGAGATTAGAAACCAGGTTAAGATTACCAGATAAAATACAGGACCAAACCAAAAAACCAAACCTGTTGCCGTTGAGTCGATTCAGACTCATAGCCACCCTATAGGACAGAGTAGAGTTGCCTGATAGGATTTTCTAGGCTGAAATCTTTACAGAAGCAGACTGCCCCATCTTTTTCCCATGGAGCAGCTGGTCGGTTTGAACTGCCAACCTTTTGGCCAGCAGCTGACCGATTAAACACGGTGCCACCAGGGCTACTTAAAATACATGACATCAAGTTAAATTTTAATTTCAGATAAATAATGAAAAAGTTTTGAGTCTATGCAATAATTATGACATAGTTATGCCAAAAAGAAAGAGAGAGAGAAAAAGAGAAGGAAGGAAGGGAGGGAGGGAGGAAAGGAGAAAGGGAGGGAGGAAGGGAGGAAGGGAGGAAGGAAGGAGGGAAGGAAGAAAAAATGTATATGAAGTTCAAAATTAGCTGAAAGTTAGAGAAAGATGAAAGTTAGATTCAAGAAAGTTTGAATCTCAGATATACCTCTGTATGACCAGCCACATGAACCTTCAACAATTTATTTAGCTTCTCTAAACTTCGATTCCTCAAATTTTAAATGTGGATAATATTAGAACCTACATCATTCAGTGATTGTGACTGTCAAATGAGATACATGTACAACGTTCTGAGCACGTTGTTCAATAAATGCTACTTGTTAATATTATCAGCTATGTTTTCCCATTACCACTCAAAATACTTTGATGCCTTTTAGCAAATAACTTGAAAAGTGATTTGGTTTTGCTTTTGGTAGTTTGATGAAGCTGATTCACCTGATTAAATCTGTCAAAAAATTGTGGCTATAAATTTTGCCTAAGTTGCACATACTCTAATATTTGGTCTCAGACCAGATTAAGTAGATTTCCAGACAGCTGCTCCACTGGGCTGTTTAGGATTAATGACTTAATGGATTTATCCCCACCTACACACCATTCTTCAGAAGAGAGAACTCTTTCAGAGAACGCTCATGCCACTGTGCTAAATAAACTTGATCTTTGAAAATTATCCTGATTAAAGGTCTAGCATATCTAGCACTTTTTATTACTACTCCACATTTTTTTCTTTTTTCTACTGGGGTTTAATTTTAGTGTATCTCCGAGTAGCAAATGTTCTCAAAACTTCAGGCCACCGGCATAGAACATTAATACCTATTACAACTGGATTTCAAACTATTTTCTTTCTCTCCAGCCCTTGATCATCTGTCTTGAGATACAATTTTTAAAAACAGTCAAACCATAATCACAATGAAACTATTTAAGTGATTATACTCTGCAGGGTGCCATAGCAATCTTTGAGCAAAACGAAAGAGAAAAAGAAAAAAAGATGAAGCTCAGGAGTCAATTCATGCAGTTCACTTCTGATTCTCTCAGTAAAGCATGTGTGAGCACTTCAAGTCACAACCTATTTCATACTAAGAATTGTTCCTGTCTAAGGGCAGAATTGCCCAAGGGAACCTCTTGAGGAGTTTGCCTGGAACAGAATAGTGATCTGTCACATTCACATTCAGTTTACTTCTATCTTAGGAACGAAGCACAACTAGAGCCACCCTCTACATTAGAGGTCACAGTCTCAAATTTCTGCAGGGCCAGAGAGGCATAGCAACTTCCAACCCACAGTTGATACTGGCACTGTAGGAATAGGGTCTAGTGCTGCAGTATCTTGTCACTTTTTCACGAGAAGCAAAACATCTAGACTTTGTGTGAATTTCTTAACTTTTAAATGTTGGCAACTAATTCACAAATTTTAAATACATTTTGTGTGTCACAAAACTTGCAATTCGGATCCAGGTAATCAACTGTTGAATTAAGACTTCTGCTATAGGTCCTGAGTATTGGTCCAAATTCATTTACTCAAAGAGGTCCTAATTTGAGCATAAAATAGTGCTACAGAAAGTCAGATGGTCTATCATTTCAAAGGTATCATACAGACTATGTCTGTGAGACTGGTCACAGTTCTTCTGGCCTTTGTTAACCATTGACTTAATGGAGTCCATTTTAGGGACTCCATTGTGTACTAGAGGATCTCCCTATTCAATGGAAAGTGTACTCTTTGCTAATAACATGACCATGAGTCAAAGAGCTATCTTCCCTTAGGTTCTTCCCTTGACCTCTCTCCTTTAATTGCTGGCAACAGAATAATGGTAATCTTCCTTGGGTGAGTTCTAGGTATCATACAGTCATATAACTTCAGACCAGTAAATATCAGAAAGAACTGTCAATGATAACATGTCTGAAACTTTATAACAGTTCTAAATTATTATATTTGGGCTTTTTTTTCTTCTTATCCTACAGATAAACTCTCAGCTCCTGCTGATTTCCCTAGGAACTGTTAACCAAGAACAATGGCTATCCAATAACTTTAAGTGATGACTACCCTTCTTCAAAGTAAATATCTTACAGAAGCCCAGTATGTCCAGTATGTAAGAAGACAAGAGGATTACTGTGGATGAAGAGGGAACCCTCTCATTCTCCACCCTTGTCTATCTCTCCCTATCTTTTCCTTCCAGTAGATCTTAGGGTATTCATGGAGTATTAGAATTAAACAAAACACAGCTTGAACATCTCTGCCTAGAACATTATGATATCAGTTACTTGACTCTATACCTAAACTTAGAACATATGGATGTGTGTGTGGGGGGGGGGTGAGTACTGTATCAAGCCCAACATTATTTTTACATAGATTTTAACTAAGTTGACAAGCTACTCTTCTTATTGTGTCTTTCACTTCCTTAATACTTCTCGACTTTTAATAAGATCTACTTTTTCTCCTCTTCTTGCTTACAGATATAAGTGTTCTTCCTTGTAATTTCTTCCTCCTACAGTTTTTTTCCTAGAACTTGATCCATCAACTATCCCCACCACTCTGTTTCACTTTTCACTCTATTATAATCAACAACTTTCAATGACACAGATATTCTTTAAAGCATAATCTTTTCTCTATTTTCCTTCACTGCATCATTGCACAAATGGACAGGGTATAGAATATGTTTTGATTTATGTGCATTTTAAAAAAGTGTTGAATAGTGTCTTAGGCTGGGTTCTCTAAAGAAACAGAACCAGTGAAGCATATATATATGCATATGTATATATATATGTGTATATATACTTAGATATATATATATGTATATATATATACACACAAGGAGAGAGAGAGAGATTTATATCAAGGAAATGGCTCATGCAGTTGTGGTGGCTGGAAAGTCACAAGTCCATGGGTCAGGCTGGAGGCTTCTCCTGACTCATGTCACTGCAGGGGCTGTTGAAACCAACACAGGCAGGTCAGACAGCAGGTCTCTGGCTCACAGGCTGCGGAGGACAACAAATCTCAAGTTCAGTAGGTAAGAGGACAGGCTGCTCACTCACAAGCTGCAGAAGCTAAGGAATCCCAAGATCGGCAGATAAGCTGCTAGATCAAGTCCCAAGAACTGGAAATCAGATGAATAGGAAACAGCTGCAGAATCCAGAGCAAGGAAAGGCCAGCAGACTTTGCAGAAAGTCCACATATACTGGATGCAGGCTACACTCCCAAGGAAACTCCCTTTCAACTGACTGACTGGCTGCTCGTAGCAGATCTCATCATGAAAGTGATAATATTATTATCAGCTCTCATTATGGAGGTGATTACATTACATAGCTGCCAAATCACATCATAACTGCCAAACCACTGAGAATTGACACAAGTTGACACGCAAGCTTAACCATCACATATAGCATACATCCACTTATAATAGTGGATGTTTCTTATTTATGGTATTGCCAAAGATACCATTCTACACCTGTGCATTGTTTGCATATTTTTTATAGAACACATTACTTTTGTAATAAGAATTTTAAAAAAATCAAATTAATGGTTATCATGTTTTTCATTATGTAGTTATTCCTTAACCATTTGCAATTTGTTTTCTTTTACTGTCTTCCAAAGGAACTACTAATTACAAAGCCATTATTGATTATGGCAAAATACAGCAATTCTTTCTTATTTCTTTTCTGGAGCATTTGATCCTATGGACAACTCCCCCTTTCTTTAAATCCCCTCCCCTTCATACTTCCTTGTTTTTTCAAAATAGTTCAATCTCCTGATTCTGAATCTTCCATTTTTTTCTTTACCCTTCTTTCTCCATTCTCTCAGATAAATAAAAGAATACTTACTTGGACAGCAGGATAATTCAGTATCTACCTCTATTTTTAAATTTTTTTAGATAAAATCTTCATAATATAATGAAGACAGCCCCATGACAGGACAGAGGACACAATAAAATTTTAATCACAGACCTACAATTTAAGACAGAAATCTCATTTAAAACACTATTATTTGGGAAAAGCATGATTGCATCATCAATCTCTATATAAAGGAGTTGTTAAATACAATGTTACTTATGTCCATTGCTTACCACGTCAACCTATCTCAACAATAGTTTTAGACAAATAAGCAATATATATTACAATGCATTTACAATGCCAACCAGAAAGTTGGCTGGTGGTAGTCTTAGGAAAGATACTAAAAAGTATTCAATTTCTTGCACATATTTATAAAAATACATGAAGTTTCCCTTCCACACTGACTGGAGTTGTATTGTTTGTACATGACTTTGTACAGACAAAGCCATGGCATTTAAAAGGGAACTGATATTAAGCTAGGAGAATAGGGAGTGCCATATGATGTTACTTGGCTTGAAAGAAGTGGATAATATTGTATATTGGGAATCTTTGTTGTTGAATGGGCAATATTAATCTAAACAGGAATCTATTTTAAAGGAAAAATGGAACACTCTCAAGGGTAGGCAGAAGAAGAGAATGTAAAATCTCTGACATCTGGGGGATGTGCACAACCTGCCAACTTGTTGAGGAAAAAAAAACAGGAAGAAAAATTCCTTAGAATATTAGAGTGATGTGCATTGTTTGAAACACAAAAATAAGGAAAGCAGAGACACAGACAGCATTTGACCATAGGGATAAGTTTTCAATTAAGGCTCAACTGCACATGCACCTCTTGAAGTTTCCTTGTAACATCCCACTCACCACTCCCATGTTGTCAAGGCAGTAAATAGAAATAGATCCACAGGTAGACTAGTCAGATACACCTTAGAGGAGAGTCTGGGAGGAACATAGGAACAGTTGGTGCCTTAACATGAGTGAGATTATGAGAGAAAGAAGAAAAATAACAGTTTAAGTGAACAACTGGGATACTATACACTGTCATTTTGTCCCCAATATACTAAGCCAAATCAGTAGGTAAAATTATCTAGCTGCATTTCCTCATTGCCTGCCAACATTGCTACCTGAGAAAGTGTATAGTCACCTACACAAGAATCACACTGTAGCCAATCATATGATCACAAATAATGCCGTTTTACATATTTACAATGTTTTTACCTATTATTTAATTTTCTTGTCTGATTATACATGCTTGCAGTTTTGAAACAATGTTACGTAACATGTTAATAGCAGGAATCCTTGTTTTAGTTCTTACGTTAATAGAGATATTTCTAGTTTTTCATTGTTAAATTTCATACTTTATTTTGATTTAATATAGAAACTACTTATGAATTTTAAAAATATCTGGTTAGTCTGAGTTTATTATGTGTTTTCTTCAGAAATTTGTGTTTAAATCTATCCACTGATTTGTGGCATCACCAACGATAATTTCTTTCTTATTTGTTTATTGATGTGATTAACTAGATGGATGTTAAACCAACCTTACATTCCTGAGACAAAGTCAACTAAATCATACAGAAATATATTTTATACTGTTAGATACACTTTGAAAATAGCCTATCAAGTATATTTATATCCATATTCAAAAATTTGATTATTCTATTTTTTTCTGTTTCAGTATTATCTTTTTTACTTCTGAATCTTTTTTCTTGAGCAGTGGCCACTGACAGAATATTTTAGAACCACAGGAGGAAAAAAATGGAGCAGAAATGGCAGGATATGGAACACTTAAGATGGAAAATGTGTTGTCACTGAAAGATAAAATGTTGATGTAAAAATACAGAGGAAATCTTCCTTGATCATATCTCTATAGAAATAATTACTCATTATACGGCATGACATCTGTTTTAATGTCTATGCCTTGTCATTTTTGAAAACGAATGAGTGAAATAAGCTTAAGAACTAAGGGCAGGAGAATATTTAATTTAAATTCCACTTTACTTTTACAGTTGTTGCCTACTATGTTAGTACTTAGCTACAAATATTTAAGTGCCTATCTTAAGAGACCTTAAAGGGAAAAAAATGTACATATACACCTAACGTGAATTTTCTACCCTCAACATATGCATTTCATTCACTTAACGTTCTAGAAACGTTCACATTCAAATTAAGGGAAGGAAACTTCTAAACAGCCAATTTTCTTTATTTTGGGAGCGATTCAAATGTTATGCTCCTCTGAAGAAAGGGATAAATTAAGGAAAAAATTAAAATTCCTTTTCCAAGATCACAATTCCCACGGAAACTGTCAAAGCATCTTATAAAAAATTAATTGTTTAAGCCTCACTGTACCTTAATAAGGTGAGACTGATTTACCAGTTTAAATAACTGTAGTTTGTCACTTTATAGACAAACGTAGTTGAAAATTATATAGTAATTTACAATGCAAAATGCTTCTTTTATGTAACCCAGTTACTTTTCTGTAAATTAAAATATATGCATATAAAGCAACAATACTTAACATGAAAACATGTAAACAAAAAGAAACTCATTAAACATATTAGAATGGCTGCCAGTATTAGAGATAGGAATCAGGGTGGTGTAGGGATAGAGAGGAAAGAAAAAAATTTGCAAAATATTTTTATTGTTTTGCTACTTAAGTACATAAGGAGATATTTTTGGATTCCACCTTAAGGCTTTAAAAGCATAATTAGATGTTGTCTATAACAGTTTTCTAGTGATCTAAAGATGATGCAACCTCTAAAATCAGCTGATTAGAAATCAGGGAAAGGGTAACATCCTGGAAAAAGATGTACTTTTATTTTTTTGTTTTTTTTATTTCATCATTGTAAAAATATATATAACGCAATATTTGTCAAATCAACATTTTTCTCGTGTACAATTCATTGACACCAATTACACTGATCATGTTGTGCAACCATCACCAATATGCTCTTCTATTTTTGTTTGATTAGGGATATTCGATAATTCTGATTCTGAAATATACAATGCATGTATCATGTTAAAAAAAAAAAAGAACCTCAACCTTTCTACACTCACATCCATTACTCCAAACAAACAGGAAGATTGTGCTTTTAGTTCCCACCTCATAGAATACCAACTGACAAAGTCTGTGGGCCTGTCTAGCCAAATGAGGAATTTCAGATGAAAATTCTGATTTCTGGCTTCTCTTTTTTGGGGGTAGGAAAGGCACAGGCTAAAAACATTGACTTCACCTCCATGTATGGCCACAACTGGCAGGTGTTGAAAAGTTCCTCATACCTACCAAGCGCCACTTTCTGGCATTAAGATAGGATAGCACTTGGAAACTGAGCCACAATTTCTAACTCTCCTTACTTTCTTCCTAACACTGAGAGGGAATGCCTGTTCATACACATCATTGTGCTTGCATTGCTCCCTTCCTTGGATCAAAAGCAAAGGGGTGTATTATTTGTTCCCATGTCTCTATCGAGACCTTTCTGGGTGGTACAAAGGGTTAAGAGCTGGGCTACCAACCAAAGGGTTATTGGTTTGAAGCCACCCAGAGCCTTTTTGGAAGAAAGGTTATAACCATAAAAACCCTGTAGAGTGCTGTTCTGCTCTGACACACACGGGATCTCCACGAGTCAGAGTCTCTATAAAAAGTATTTTTTGTCTCTATAAAATAAAGTGGAAAAATGAATGATGAACTAAAAATCCTGCCTGTTTCAGTATAAATGGAAGTAATCAAATCTCTGTAGAAATGAAGATTCCACCTGACCAGTGTCACTCGGGTTATCAACCTAGCCCACGCAGGCATTTGAATTGAGATCCTTGCTCTCTATAATTAAGGTATAGCAGATAACGAAAGTGACTACTCAAAGAATTAAAACTTTATATTTTTCATGATGAAATAAAGTGTTGGGGATGTTTTTCTAAGGTCCTTAAAACATAGTGTTACCAATTTTCCTTAGTGTTAGTAAACGGAATGAATTACCCAAGTAAGTATAAAGTAAAGAAATGTAAAATGTTCTAAGCTACTGTCCTCCACTCCAAATTCAGAAAATCATTTGACTGCCTTACCTCCATGGTAGTAAAATATCTAGTATAATTAGGAATTTTCATAAAACTCCAGATTTCCGTGGTTTAACTAGAGGAGTACTGTATACATCAGCGTTCTCAAACTTTAAATATATGTTAACATCATTTAGTGGGTTTATTAAACACATGCTGGGTCCCACTTTCACTGTGATTTAGTAGCTCTTAGATGAGGCCTAGGAATTTTCATTTTTTACAAGTTCCCAGATGATGTAGATGCTACTGGTCCAGGATCATGTATTGAGAACCTCTGAAAGCCCAGTGCAATTGTGAAGTAACATATTAAAAATTTTTAAATCAAAGATTATTAATGACATTTCTTTTGTGGTGAATATTTATGGTCTCAAGTGTCATGTTCCATATGAAAGTTAACACCTTAGACCTATGCTTTAGAACATCCTAATAAGTAAAATCTGTTTTTAGGGAATCTTTTCAATGCCTCTGTATGTCTGTGGAATCTTCAGTTGGAATACAATATGGACTTTCATAGCAAATACTATTTTTGTTGCAGCTTTAAGGAAGAGATGGGGGAAAATTACTAATACTTCAATACTCTGTTAAAAGGAAGGATATCTAGCTAAGTTATTTCATGGACAATTTACTGATTTTTAAAATAATCAATCCAAGTCAATAACAAGGATTACAAAAGGACAAAAGGGATTAATTATAAAAGAATTGCAAAAGTAAGTTGTTTTATTGAAAAGAAACTGTTAAAAGAAAATTTGTATACATACATACTTCTCTGACTAATATATACTATGGCACATATTCAAAATTATATATTTTTCTCAAGTCTATGTACTATAATATTTTGAGTCTTAGATTAAACTATATTTTTGAAGGATTAGTATATTTATAATGTTTCTGAAATATTCATGCACATTTTCATGGTCATAACCTGCACTTACATCTTTGATGCAGTAGAAAAAACTATCTAAAATTGTTTAATATACTGAGCACAGCATCTAAGCTTTATTTCCAAAGCAAATTTTCACATTAAGGATCTTATTAATACTTAATACTATCCTAGATCTTCTACAAAAATTACGGCTGTCCACCTTCTTAAAAAAAGAAAATTAAGAGAAGTACCTCTATTAGAATGTTTTATTAAAATACCTTATTATTATATGTTCTAATGATTTAAGGAGCTCTGTTATTATTATTCATATATATATATATATATAGTTATTAGTCATTCATATATGGAAATAAACAAAGACCACACAAATGAGAACAAACACAGGCTGTTTATTTACAGCTTTCTATAGCAAGGTAGTCAGTCACTACCAGTTACGTTTAGCAGAGACTCAAAGACAGGCAAAGAATAAGAAAGTTTTATAGTGAAAAAAGAAAAGGCTTCAGGTACATTCTGACTGAAGGTCATCAGCATGGGGAAGCTGGAAGGGGACTTATTGGAAGTGGGGCATCATATGTGAATAATTTAGGTAGCATATTTGGCTTTCTCTGATTGGTCCTGAGTTAGAAGCAGGGGCAAGAAATAGGGAAGTTGGCAGTTATTGACTAAGCCCTGACCACTCTGGGCAGATTGCTGCAGAAGTTGTGAATTGGTTCCCCAGGCCAGTTGCTGCAGAGGTTGTGGGTCAAAGTTCTATTTTTGTATATGATCTGGCGATTGTTTGTATATTCAGTGACTCATCCATATGATATTCAAACAATAACGATCCTACATTCTCATGTAAACCTGCCATTAGTAATAGATAAACACCTTAGCAAGCACTTGTTGTTGTTAGCTGCCCTCTGTCAACGTCACTGACTCATGGCAACCCCATGCACTTGCAGCCAATGCATATCTTTGTTGATATCCCATAATATAAACCCTAATCAATAAATAAGGTAAAAGATGTCCAGATAGTCATCTTTAATCCAGCACAATATGGCCACCATTGCACACAAACAGTGCTGATCGAAATAAAAAGTACTTGTGCACTCAACAAATACTTACTGAGCACTATAGTTTTTCATTGGCAAATCCCATGAAACCAAAAGCATTTTTCTGCCATGTCTTTCACCTTCTTGCACTAATGTAACTATAGCTTTGCCTTGGGGATTCTGTGTTCCCTGAAGTCTCTCAATTGGTGGTTATTTCAACTTTCATATCCTAGACCTAGAGATGAGGTAAGTGGTCATCTTGGCTCACATTTCTGCATTGAAATATCCATTCTTCTCTTCTCTCTAATGAAACCTCGAGCTCTCGGCATCAGACTGCACCATATGCTTCCCACAGATGTCATCCATCGATTGGCTTTTTCTTTCCTTCAAGATTTTAACACCATGCTTAAATATTCTTTTACATATTTTACTCCTATCATTTTTTACAATCCAAAGAAACAATGCAACCAGTATCTTAATTTTCTCACTTCAAATCATCTTGTCTACACAGCATATCAGATAGCCATAATCATAGTCACTCAGAAACCAAAACAAAAAACCAAATCTGTTGCCATTGAGTCGATTCTGACTCATAGCAACCCTATAGGACAGAGTAGCACTGCCTCATAGGGTTTCCAAGGAGTGGCTGGTGGATTTGAACTGCTGACCTTTTTGGTTAGCAGCCGTAGCTCGCCGTAGCTCTTAACCACTGAGCCATCACAATCATAGTTTAATCAATGATCTTCACATTAGTATCACCTGGGTTAAAGAAAGATGTTTACCTGTGTTTGTTATGAGCCACACAGTCAAAGGTCATTCAACTGTGTGGTTCATAACAAATTATGAACAACATTTCAAAGAATGGGAATTCCAGAACACTTAAGTGTGCTCCTGAGGAACTTGTAAACAGACCGAGAGACAGTTGTTCTGACAAGGTGATACTGCATGGTTTAAAATCAGGAAAGGTATGTGTCAAGACTGCATCCTTTCACCATGTTTATTCAATCTGCATGCTAAGCAAATAATCTGAGAAGCTGAACTATATGAAGAAGAATGCTGCATCAGGATTGGATGAAGACTAATTAACAACCTATGATATGCAGGTGACACATCCATGCTTGCTGAAAGCAAAGAGAACATGAAGCACTTACTGATGAAGATCAAAGACTATAGCCTTCAGTATGGATTACACTTCAACATAAAGAAAACAAAAATCCTCACAACTGAACCAATAAGCAACATCATGATAAATGGAGAAAAGACTGAAGTTGTCAAGGATTTCATTTTACATGGATCCATAATCAACGTCCACGGAAGCAGCAGTCAAGAAATCAAACTACATGTTGCATTGGGCAAATCTGCTGCAAAAGACCTCTTTAAAGTATTAAAAAGCAAAGATGTCATTCAAGGATTAAGGTGTGCCTGACCCAAGCCATGGTGTTTTCAATTGCTTTATATGCATGCAAAAGCAGGACAATGAATAAGGAAGACTGAAGAATAATTGGTGCCTTTGAATTATGGTGTTGGTGAAGAATATTAAATATACTACGAACTGCCAGTAGAACGAACAAATCTTTCTTGGAAGAAATACAGCCAGAATGCTCCTTACAAGTGAGGATGGCAAGAATTCGTCTCATGTACTTCAAACACGTTATCAGGAGGGACAGTCCCTGAAGAAGGACATCATGCTAGGTAAAGTACAGGATCAATGAAAGAGGGGAAGATCCTCAAGCAAATGGACTGACACATTTGATGCAACTATGGACTAAAGCACAGCAACGATTGTGAAGATGGGGCAGGATCAAGCAGTGTTTCATTCTGTTATACATAGGGTTGCTGTGAGTCGGAACTGACTCAATGGCACCCAACAACATTACCTGGGTAGGTAGTGGCTACATCATGTACTGATTAACTCAGAATCTCAGGGCTCAAGCAAGTGTGTATGTATGTATTTATGTGTGTATGTATGTGTGTGTAAGTGTTTCCAGTGTGCAAGCCAGTGTCATACACCATTGATTCCAAGTTGACAACACTTAGAGAGCTTTTAAAATTATCAGTGTCTTGGTTCCCCAACTCAGACAAATTAAAGTCATTATTTAAGTAATGCAGTCAGGCAACAGTGTTTGTTAAAGTGAAGGAAGGAAAGAAAGAAGGAAGGGAGAAAGGGAGGGAGGAAAATAAAGCACATAAATGGAATGATGGATAGATAAATGAATAAATAAATAAAAAAATGACTTCCTGAAGGATTCTAACAATAAATTAGAGTTGAAAAAGAAACTCTACTCCAAACCTTTCTATTACCAAAGCTTCCTCCTCTGAAATTTTTGTTTATTTCTAACTATTCCCTGTGAAATTTCCCTCATGTAACCTGACATCAATTCTTCAACCACATAAAAACTTCTGATCTGTTTACCTTCATCTGATCTGTTTACTTTCATCCCTTATATTAGCATTTCCCTTCTTAACCAATTTAGATTCCATGTCCATCATTTTAATCACTCCCTTATAAAAATCCTCAAATCATTTGCCCCACTCTTTCCCTACTATAATTATGAGCTGTCCTTTCACCATTTTACTTGTACCATCCTTCTTGCTCACTCCAGAATATCATTCCTGCAGTTGTCTCCTCTATCTTATTCAATCAATGTCTCCTTCACTGGATCATTTCCATCATCAAACAAATATTTTGTGACAATTCTGCACTTAGCAATAATGACTTGATTTCACATCCTTCTCCTGTTAGCATCCATTTATCTGCACCTCTTTATAGTCAAACCTTTGAAATGTTGTCTCTTTATTCTCCTTCCATTATCTTTTTAACCCATTCCAACTACTAAATCTATTCTTGTCAAGGTTAATAATGACCCCTGCATGAAGAAATTCAATGGTTAATTCTTACTTTTTGTATTATTACATCTGTTAACTAGCATATGAAGTAGTTGATCACTACTTTCTTCTAGAAACACTGTTATTACGCTTAGATGATACCATATCCTCTTTTTTACCCCTCCTACCTTCTACTCCAATATCTTCTTTGCTCAATCTTTATTTTCTTCCTATTTCTAAAGGATAGAGTATCCATGAGCCTGTTCTGGAGATCTGCTTTAATCTATCTACAACCGATAGGTGACTTTAGTCCGTCTCATTGTTTATGAACAGTCTTTATACCGATGACTCATAATTTAGTTTTTCCAGCCTTGGATTTTCCCTGAATTAAGATTCTTACATCTGCCTCCTTATCTGATTTTCTTGGATTCATATCCTCTTGATTTTCCTCCCTTGGTCTTTTCTCACTGTCTCGTATCTCAACAAATGAAAACTACATTATTTCAACTGACAGAATAAGATTCTTGCATTTTTTGATCTCTTTTTCTCTTACATGCCAACCCAAAATAAATTTTGTTTTTTCTTCCTTTAAACTGTATCTTAAATTTGAGCATGTCTCACCTATTCTACTTGTATGGCCCATGTCAGCATCACCCCTAACCTGGATCACCGCAGTGGCCTTCTGCTAGTCCCTGTGCTTCCACTCTTACACCCTTAGTGTCGTTCTGCTCGCCACATAGCCAGAGTGATTCTTCTACAGTATAAGTCAAAGCAGTCATTACTCTTCCTGGAACCCCCAAATGCTTTCATCTCTCTTTCCAAATACAAAATAAAATCCAAGCAGCCAACAAACACATGAAAAGATGCTCATGATCATTAGCCATTAGAGAGATGTAAATTAAAACTACAATGAGATACCATCTCACCTTGGCTAAAATGGCACTTATTAAAAAAAAAAAAATTAATAACAAATGTTGGCTAGGATGTGGGGGGAGATTAAAACCCTTATCCACTGCTGGTGGGACTGTAAAATGGTACAGCTACTAAATAAAACCGTGTGGTGCTTCCTCAAAACACAAGAAATAGGTCTGCACAGGGTAGGGGAGTAGCTTCCAGACCACGTGGTGCTGCCAGGCTAGAAGGGACTCCCAAGCCTAGAGAAGAAAAAGAAAACAAGCAAATCCAGGCGGAGCAAATCAGAGCAAACAAACAAACAAGAGGGCCTCGGGGGTCCTACCAGCGTGGCGGCACTGGCTGGGAGGCAGTTTCACAGTCGAGCGGTGTTTCACTGGCCTTTCAGGAGGAGGCGAGGATGGCACATGGAGCCAGAAGCTCCGTGAGGCTGCTTTCTCGGGCCCCTGTTCGCTGATCTCCGATAGGGGTCCAAGATGGCGGATCCGTGCTGCAGTGGCTGATGAGGGACTTCTGCTTACGTCTCTCCTCGCTCTCTGTTCTAGAATACAAATAGCACAACAATTAAAGAAG
Organism: Trichechus manatus latirostris; assembly: GCF_000243295.1. NCBI lineage: Eukaryota > Metazoa > Chordata > Mammalia > Sirenia > Trichechidae > Trichechus > Trichechus manatus. Next base: position 18,674,500 of record NW_004443947.1, on the reverse strand, counting down.
CCTGGACTGCTCATGAGGGGGAAAGATTCCCACAGAAGAAGGTGACCTGAAGATCACATACCCTTCAGCCTTGGAAAATGGGACAGATTTGGAAAGGAATGACTGGAAATTTGGAGAGACATCCAAGTATTGGCAAGTCCAGTCCCAACAGGAGTAGAGAAGAGCAGATTGGATTGTGCGGCCAAGAGAAAAAGCATGTGCTCAGGAATAGGAATGGTGGAAGGGACAATCAGGGGGATGACAGACAAAGAGAACCACACTGACAATTATTTTCAAGGACCAGATGAACAATGAAAAGATCTTTAAACACAAATTTAAAACGAGAAATTGAGTGACTGAATAATTGAGGCAACCTTAGTAAGGAGAAGTAAAAAAGGGATTCTATCTACCGACTGTTTCCAGCTCCCCCCCACCAATAACAATATGTCTATAAGCTTACTCACTGAGGGATTTTTAGCTGTTGTTCTTAGCTGCCATGGAGTCAACTCCGACTCACAGTGACCTTGTTATGTACAACAAAACAGAACATTGCCCAGTCCTACATCATCCACATAATTGCCAGTATCTTTGAGTCCATCGTTGCGGCTATTGTTCCAATCCATCTGACTGAAGGTCTCCCTCACCCTTGCTGGTCCTCTGTTTCACCAAACATGACGTCCTCCTCCAGGGATTAATCCTTCCAAAGCAGGCGAGTCACATGATGTTCTGTTGCGATCCATAATGTTTTTACTGACTGATTTTCAGAAGCAGATCGCCAGGCGTTTCTTCCTAGTCTGTCTTCGTCTGGAAACTCCACTGAAACATGTCCACCATGGGTGACCCTCTGATATTTGAAATACCAGTGGCATAGCTTCCAGCATTATAGCAACACGCAAGCCACCACAATATGACGAACTGACAGGCAGGTGGTATATTCAGTTAGTTGGATATTATTAAATATTGAGGAACATACATAAAACACTAAAGAGTATATTACGACTACCCACACAGTTAAATACTACTACTGATGTTACAATGATATTCATGTACCTAGATTAAGAAAGAGAACATTATCAGTACTTTAGAAGCCCACTGTGTGCCCTTCCCTCCACTGTTCACCATTATCCCAAACTTTGTGTTAATCACACCCTTGTCTTTCTTTGTACTTTTGCCACCAGTGTATGTATCCCTAAATATTAGATGATCTAGTTTTGCATGTTCTTGAACATTCAATAAATAAAACCATTCTGTAAAAAAAAAACAAGAAATAGAATTACTCTATGATCCAGAAGTCTCACTCCTAGGTATATACGATAGAGACCTAAAAGTGGTGACATGAACAGACATACGCACATCTATGTTCATTGCAGCTTTATTCACAATAGCAAAAAAAAAAAAAAAAGGAAACAACCAAAGTGCCTGTCATTGGTTAAATGGATAAGCAAAATGTGGTACATACATACAATGGATTACTGTGCAACCATAAACGACAATAATGAGTCTGCAAAATGTATTATAACATGGATGGACCTGGAGGGCATAATGCTAAGTTAAATAAGTCAAGCACATGAGGACAAATATTGTATGATCGCTCTTTTATAAGAACCCAAGAACAGATATACATATAAAGAGACCAATGTTCATTGGTGGTTACCAAGGAGAGGAGGGGGGATGGAGAAGCACATTTTAGATCATAGATACTTGTTATTTTTGGTAATGGGAAAAATGGCACTGAATGATGGTGTAGTGAATACAGCATAACCAAAGTAAATGATGTCACTGAGAAGCACTCAAGAAAAAAGGATGCCTATATTAAAGAATTTGACATGTATAAGATGACAACAACTCCAAAGACCAAAAAACTAGTGTTATGATCATATATGGATAGGTATAGGCATATAGGTACAGGTAGGTACAGGTTTATACATATATAAGAACAGATAGAAGTATTTATATGTACGTGTAAATACAGATATGTGTGTGCAGGCACCAGTATTCATTGAAGACACAACTACAGATACTCCTCAGACATAACACATTCTGAGATTCATTTTTTAGGTTTGAAGGCTTAAGACCACAGTCTTATGGGACAACTCAATTTGGCATAATATAGTTCACCAAGTTCACGTTCTGTGTCCTAGCTAAGTGAGTAGCCTCTGGGATCTTAAAAGCTTGTGAGAGGCCATCTAAGATACAACTATTGATCTCTACTCTCATCAAGAGCAAAAGAGTAAGAAGGTAACCAAAATCCCAGAGAAAAAGCAAGTCTACAAGTCTGATAGCCTACCCAAGCTATGACCTCATCTACCTGAGATCAGAAAAACTACACTGGGCCAGGCTACCACTGCTGACTGTTCTGACCAGGGTCACAATAGATGGTCCTGGATAGAGTGGGAGAAAAATGTAGAACAAAACTCAAATTCTTAAAAAAAAAAAAAAAGAAGAAGAAGGCTAGACTGACTGGACCAGTTGAGAACAGAGGACTCCCTGAGACTATCTCCCTGAGACACTCTTTAAACCTTGAACCAAAACTATCTCCTGAGATCTCCTTTTAGAGAAATAGTAGAGTTGCCCACAAAATAAAGGATATTGCCTGTAAGGTCAGTGATCTACTAAAAAACCATCTGTGTAAGATCCAAAGGTCAACATTTTCTCTAAAGTAAAGATGAGAAGATAAGAGGCAGGCAAACTAGAGTACTGAAAATGGAACAACCAGAACATAATTAAACAGATTGTTTACATTATAAAAATGTAACTAATGTCATTGAACAATTTGTGAGGAAATTGTCAACTGGGAACCTAACATGCTGTGTAAGTGTTCACCAAAAATGCAATAAATGTTATTTAAAACAAAAAGCAAACAATATAAAGGCTTTACTTGGTCTTCAATTATCTCATCTCCTGTGATTTTATTTTGCAGTCTCTTTTGTCCAGGCTTAATGAACTTTTTTTTTTTTTCCTATTCTTTGAACATGCCAAGCACAATACTATCTCAGTGATTTTACACATGTAGTGGCACAATGGTTAAGAGCTTGGCTGCTAACTAGAAGGCCAGCAGTTTGAATCCACCAGCTGCTGCTTGGAAACCCTATTGGGGGCAGTTCTACTCTGTCCTATAGGGTCGCTATTAGTCGTAATCCACTCGACCGAAATGGGTTTGGTTTATTCCCTCCCAAATGTCTTAATGATTTACTCCCTGAATTCATTCATGTCTCTGTTGAAATATTATCTACCCAAAGAGACTTTTCTTGATCACCATATCTAAAATAGCACCACCATTACTCTCTATCCTCCTTCTTGTACTTCACTCTATTTTATATTTTTATTCATCATTTTAATTATCTATTTATATAAAAAACCAAACCAGTTGTGATCAAGTTCATTCTGACTCATAAAGACCCTATAGTGATCATGTATATAGTATGTATTAATAGTCTCTCTTTGTGGAATGTAACATATATGTGATCAGAAACTTCGTCTATTTTTTCCAATATAGTATCTTAGAGTCTAAAACATTCCTGCAACATATTCAAATATAGTCAAATAAATGGATGCGTGAGCACTTGCTGTAAGCCAGGCTTTTCACAAGCCCTACCCTCATGCAACTTACATTGTGCATTAAACACACAATAAGCAAATAACAATAACAAAAATAGCCAGATAATTATAGTTGGCAATAAGTGTTACGAAGGAAATAAATAAGGTGATGTGTTTTAAAACAACTGAGCGAAACGTTAGATAGGTCAGAGAATTCACTCTTGGGAGTTGACATTTAACTTGATGCTTGAAGGCTAAGAAAGAGCCAGCCCTTCCAAAAGCTCGAGGAAGAACACTACAAATGTCAAAACCCTATATTAAAAAAGAAAGGAAGGAAGGAAGAAAAAGAAAAAAAAATCCAATGCTATCATCTTGTTTGTAAGAAGAGTACCAAGAAGGAGCTCTCTGAATGAATGAATGTATGAACAAATAAATGAATAAATCATTCAAATAGCAAAGGACGAGATGTTACTTAAAAGAATTTTCATAAAGATCTAGGTCTAGGGTAAGGTTTAATTTTCTGATGACCCATGGCAGTGCCAGTTGCCATTGTGGCGGAAGTATAAAATCCCCTGACCTAAGCCCCAGCAACAGCTTCTGTATCTGCATCCTTTGGGCAAAGTTCTCCCAACCTCATTCTAATCAGCACCACACATTTTACCATTCTTCTGGAATACCAACAATACAGAATGATGAGACTATCCTAACACCTGATTAAGGAAGTTGATGTGATTTAAAACAATACTATACCTCCAACAAAGATAGAAAAAATATAAATTCTAGACCCAGATCTGGCAGCAGTTTAGACGGTAATCTTGTGTTATTCACTGCAAGTTTCTGGCTCAGTTTTTCATCTACAAAATAAAGAGTTTGACTAGATCATTAGTTGGCAAATTGTGCATGGGAGAACTGACACAGAATTCCCTTCAAGGAAGGGCTAACCAGAGTTCTCAAGTAGATCTCTGGGCTTTGAGCCCTATTGTGACCATAGAAGCTCTGAGTGTATTTTGCTTTAACAATTATGGGGTTCCATGTAAAATTTTATTTTAAAATAGATTTATGTGGATAAATTTGAAAAAAAAATGGATAGTAAAATTTTAATGTAGAATCTTTGTTGTTGTTGGTTGTCACTGAGTCAGCTCTGACTCATGGCGACCCCATGCACAACAGAATGAGACGCTACCAGGTCCTGCACCATCTTCATGATTGTTAGTTATGCTCAAGTCTGCTGTTGTGGCCACTGTGTAATTTGAGTGCATTCCAACCTACGGGGTTCATCTTCCAGCACTAACATCAGATGATATCCTGTGGTGAGCCACAGGGTTTTCATTGGCTATTTTGTGGAAATAGAGCTCCACGCCTTTCTCCCTAGTCTGTCTTAGTCTAGAGGCTCCACCAAAACCTGTCCAGCAGAGGTTACAGACTAAGCTGGTATTTGAAATATCTGCAATATAGCTTCTAGCATGATAGCAACATTCTAGCCTCCACAGGACCCCAAACTAACAGACGGATGGTGGAACGTAGAAACTAGGTAGTGGGAGTATCGTGTTCATTATAAAATCCTTTCGAGTTTTCCCTATATTTGAACATTTTCTTAAGAAAATATCAGGGAAAATGGGTTCTGCTGGGGGAAAATACAGTTGTAGAATCCTTTGGACTACTTAATCAAAGCTTTTACTAGCTCTTAAATCGTATGAATCAATAGAGTTATAATCTACCCTTTGGATTTAAGAAACAGTTGTCAAAATGACACTAACTAATGTCAGGTCGGAGCCTTGGTGGCACAGTGGTGAAGAACTGGACTGCTAACCAAGAAGTTGGCAGTTCAAATTCACCATCCACTCCTTGGAAACACTATGGGCAGTTCTACTCTGTCCTATAGGGTTGCCATGAGTCAGAATTGACTCCACAGCAACGGGTTTGGTTTTTTGGTTTAATATCAGGTCAGTGTTTATGTTGTTGGGAAATGATTGAATCGACATTATCTTTCAGAAGATTGTATGCATCTTTAAGGTAGAGGTACTTTTATTTCTTTCCAGGTTTCCAGATACTAACAAAGAGACAAGCTCATAAGAGGCTCATAAATGTATTTGTAGGTGCTTGTGTAATATTTAATGAAAGGATAGACAGATAAATAGTTTAGAAGCCATTTTGCTGAACAATTTGATTTCATTTTATTAAGTGCCATGGCCCTACTACTACCAAACCTTCAGAGTCAGTTTCTACATTTGAGTTTGCAAGGTAGATTTTGCACTAGTGCAATATTCCTTCATTTCCCTTCTTTTGTATATGTTAAAAAAAAAATACAAGGCAAACAGAATAAAAGCAGTCTGAGTTCAGCAAAGTACTTACCAAAGAACACCCTGTGGGTTTTTTAAGCCATCACCTCAGCAAGGTACAAAAACTGTCATCATATTGTCCTAAACACTTTACAATAATTAGCAAATTCCTCTCTCCAGGATGCCCAGTGAATGGGACAGAAGTTTTCTCCCTCTTTTTTCAAAGCATTATGGGATTCCATTCAATCTCATAATGTGAATTCCTTGAAGACTGGAGTTAGAATTAAGGCTTCCAACTCTCAGACCTTTATTGCAAATACTGATTTCCCTGTGTCCACTTGGCACAGAGTGAGTGATATTAACTCCTTCACGGGTACCCTCCTAAGGGCATTTTAGAGAAGCCGTTTACTACAATAATTATCAAAGCAGAACAAGCAATCAATGAAAACCTGATGTTCCAATGTTCATACTGGAAAAAATAAATAGCAACAAAATGTACGAGAGATTTTCATGCCTGGCTTCCAGGTTGTGACACAAAGTACTCAGATATTTCAATTAATGTTAACTTCATCTCATAATGACTGCAGGAGGAGGGAACAAGCAGCTTCATTTGAGATCTGCTGACACATTAGCGAGTAAAGTACCTCTTCCTAAATATCTTCTGCTTAGTGGGTTAACATGCAGGAAATTTTACTTGTGATCAAATGGACTTTTTCTCTCATACTTTAATGAATTTTGGATGGTCTGTGTTCGTTTTACTTGTTAATTACAGATTCATGTGCACACTGAAGCTGATGAAAATCTAATTCACCTGTATTAGGAATGAGTGGTGCATTTCTAAATTTCTTCACTAATGAGAAGGTAGTCCACCCATGTATATAATAAAACAGGAGTTTCAAACAGCTTGCAAGGAAAAGTTCTGCCCTGATTCACTGTGGTTAAGAAGTCATTACCTAGTGTGTTCAAATAAGAGTACAAAACATAAAAAGATTAAGAATGACTAGCTGAAAGCTTATTTTGCACCAGGCACTATAAAAAATATCTCACATGTGTTATCTCAGATAATTGTAATCATCATTTGAAGGAGGTCGTTCCATCTTAATTTCAAAAATTAGGAAACTGAGGAATGGTGATGTAAACTGTTCAAGGTCACGCAGCTGGTAAGTGATGGAGCTGGGATTCAGTCCAGTTCCTTTTGATTTCAGGACGCAAAGGCTTATCCACTCATTACTTACTTACTCTTCACTGTAACCCAGCACCATGACTGGACCGGGGAAAACTAATTTTCACCCAGAGCTCTTTTGTTTGTATAACAGTTCTAGTCGGTAAGTGTAGAATACCAAGGTGTCAGCTCTCATAGGCATGTCTTTTCTGAATTCTCTTCTCAGCACTATGAAAGTGAAAATTGAAATTAAAAAAAAAATTTCCAATAAAAGTTTCCAGTTTACAGAATACATATTTTAGAAAGAAATATGTGTATTCTTAAAATTAAGTATGTAAACATGTAATGACCAGCAGAAATAAAAGGTAGTAAATGAAATAAACTTCACTTTAAATTGATGTTTTCATTTGCAAATTAAAGTGGAGATATGACTAACGAATTTTCTGTTATTTAGTTTTTATTTACAGTCTTTACAGGAATACTGGGCTTTAGAATACTCTGTTCAGTATTATTGCTCAACAAATATTTTATATTTCAACATATCAAATATAATTCATTGATTTATACCACAGAGGTATTATTAACCTATACCTCCCAAAGAAATATGCCTTGTAAGAATTATATTTTTTCCTCTCTTTTGCCTACATATAACCCATAACTTTACTTAAACTTGATGTAGTGGCATCATCCTATAAGTCTGCCCAGTATCCAATATTTCCCTTGATGTGCTTCTAGTGTACCACCACACTTTATGCCTAGGCAATATGATTAAAGGGATCTGAGACTAGCCCAGAGATGAAGGGTTAAGCAAACGGTCAGGCAGAGCTACATATCATGGCTCAGATATGGCCAAAAGAGTCAAAGTAGGCCAATGTTGTCAAACCTTGGTCTTTTTTTTGGTTGAATTGGGAAAGAAAATATCTTTCAAAGAAGGCTGCTAAGTTGGTAGGATATGATCCTGGATCTGCTGATAGTCCCTCTCCTACCTCAGAGGAAAGCCTGACTGAGACTGACATCAATCAACATCTAGGAAAACAGATTAGAGAAAAGGCAAGAGAAAGATTTCTGAAGACATCACCTTTGAGCTCCTGGATCTAGCTATATCAGAAGCTTGGCTCTTTCCAGGTTGATATTCATTTCCTGAGACAGTAAATTTTCAATTTTCTGTAAGCCATGTGAGCTGGGTATCTGGCACTTGTACCTGAAAGAATTCTGCTAATATATTTTTACTCAAAGAAAGAAGTACTCACTGAGGTGTGATACATATGCAAAATTGAGAAGAGTTGCTCATTTTTAATAGAAAAAATAGTCTGCATATGAAATTTCTCTTCTGCGTTCAGAAGACAGAGAGGATGGCAGTTGTATAAAGTTGGTTTCTAGTCTTTGCCCCATCCCCCAAATCACTGCATCAACCCAATATAATGTAGATAAACACATCACTTATTTCACGGTTGACCCTAAAAATTCCATAGATTCTTCTTGACTGTGAAAGTACCCCATTATTAGCAGAAAAGACCTAGCTCACTCATAAGGCAAGGAGACAACTGTCAAACAAGAAGTAACACACTAAGATAGCCTTTGTTAAGCATCAGTAGGCCTGGTTCCAAACCCTTATCACATTTTCTCTCAGGTTGCCAGTTTTCTCATCTATAAAATGGGGATAATAATGTATTCTCTATGTGCCACACAAGTTTATTGACGATGTAAAAGGAGCTTATATGTAACCAGTTGGAAGACACAATACACTACAAAGCTTTATTTTCTGCTTTAGCTTACTTATTAAAATTTTACACAAGAATGTTAATTTTCAATCATAGACCTTTTTATCTTCCCAACCGAAACATCTCCATAAGCCATGCCTCCTGCATTTACCGCTCACATGAGGCATAAGAAAAGAAACAAATGTAAGCATGGCCTCTCCCTTCAGCATGTTGGGAAGCATGCTACCTCTCAGCCTTTAGAAGTAGATGTCTCAGATCTCAACCCCAAAGTTGATTATTGATTTTTTTTCCTAACTTTTAAAGGGCCCTGAAACGGTTCCTACCATATTCTTATAGGTTATTAAGGTTGTCTTTGTAAATGCTTTTGGCAGGGTCCCCTCTGCTCCTCAGGTGTGGCTTCCCCTGTTGCCAATAACATTATCGCTTCTCCACTTGTGGCTTTAGCAGCCCTTGAACCGGCAGTGTCGTTATCCCAAAATGCCTACAATCTGGGAAATCAAAGGTCAAATGTGACCCCACTGACCTTCAGAGAATGCCTGTTTGAGATTTTTACAAAAAGCCATGAAGGATTTTGTATTTACTACCGTATCACAAAATACTTTTTTTTTTAACTTACTTCTTTCGTATTTACTTCACAAACCACCACCCTTCTCACTCCTACCGCTGTGCAGCTGACTGCACAAGGTATCATGTTCATGAACTTGGATTAATTAGAAAGTGTAATCAAAGCTGATTATAATTAATTACACAATTATGAACATTTTGAGTTTAATTTCACCAAAATTATATCTGAACTATGTCATGAATGATGCCTACCAAAAAATAAATAAAAGAGAAATTAGACATGAAAACTTTAAATTCATATTTAATAATAATATACCAACAATCCATTGTGGCTTGGGGAAATAGACTCTATCTTGCAGTTCTCTATCTCAGTTACAGGTGAGATTTTCCTGTAACTGGGATTGAATAAGAAGTGTGTGTGTGACTCAGTTGGGGTTAAAACAGCAAGAGTGGGTGTTTACTGGACATATGGGGAAATTTCTTTTCTTGCTCTTTTTGAGAAAAACTATTAGAAGTCAGTTCTGTCTCTTTGTTTTTTTTTTTTTTTTTTTTCGAAGACTGTGATATGGTTTGACAACTGGAACTCCTAAAATCATTTTTCCATCATAAAGGAGATAGGCCTCAAGATGTGGCTGACACCACAGGGAGTCTTTGATGACATCTTAGAGTCAATGATACAAACCAACTCTGGGGCCAGATTTCTCTCTGGGTTTTCAAGTCATGTGAACCTATAAAATTTTTTTTTTTTAATCACTTTGAAAGGGCTCTAAAGTGGTTATCAATTATTGTTAACATAGAATCTTGGCTTATTTAAAGGATTCTTACATTGTTTGTTTTGTTTTTAACACCTATTGTTCCTAGTTTTCAATTCTAAATGACTAGCTTTGTCAGTATGTTGCAACCCTTGACATGGAGCCTCAGGGGAAGGGTCAAAAGACAATATAAATGAAAATACACTATTGTTCCGAAGTTTTACTTCTGGGCCAATGATTATATTGGAACCAAGCTTGTGCATCTTTACCCTCGCTCCCTAGCCCAAATGCTTAGTTGTTTTCAACCCTGGGAGGTCACAGGCACACTAATTTGACTTTTCAACTTTCCAGAATTCTCAGTTTGGTTATGCATTAACACTGACAATCAAGAACACTATTATATTCATTGGTCCAGAGGTCATCTTCTCATCAAAGGTAATGCAAAAATACCTATTTGGAAATAACTCAACCCATCTGTTAATATATTGTTGCTGATTTTAAAACCAAGTCTTCTCAAATGTTTGTAAGCATAGAAGGATAAATAAATAACAAAAAAAATACTGGCATTGTTTAAAAAAATCAGCTTAGTGTTTGAGCATGAGGTATTTCTTTTGATAAAAATATTAGCTAGTCTGATATTGGTTTAGTGGTAGAATTCTCACCTTCCACGAGGGAGACCCAGGTTTGAGTTCTGGCCAGTGTTCCTCCTGCATAGCCGCCACCCATCTGTCAGTGGAGGTGAATGTTTTGAAGCTGAACAAGTTCAGTGAAGCTTCTAGACTGAGAAGTACTAGGAAGAAAGGCTTAGTGATGTACTTACAAAAATCAGCCAATGAAAACCTTATGAATCACAACGGTCCAATGAGAAACAGTCATGGGCAGCATTTCGTCCAGGGGGCCAACTCACTGACAGCTAACAACAACAATCTGGTAGTGGCTTACTTTTATGGCAATGTCTACATATTCACTGAAGGGAAATGTTTTAAAAAGAATGCTGACTATATTTGGGGGCTTATGGATCAGTACAGTATATTTCACCCACTACGCCAGTCAGGAGAAATTCCCAACTGTCTTCTATTTTTGCTGTTACTTCTTCAGATACAGAATAAGGGTCTCTTGATCTATAAATAGTGGTAATATCATTTTACCAGAAGAAGCATATGAGGGTGAAAACTGCTCAAGAGTGAGAATAGTACATCAAAGGAAGATCAAATGTGTCTTCGATAGCTTTCAAATTGCTTCTCACAGTGTTCGCCCTCTTCCCTCTAAATTCTGTTTTCTGTCTTCCAATCCCTATACCCAAGACACTTGGTGCTGTTATATTGTCTTATCCATATGACTCATTGTTGTACAAATAGATCAGCTTTTACCCATATCCCAGTCCTTTCTTCTCTCCTTGTATTATTACTTTTCTATTGTTATCAAAATATATTACTGTTAACATGGTGGTGTAAAACTATATACATATATATATATATATATACATATACATAAATTTCACGGTTGTATAGGTCAGAAATCAGGCATTTCCCAGTTCAACTGGTTTTACAGATGCAGATTTCACAAAGTTGAAGTCAACATGTCAGCAGAGTTGTATTTCTTTCTGGAGATTCTATGGATAAATCCACTTTCAACTACATCAGGTTATTTGCCAAATTCAGTTCCTTGTGATTATAGGACTGAGGCTCCATTTCTTTGTTGGCTGTAGGTCAGAGATATTCTTCTCAGCATCAGCTGTCATCTGTATTCTATGGTTCATGATTCTCTTCCTTCATTTTCAAAGCTAGCAAAGGCAGGTTGGTCCTCATGCTTTGAATCTCTCTGACCTCCCTTTTCTGTCAAATCTGTGTGATTATTCTGCATGCCTTCCATGCTTTTAAGGGGCTCATATGAGTACATTAGACCCACCAAGACTATCTCCCTATATTAAGGACAGTCAATTAGTATCTCTAATTCCTTCTGCAAAGTTCTTTCACAGCAGTACCGAGATTAAAATTTGATTGAATAATTAGGGCATGGGAATCTTGGAAGAGAAATCTCTAGAATTCTGCCTACCACACTTCTCTATCCTTCACAATGGACCTTCTTATGTTTCATTCTGTCTACCAGAGAAAAGAACTTAAATTTTACTTAACATTAATGGTTCTAAGAGCTTAATGGAACCCTGGTGGCTCAGTGGTTAAGAGCTTGGCTGCTAACCATAAAGTTGCAATTCAAATCCAGCAGCTGCTCCTTGGAAACCCCATGGGACGGTTCTACTCTGTTCTATAGAGTCGCTATGAGTTGGAATCGACTCTATGGCAGCAGATTTGTTTGTTTGTTTTTTAAAAGCTTAATGAGATCCTTCTTCCCAGTCTAACATATATATTAAAAGTGTTTATTTTAGAAAATGAGGAAGGCCATTGAGAGAGAAATTTCTTTTAGTCTACTTTGTCTTCCTGTGAATTTCCTGCAGGTGATGATAAACTCTGTACTTCATTTTTTAGTATACTGAACTTTTCCTATGTTTGGGGACTCCCTGCCCCTCGCCATCCCCTCATCTTATGAATAACTATTTTCCACCAAAAGAACTGGAAAATGCTGGATATTCAAATTTCTTTAGACTTCCATGCTATGACACAGGCATGTAATCTAGCTTCAGCCTGTTAAGTGGGTCAGAGCTAGTGACTAAAGCAGTGAGGATGGTGAAGATCTCTGTCTCTTAATACCAATGGTAAAATTTTCTGAAAATCACAGATACCAGTAAAACTACCAGTTTTGTCAAAACACCAGTTCTATGATTCTATTTTGGGCATGGTTTCTGGCTGGATAGCCTTGAGCCTGGTTTTCCAGCATTCCCACAATTCTATGAACTCCTCCTAATATCCTTTTAAAAAAGTCTTTTTCTGTTTACTCAACCAGAGTCAGCTTTTGTTGTGTGCAGCTAAGACACTGAGTAGTACAGACAACATCTAATGTGATAATGGAGACTTTGAAGGAGGTAGTGGCACTTAATAAGGGACCTGATATACTACAATTCATGGCTATGATTCTGAGAGAGGAGACTACAACCTTGCCCCTGATGTATTTCTGCCACTCCTCCAGGCGTGTTTGTTTGAAAGATTTTAACTATGCATTTTAGAAATTACCAGTTCAACTCCTACTTTGTTTTTGTTTTGAAATCAAGTCACTTTTTTCCATTTACATGACTAAGTGTTCAATGAGTTATAAGCAAAACAAAAATTGATTGTCAATTTTTAACACATTTGCATAAGAAATTAGTGTAATGATTTTAAATTGTGTTCCAGTGAACTAAACTCATAGTTGCAGTGATTCAGATGGAAAACCTGGCATATTTTTTTCTTTAATGAAACATAGAGTTCTTCACTTAAAAGTTTAAATAAAACTCTGTATGATGTTGGGCCAGCCTTGAAAGTAGTTTGAAACATGAGCAACAGAAACAAAAACAAAAAAGACAAAGTATAAACATTATGATGTTGCTAGGTGCCGTCAAGTCAGTTCTGGCTCTTAGAGACTCTATGTACAACACAACAAAATACTGTCTGATCCTGCACCATGCTCACAATCATTACTATGCTTGAGCCCATTATTGCAGCCACTGTGTCAATCCATCCTGTTGAGGGTCTTCCTCTTTTTCACTTACCTCTTACTTTGTCAAGCATGATGTCCTTCTCTAGGGACTAGTTCTTCCTGATAACATGTTCAAAGTACATGGGATGAAGTCTCTCACCATCCTCCCTTCTAAAGAGCATTTTGGCTATACTTATTCCAAGACAGATTTGTTTGCTCTTCTGGCAGTCCATGGTATATTCAATATTCTCCACCAACACCACAATTCAAAGGCATCAATTCTTTTTCAGTCTTTCTTATTCATTTCCTAGCTTTTGCCTATGAGGTCATTGAAAATACCATGGCTTGGGTCAGGTACACCTTACTCCTCAAGGGGACATCTTTGCTTTTTAACCCTTGAAAGAAGTCTTTTACAGCAGATGTGTCCAATGCAATAAGTCCTTTGATTTCTAGACTACTGCTTCCATGAGCGTTGATTGTGAATCAAATTAAAATGAAATCCTTAGCAACTTCAATATTTTCTGTTTATCATGATATTGCTTATCCGTCCAGTTGTGAGGGTTTTTGTTTCCTTTATATTGAGATATAATCCATACTGAAGGCTGTAGTCTTCGATCTTCATCAATAAGTGCTTAAAATCTTCTCGACTTTCAGTAAGCAAGGTTGTGTCATCTCTGTATAATGGATTGTTAAAAAATCTTTCTCCAATCCTGATGCTGTGTTCTTCTTCATATAGTCCAGCTTCTCTGATTATTTGCCCAGAATACAGATTGAATAAGCACGGTGAAAGAATACAACCCTGATGCACACCTATCCTGATTTTAAACTATGCAGTATCCCCTTGTTCTGTGCGAACTACTGCCCCTTGGTCTATGCACAGGTTCCATGTGAGCACAAATAAGTGCTCAGGAATTCCCATTCTTCACAATGTTATTCATAATTTATTATGATCCACATAAACATTATACCAACCCTAAATTATTCATTTAGCAATAATATGCATTTTTTTATTCTTCACTTTCTCATTCTTTCTTTTATTACCTAAAATCACATGGAGCTAAGAGGATACAAATATCTAATACTGGCAACTTCTCCAAAACATTGTATTTAGCAAATATGTAAATAGATAAAATGGAAGGTAGACATCTCTTATAAATAAAACAAATAAATAAAAACAGTTGCCCTTGCAGCAACTGCATATGTGTCAGAGATGAACTGTGTTCCATAAGGTTTGTAAGGCTGATTTTTTTGGAATTAGATCACCAGGACTTTCTTCTGAGATGCCTCTGGGTGGATTTGAACCTGCAACCTTTTGGTTAGCAGCTGAGGGCATTAATTATTTGTACTACCCAGGAACTCACTCATAAATGAAGATGGATGAAAATTAAATGAAAAAGGTAAAGAACATCAAAGTCATACATCAATATTTATCGTTTGTTGACATTACTTCCATTTTATTTTCTGTGTTGGATAAAATACCACATAGTTACCTATAATACATCTTTCTATCCCCTATCTTACCTTAGAACAATCTCTGTTTCTGAATCTGGATAGTGAGTTTAACTGAAATGATTCTCTTGACTTATACCTGGTTTATTATGAGATACATTTTTAAAGGTTATATTAATACTAGTAAATTATTTAAAGCATGACATCTTTGTGAATTATGATTCTTCCCAGCCCATCTCCTTTTTAAAAGAAACTTGCCAGAAACACTATTTATTTTGTGTTAGTTTTAAATTCACAGAAAACAGATTCCAAAACTTCACCTGTAAGCTGTGACTAACTTTAAGAAAACTTTATTAGCAAGTGATTCCAAATGACTAATGTCTTGCTACAATAGATTCAGACTTATCTACCTTGAGTTCAATAAAAAACCAAATAATTATTTTCAAGCTGTAAATACAGCGTACGTATATCAGGATGTCTCTCTGTGTGTGTCCAGCATTCAGTGCCCTTTCTCTTTGGAAATACATTGCAAATATAATTAGTGGGATTCTGTGCACTACATTTTCTGTAGAAGGCTCAATATAGAAGATTATAGAATCCTTATTCTGCTTACTTCACTGGCAGCTATAATGCAGGTATATGGATTAGGTCACCAATCACAAGTTCCAAATCTACTCTGATTCGCTTGATTGTGAGGTAAAGAGAAAGGGCAGCTGTCTTCTTAAATACGGTACTGGGCTCCCTACGCCCTACCACCTGACCACCTTTTGTTCTACATCCCCCTGCCTATACACATATCTTATAAATCTGGTTCTCCAGACTTCAGTATACTCTGTGAATTCCAAAAAGCCTTTTGTTAAATTTCTTTTTTTTCCCCCTCAAGGTATCTAGAGGTGGTTTCAGTTTCTTGCAGTAAAGAAAGTTTCAATAGTACTGAATGATACCCTCTCCTTTTTAAATGTTATTGACATAACAGTGCCAGATATTCAGGAAAAGCCATCATATGTGAGGGTGAAGGAAGGGCATGGAAAAGAATACTGCTGCTAGGTTTCCAGACATTAACTGATTATCTGAATCCACATCTCCTTTTTTAAATTATATTAAACAGACCCTAGGTTAATATACCAGCATTCTCTTTTCCAAGAAGGATCACCCAATTTCTTTAAGGGGAAAGTGTCAGATTTAAAGCTCTGGTTTAGCAAATATGTACCTTTCAAAAAGAAAAATGAAACAGAAATATTTATAAAATCAACTTTGACTACTATCATAATTATATACAAAATTTTGTGAACCTGATTGTTTGCATCCCCAACCTTCCACAATTGAGCTTATGTACTTTCACTGTTTAAATTTGATTTGACTTCAGCGAGAAACTCAGTAAGTAAAAGCCGCTTTAAAAAGATCTGCAACCAGCATCAGTGTATTAGAGTTGCAGACAACCAACTCAGGCTCATGAGCTTGCCTTCAGATTTAATTCTAGATGTCCTTTTTCTCCTGCACATGTGAATAAATAGAAAAATGATTTCTGTTAGCTAGATCTCTGATTTAAGTAGAAATGCAATCATCATGGTTCCTAAGTGTTGTGTGTACACTCTCTAACTCAATTTTCTCAGCATTATTTAGACACGCTCATTGCTTATACCTGATAGGAAGCCTTCCTACCCATACCAATTGATCTAACCTTGCAATTCAGTTTTACCCATTTGTCCTTGAATCCTCCCTTGTTCTCCTCTGTGCTGCTTCTTTGAATTGGTTTGAATCCTTTCCCAGAAAGTGTTTATAATCTAAAAATTGTCTTAATCTCTTTGGTGCAATTTTTCCTGCTCTTTAAATTCCCATGGGACTGAAGTGGATTTTCAAACTTTTCCACACTTTGCATGGAACACTATTTTTTAAGTACAGTATTCTTTTTGTGTTTTACTCCTGGGAACTGGCACTCTAAAAACAGCAGTCATTGGCCAAACTTCAATAAAAAGCTTCTCTCCCTTGTATTCTCAAGGGATTTCTAGATGTTTCTCTCAGTAGGGTCCATGATGGGAAGAAAATACAAAAGCAAGTCTTAACTGCCAAGCTAATGCCACTCTCTACAAGTTAAGCTTTGAAAAATATAAATCAGTTGAGGGCTATGAGGTCAACCAATGACTTTGAATGGTAAATCCTATGGGTACTTGTGACCTGGTTCACATAAACGAACGAAGTTTGGGAAAAGCTTCAAGCTGGCTTAAATAGAAAATTAATTCTTAACATATATTCACTTAGAGTATCAAGAGTAAAATATAGTCGTTAGAGGGAATGAGTATGTTCTCTGCAATGGTTTCGTTTAGAACCTGGAACACTTTCGGTTCATCGTCTTTAGAGGACTTGAAGCACTGACAGATGAAAATCAAAGACTACCGTCTTCAGTGTGGATTACAACTCACATAAAGAAAACAAAAATCCTCACAACTGCACCAATAAGCAACATCATGATAAATGGAGAAAAGATTGAAGATGTCAAGGATTTCATTTTACTTGGATCCACAATCAATGCACAATGGAAGCAGCAGTTAAGAAATCAAATGATATATTGCATTGGGGAAATCTGGGCAAAAGGCCTCTTTAAAGTGTTAAAAAGCAAAGATGACACTTTGAAGACTAAGGTGCACCTGACCCAAGCCATAGTATTTTCAGTCACCTCATATGCATGTGAAAGCTGGACGATGAATAAGGAAGACCAAAGAAGAACTGATGCCTTTGAATTAGGTATTGGTGAAGAATACTGAATATACAATAGACTGCCAGAAGAAATGAACAAATCTCTCTTTGAAGAAGTACAGCCAAAATGCCCCTTAGAAGGAAGTGAGGATGGCAAGACTTCATCTCACGGACATGTTATTAGGAGGGACCAGTCCCTGGAGAAGGATATCATGCTGATAAAGTAGATAGTGAAAAAGAGGAAGACCCTCAAAGAGATGGATTGACACAGTGGCTGCAACAATGAGCTCAAACATAGCAACAATTGAGGGCATGGTCCAGGGCCAGGCAGTGTTTCTTTCTGTTATATATAGGGTCTCTATGAGTTGAAATCAACTTGACGTTACCTAACAACAACAACAACAATGATTAACCTTTAAGTGACAGTATGGACTTATGGGTTTAATTGACTTATTTGAAAGCAGAAATTTGTGATTCCCCGCAAAAAGTTGACAAATGTTCACTTTTGTTCACATATGTTCACTTACTTCTTTTCATACTACTTTAGGTGAGTTTTTTTTTATGTTGATATTCTCTGTCTAGTAAACAACTTGAGCCCTGCAACAAAACTTTCTAACAAACTGGATGACTTTGAATCTACTATCTCCACAAAATTGATCTCCTATTAAACCAATATTAGCAAAACAACATAAAATATGGTAATGTATCTAATTTCTCTTCAGTGTGTTAGTAATTTTAAATGGTGACTCCATAGAGTTACGTGTTTTAAGAGGAAAGTACTGTTTGAATAAAAAAAATTCCCATAACTCCCAACTTCTGTTTCCCCCAAATAAGCTTCTTCTTGTTTCATTTTCCTAGTAAACCATGACAAAAAGATTTTAACAATAATAACTTATAAGCCAGGCACTGTATTTGAATCATCTCATTTTGTCCTCAAAATGACCCAATGAGTTATTTATTAGCATTATTTCAGTTTTACAGGGAGGGTGACTAAAACTTAGAGAGGATTGTTTCTTGCTACTAGCTAGAAGAGTCAGAATTTTAACTCAAGTCTTAATGGCTCCAGAGTTCAAGACCTAAACCACACCTCATTCCGTGGAGAATCATTAATGTTCTTATCATAAATGTGAATCAGATAAACTAAAATTTCATTTTTAACTAAAGTTACACGTGGTAGGAACAATTATACTTCTACCATTTACCTTGGGCAATAATGCATATGCTTAATAAGCAATGTGAGGGAAGTAATTCTCATGTAGGCATGATTTTTTTCATCTGTGCAACAAAGGTTTGCATTCTTCTTTTTAAAAAAGTATACTGTAGTTGAAATTTCCCCAAAGAACTGTACATGTAAATAAACCCACATAGAGTTTTTTGCTTAACCTGCAATTATATTAACCTCTGTGTCTGAAAGCTCCAATTATAAAGTCCAAAATGTTCATGAAAAGTGACCCTGTGATTCAAACGCTTTGTAAGATTATATACTGAAGCAGTATATAGTGTATTCTGCGCCTATAGAAAAGTGGGGGTGGTTTGCATGGCTTAATCTTAGTGTATGTGTGTGTGTGTGTGTATGTTTGTATGTCTGCATATATGTGTGATGGACATAGAAAGGCATCTAATCTCACGAATTATGATACATATCTTCAGGACACGAAGTATTTTTAATCTATTATTCCTAAAATATCACTTACCCCAGAATTTGTGCATTTGGTTTTCTTGAATATTTTCCATTTTTCAAAAGCATGCCATCAAAATTGCATATGCTGAAATTCTTTCCTGAATGCCATTTACTGCTCCAATGCTTGCTAAATGGAATTGTATCAGAAGAAGTTGAAGTAAATTGCTAACTATGTTACAGAATACAGTGCTAACTGTGATAAGCCTAGAACTGCATATATTGTATTACCACGTGTTCACAGCTTTTAGATTAGAGACGATTTATAAAGTAATCGTTTTTCCTCAGAAGAGACATTTCATACAAAAATATGAGTTTTTATTTACTCAAATCCTTACAAATTTGAAGAGAAGTTTTTAAACCTGTAACATGTGTGTCTATATGTGTGTGTTATAAATCAGAGTCCACAGAATTAAGAGTCTGCAGGTCTTTGTTAGTCCACAGAAAAGTTTTATTTGAACACAAATTTGAGCCAGTGCTTAAACCATATGAAAATACAGGCATTAGATGTCAGTGGTTTCCTTTTCAAAACACAATTGTTGGACAAGGTAATCTCTGATCTCTTCTGGTTTTAAACAGTCTGAGATGCTGAGTCACCCTATGTTGAATGTTGAGAATTGATGTTTTCCACCTTAATAAAAAAAGGAAAAATGCCAATTATGCTAACTTGATAACTTCCCATGGTCAAGCTTAAGAGGTGGTTGGCAGGAATGGGTAGCAATTCTGCTTACTATTCTCTACGGCAGTGCTTTTCAAACATGAGTGTGCATAACAATCACTTGAAACCTTGTGAAAATGCAGATTTACAGGCTACACCCGAGACATTCTGATTCAATAGGTTTGGAGTGGGCACCAGAGAACTTGCACTTCTAACAAGCTCCTGGGTGTTGCTGGTGCTTCTGGTCCATAGACCCACTTTTGAAGAGCACTGACCTAAAGAAGAATCTCAATTATTCAAACAGCATTCAACTCACATCACATACAAAATTTAATTTAAATGGATCAAAGACCTATATTTAAGAGCTAAAATTCAAAACTTTTAAAAGAAAACATAGACTTAAATTTGTATGACCTTGGATTAGGCAATACTTTTTTTTACTATGACACCAAAAGCACGAGCAAAAAAATAAAAAATACATAAAATAGACATCCTCAAAATTAAAAATGTTTGTGCTTAAAAAGAGATCATTAAGAAAGTGAAAAGACAACCCACAGAATGGGAGAAATTTTGCAAATCATGTATCTAATAAAAGACTTACATCAGAATATATTTATAAAAACTGTTATGTCACAATGACCAGAAATATAACTCAATTTAAAATGGGCAAGAGATCTGAATAAGTATTTATCCAAACAATATACACAGATAGCTGATAAGCACATGAAAATGCCCTCAGCATCATTTAGCCATCAGGGGAATGCAAAACAAAACCACAGAGATGCCACTTCACTCCCACTAGGATGGCTATAATCAAAAGACAGATGATAATAGCAAGTATTGGCAAGGATTTAAAGAAATTAGAATCCTCATACACTGCTGGCTGAAATGTAGGGTGATGCAGCAGCTTTGGAATACAGTCTATAATTCCTTAAATGATTAAACATAGAGTTACCAGATGATCCAGAAATTCCATTCTTAGGTACATATCCAAAGAAATGAAAACATATATCCATACAAAAACTTGAACACACATGTTCATAGAAACACTAGTCATAAAATTCAAAAAATGGAAGAAACTCAAATATCCATCAGTTGATGAATGGATAAATAAGTAGTTTATCCATACAATGGAATATTATTTGATAATAAAAAGAAATGAAGAACTGATACATGTTACAACATAGATAAACCTTGAAATCATTTTACTAAGTAAAAAAAAGATCCACTTTTTGTATGACTCTATTTATATATATGTCCAAAACAGGCAACCCTTTAGAGACAGAAACTAGATTAGTAGTTGCCTAGGGCTTTGAGGGGAGTGAAGCAGGTTCAGGGATTATGGGAGATTGACAGTTAAAGTGTGTGGGATTTCTTACAGGAGTAACAGATATTTTAAAAATTGATGGTGATGATGAATGCACAATTCTGTTACTCTATTAAAACTTAGTAAACTGTACATTTTAAATGGGTGAGTTATATAGTATGTGAATGATATTTCAATAAAGCAATTAAAAAACATTCAAGAATATTGAGCAAGTAGTACATTTTGAGCAATGTCTTCTCCTTTATTTTTAACCTTCCATTGTCAGATTAAACAGCAATTCCTCTGGAAAATTTTCTTCATTCTCCCTAGCTCCAGACGGAGTGAGACCAATGGAGTATCTTAGATGGCTGTTCACAAGCTTTTAAGACCCCAGACGCTACTCAGCAAAGTAGGATATAGAAGATTTTCTTTATAAACTATGTTATGTCAGTTGAGCTAGATGTTCCCCAAGACCATGGTCCTCACAGCCCTCAGCCCAGTAATTCAGTCCCTCAGGGAGTTTGGATGTGTCTATGGAGCTTCCCATGACTTTGCCTTGGTCAAGTTGTGCTGGCTTCCCCAGTATTGTGTACAGTTTTACCCTTCACCAAAGTTACCACTTATCTGTTGTCTTTTTAGTGTTTTTCCCTTCCCACGCTGCCCCTCCCTTATAACCATCAAATATTGTTTTTGTGTGTGTGTGTGTAAACCTTCTCATGAGTTTTTATAGTAGTGTCTCATACAATATTTGTCCTTTTGTGTTTGATTTATTTCACTCAGCATTATGCCCTCCAGATTCATTCATGTTGTGAGATGTTTCACAGATTCATCATTGTTCTTTATCGTTTAGTAGTATTCCATTGTGTGTATGTACCATAGTTTGTTTATCCATTCATCTGTTGATGGGCACTTATGTTGTTTCCATCTTGTTCCTATTGTAAATAATGCTACAGTGAACATGTTTGCTCATATCTCTATTCTTGTGACAGCTCTTATTTCTCTAGGATACATGCTAGGAGTGAGATTGCTGGACCATATGGTATTTCTATTTCTAGCTTTTTAAGGAAGTGCCATATTGTTTTCCAAAATGGTTGTATCATTTTGCATTCCCACCAACAGTGTATAAAAGTTCCAATCTCAAAACAGCCTCTCCAACATTTGTTATTTTCTGTTTTTTGATCTGTGCCAGTAATGTCAGGGTGAAATTGTATCTTATTGTCGTTTTGATTTGTATTTCTCTAATGGTAAGAGATCATGAGCATTTCCTCATGTGTCTGTTAGCCACCTGAATGTCTTCTTTGGTGAAGCATCTGTTCATATCCGCTGCCCATTTTTCAACTGGATTATTTGCCTTTTTGTTGTAGAAGTGCTGCATTTTCCTATACACTTTAAAGATTAGATCTTTGTAGGATTTGTCATAGCTAAAAATTTTTTCCCAGTCTGTAGGTTGTCTTTTTACTCTTTTGGTAAAGTCTTTTGATGAGCATAAGTGTTTAGTTATTAGATCTCAGATATCTAGCTTATCTTCTGATGTTTTTATATCCTTAGTTATGGTTTGTATCCTGTTTATGCCATGTGTTAGGGTCTCTAGTGTTGATCCTATTTTTTCTTCTATGATCTTCATAGTTTTTGGTTTTATATTTAGGTCTTTGATCCACTTTGAATTAGTTTTGTGTATGGTGAGAGGTATGGGTCTTGTTTCATTTTTTTTGGAGATGGACATCCAGTTTTGCCAGCACCATTTGTTAAAAAGACTGTCTTTTCCCCATTTGATGGACTTTAGGCCTTTGTCTAAGATCAAATGACCACAGGTGGATGGATTTACATCTTGGTTCTCAATTCTGTTTCATTGGTCAATGTGGGTGTAGTAGGACCAGTACCAGGCTGTTTTGACTACAGTAGCTATGTAGTAGGTTCTGAGGTCACATAGTGTGAGTACTCCTACATTATTCATCTTCTGCAATAGTGGTTTACTTATCCAGGGCCTCTTCCCTTTCCATATAAAGTTAATGATTAGTTTTTCCATCTCATTAGAGAATGCTGTTGGTGTTTGGATTGGGATTGCATTGTATCTGTAGATTGCTTTGGATAGAATTGACATTTTCACAATGTTGAGCCTACCTATTCATGAGCATGATATGTTTTTTCATTTAGGTAGGTCTCTTTCAGTTTCTTGCAGTGGTGTTTTGTAGATTTTTTTTTTTTTGTATAGGTCTTTTACCTACCAGGTTAGATTTATTCCTAAGGTTTTTTGTTTGTTTGTTTGTTTTTGTTTTATAGGGGCTATTATAAATGGTACGGAGCCCTGGTGGCAGAGTGGTTAAACATTCAGCTGCTAACCAAAAGGTCTGCAATTCAAATCTACCAGCCACTCCTTAGAAACCCTATGGAGCAGTTCTACTCTGTCCTATAGGGTCACTATGAGTTGGACTCAACCTGATGGCAGCAGATTTGTTTTTATTTTTTTTATAAATGGTATTGTTTTCCTGATTTCATTTTCATAGTTCTCTTTATTGGTGTATAGGAATCCAGCTGATTTTTGTATGTTTATCTTATGTCCTGCTACTCTGCTGACTCTTTCTATTAGTATTAGTTCCAGTAGTTTTCTCCTGGAGTTTTTTGGTTTTCTATGTATAGTATTATATTGTCCACAAACAGGGACTGTTTTACTTCTTCCTTACCCATTTAAATAGCCTTTATTTCTTTTTCTTGCCTTATTGCTATAGCTAGGACTTCCAGCACAATGTTAAATAGGAGTGATGACAAAGGGCATCCTTGTCTTGATCTTGTTCTGAAGCGGAATGTTTTCAGCCTCTCCATTAAGAATGATGTTGGCTGTTGGTTTTGTATAGAT
>NW_004443947.1:18609681-18649125 GCF_000243295.1 Trichechus manatus latirostris | reverse complement strand
TCATCATCTTCCTGAATTCTTACAATTTCTTGTCTGTATTTTCCATGAATTTGTCTATTTTTTCCGCATGTTTGTCAGCTTTTTGCCTCACTTCTTGGAGAATGCTGAGTATTAGAGATTTGAATTCCCTATCAGGTAGTTCTAGTGCATTTTCTTCCAGAGGAGAGTCATCTAGTGTTTTATTTTGGACGCCTACTGGAACAATCCTATCCTGTTTTTGTAAATGTTTTGTTATTGTTTGCTGTCTTTAGGGCATTCTGTAGTTATTTTTCTTGTTTATTGATTGTAGATTTGTTTGTTTCATCCCTTTTTTAAAAAAAATTTGACTATGTCTGAGCAGGCAGACTGTATGTTCTTTGTTGTTTGCTCGTCTGTGGGCACAATACTTTTCACCTCCTTCTTCAGCTGGCAGGGTCAGTCACTCAGATATGGTACAGCAGTGCAGGTCTACCTGAAGAGGAGTTACTTGGATGGGTTGTTTGTGGCACTTACTACAGCCACCAGAGTGGGTCGGTAATCAGTGCAGGGCAGGTTCCAGTAGGCCGTTCCTGTGCTGCTTGGTGGTGTGATGTCAAGCACATGGTACAGATAGGCAGGATGCAGTGGGGAGATTGTTATGTGTGGAGCTAAGATGGATATGGGAGAGAGGAGAGAAGAATAGAAGCCAAAAACATACAAACAAACAAAAAAGAATGCAAGAGGAGCTCGCCGTTGGAGTGGAGAGATGAGAGACTATGAAATGGAGAAAAACAGAAAGGGGAGGCTGAAGAAAAGAAAAGATGAATAAATAAGAATCAGAAAGGTTAAAGAACTGCAAAGTTCCCTGGTATCCCATCAGTGCAGCTATGAGGTCTGAGGAAGCCGCTCTCAGGTGTTGCAGTACAGCCTGGCTAGAAGGCGTAGAGGTATACAATGCCAGTTATTCAGGGAACAGAAAGAGAAGGAAAATATAGAGAGACAAGAAACTGAGCAATGAAGAAAGACAAAAAAGGGAAAAAGGGAAAAAGGAAAAAGAAAACAAAACAAATTAAAAAAAAAAACAAACAAACAAGAAAGGCCCCCAAAGAAATAGGAAAAAACAAAAAACAAAAAACCCAATGTTAAAAGAAATGCCCTCAGGGATCTCTCTGCACGTCTGTGGAAGCCAAAGGGGAGTCTCCCTGCCATGCAGCTCAGCCTGGCCAGAAAGAGTTCCCAACTCAAGAAAAGGAAAAGAAAACAAAGAAACAATTCAAAACAAATAAAAAAACAAAAGCCCTGGGATTCCACCAGCGCGGAAGCCCAAACCGGGAAGCAGCTCCACACTTGAACGGAGCTCCGCAGCCCCTCAGGAAGAAGCAAAGATGGCGCACGGAGCCAGGCACTCGAGCGAAGGGAGGGGGAGGCAGCGAGAGGCAAGCAAGAAATCAAAAGAAGCAGAAAAAAAAAAAAAAACACTAGCAGCCAACAAATGGCACTCAGAGAGCTAGCCAGCGCAAGCCAGTGCCTCTGGACAACAGACTGTGTCTGTGGGAAGCAGAGGGGGCCGAGCGCAGGTGAAGAAAGGCAGAGGGTGGGAAAGCGTACCTCACAAATTACCAGAGCTCTGCAGCCCCCCAGGAAGAAGCAAAGATGGCACACGGAGCGAGGCACTCGAGGGAAAGGAGGGGGAGGTGGGGAGAGGCAAGGAAGAAATAAAAAGAAGCTTTATGGCCTAATATGTGGTCTATTCTGGAGAATGTTCCATGCGCATTGAAAAAGAAAGTATACTTGGCTGCTGTTGGGTGGAGTGTTGGGTATATGTCTATAAGATCAAGCCAGTTGACTGTAGCATTTAGATCTTCGGTGTCTTTACTAAGCCTCTTTCTAGATGTTCTGGCCTTCTCCAAAAGTGGTGTGTTGAAGTCTCCTACCACTTTTGTGGAGCTGTCCATTTCTTTTTTCAGTTCTTTTAAAGTTTCTTTTATAAATTTTGGAGCCCTGTCGTTGTGTGAGTATATATTTATTATGGCTATGTCCTCTTGGTGTATTGACCCTTTAATCATTATATAGTGTCCTTCCTTATCCTTAGTGGTGGATTTTGCTTTAAAGTCTATTTTGTCAGAGATTAATATTGCCACTTCTGATCTTTTTTGAGTGTTATTTGCTTGATATTTTTTTTTCCATCCTTTGAGTTTTAGTTTGTTTGTGTCTTTAAGTCTAAGGTATGTCTCTTCTTGGCAGCATACAGACAGATCATGTTTGTTTATCCATCCTGCCACTGTCTGTCTCTTTATTGGTGCATTTAGTCCATTTACACTCGGTTTAATTATTGATAGTTATGAGTTTAGTGCTGTCATATTGATGTATTTATTTTGTGTGTTGTTGACAGTTTCTTTGTTCCACTTAATTTTCTGTGCTAAGTCATTTTTCTTTACGTATTTTCTTTTCCTCTTTTTGATTGTTGTTGACTTTGTAATTGCTGAGATTTTATACTTTTCTTCTTTTTTGTTTTGATGTGTAGATTTGTTAGTTTTATTTTTGGTTACCTTAAAATTTACGTCTATTTTTCTAAGCTTAAACCAATCTTTTTTTTTTTTAATTTTTTTATTGTACTTTAGATGAAGGTTTACAGAACAAATAGTTTCTCATTAAACAGTCAGTACACATATTGTTTCATGACATTGGTTAACAACCCCATGACATGTCAACACTCTCCCTTCTCGAACTTGAGGAACTTTTTTTTGGTAAAAATATACATAGCCAAAGTTACACCATTTTCAAAGTTTCTACATGTAGAGGTATTCAGCACCAGGTATCCAGGGGACAGGAAGAGAAGGAATGTATACAGAGACAAGAAACTGAGTAATGAAGAAAGACAAAAAGGGAAAAAGAGGGGAAAAAAAACCAAAACAAATTAAAAAAAAGAACAAGAAAAACCCACAAAAAAACAGAAAAAAAAAAAAAACACTAAAAAAGAAATTCCCTCAGGGATCCCTCTGTGCATCTGCACAAGCCGAGGGGGTAGGTACCAAGCAGCACAGCACCACCTGGCCAGAACAGTCTCCCAACTCGAGAAAAGAAAAAGAATACAAACAAACAACTGAAAACAAACAAACAAAAGCCCCGGGATCCCACTAGAGTGGGAGCACGGACCAGGAAGCAATTCCACACCAACGTGGAGCTCCACAGTCCCTCAGGAAGAAGCAAATATGGCGCACGGAGCCAGATATTTGAGTAAAAGGAGGGGGAGGTGGTGAGAGGTAAGGAAGAAATCAAAAGAAGCAGAAGAAAGCAACACCAGCAGCCAACAAATGGCACTGAGGGAGTTAGCCAGCGCAGGTGGGTGGAATCCAAGCAGTCGGTGATTCCTGGCCAAGGGACTGTGGCCGCAGGAAGCAGAGGAGGCCTAGTGGGGGTGAAGAAGGGTCGGGGGTGAGAAAGTGTATATCGCTGTTTACTAGTTGTTCTGTCTCCTGCTGTAAGCTCCGTGAAACTGCTTTCTCGTACCCCCTATTTGATGGTCTCTGATAGGATTCCAAGATGGTGGATCCGTGCTGCATTAGCTGATAAGGGACCTCTCCATGTATGTCTCCTCACTCTCTGTTCTCTGTCAGTTTCTTATTCCATTTGGTGCTTGGCTGGGTTCTTTATCTTTTCATTTAATGTTTAGGATTTCGGGATTGCTGTTTTCTCTGTTTGGCTTAGTTTTTCAGATCTTTGCTGTGGAGGGAAGGCGTGGTGCTTCTGCCTAGAGCACTATGTTGATGGAAGTTCCCAATCTTTTATTTCTTGATATCGCTGTAACTTCCTCTCCATATGAAAACTGTATGACTACACTATTTAGTCCCTTTTTTTTGTTTTAGTGTTGTCATCTTTTACATATTGATGTTTCTGTTTCCCTGTTTTTAGTGTTTTAGCTTTGACTTATTTTTGTGACTTCCCTATCTGGATTGTTATCTGGTTGTTCTGTCCAGTGTTCTAGTCTTGGGCTGTTGTCTGATATTATTAGTTCTTTAGCCAAAGGACTCCTATTAGTATTTCTTGTAATTTTAGGCTTGTTTTTACAAATTCCCTTAACTTTCATTTACCTGGAAACACCCTAATTTTGCCTTCATATTTGAGAGATGGAGTTGCTGGATATATAATTCTTGGCTGGTAATTTTTTTCCTTCAAGGCTTTATATATGTCATCCCATTGCCTTCTTGCCTGCATGATTTCTGCTGAGTAGTCTGAGTTTAGTCTTACCGACTCTCCTTTGTAGATGACTTTTCGTTTATCCCTAGTTACTATTAAAATTCTCTCTGTATCTTTGGTTTTGGCAAGTTTGATTATAATATGTCTTGGTGACTTTCTTTTGGGATCTACCCTGTGTGGGGTTCAATGAGCTTGTTGGATAAAAATCTTCTCATATCTCATGATATCAGGGAGGTTTTCTGCCAGCAAATTTTCAACAATTCTCTTTGCATTTTCTGTTATTCCACCCTGTTCTGGTACTCCAATCCCTCATAGTTTATTCATCTTGATAGAGCTCCACATAATTCTTAGGTTTTCTTCATTTTTTTAAAAAAATTCTTTTATCTGATTTTTCATCTAATAAATTGGTTTCAAGTGCTTTATCTTCAGTCTCACTAATTCTGACTTCCATTGCCTCAGTTCTGCTCCTGTGACTTTCTATTGAGTTATCTAATTCTGAAATTTTATTGTGAATCTTTTGGATTTCTATTTGCGGTCTCTCTATGGATTCTAGCAGCCTGTTAAATTTGTTATTCTGGTCTTGTACAGCTTTCCTAAATTCCTCTATTGCTTTGTGTATATGTTTCTTGGCTTGGTCTGAGTTTTGCATGATCTCCTTCCTGATCTCTTGAAGAGCTTTGTGTATTAATTTTTTGAATTCTACCTCTGATAATTCCAGACCGTCTCTTCTTCCAGGAGGTTTCCTGGTTCTTTATTTTTGTCAGTTGCTGGAGCCATCATGGTCTGCCTCTTTATGTGAGTTGATATTGACTGTTGTGTCCAAGCCATCAATAAGTTATTATATTTATTTATTGTATGTTTGCTTATTGTGTCCTAGCTTTTTGTTTTGTTTTGATATGCCCAAATAGGCTGGGCTTGTGATCTACTTTGGTCACTGGCATCTTTGAAGCTCTGCTGTCCTGTCATCAGGTGGTTAGAGCTGTGGTGTGTGAGCCCAGGAGTCCATTTACTTTTCTTGTGTGGATTCAGCTCAGGTGTCCAGGTCATCAGTCACAGAGTGTGTGGTGCAGGCTCTCACCTACCATCCTAGATGGGCAGGACTATGTAGGGGTGATTGGAGCAGGCACAGGTATCTGGCTGCAGTAGGGGGTTATGTGCTGAGAAAAGTAGGGGGCTGATGAGCACCCCTGAGTACCTAGGTGAAGACATGTCCCTGTCTCCTATAGTGCGTAGGTTCATGGATTTTGTAGCCATATTTTGGGCACCCAGTGCTGTTGGCTGTAAGAACTTGGAGGCACCACTTATTTTCAGATTCCTGTCATGAGCTGCTAGGTGGAATGGGTGAAGCTGCCAGTTCTCAGGCCCGTGATGTAGGTGGGTGAGGATCCTGTTTAATGGGCAGGGCAGAGTCAAATGTCACAAATCTGCCACTCCCCCTTAGCTGTTGCTGTTGAAAATAGGCCTCAGGTATATACCCTGTTATACTATACTAATGAAGGCCTACACTGTTGCATGGACTCACACAGGTTTAGGCAGGGATGAAAAGCATTCATCATCTGTGGACCCCTTATGCTTGTGCCTAGGCAAAGGGGCAGTGCCTGCCCTGAGTTTCCTGATTAGGGGGCATGGAAATTTTTTAAATCTGCAAGACTGGTATGGGCACAGTTAGTCCTGAGCACCCAGCTTAGGAGAGCTGGCAGTTTCTGTTTTTTATTTGTTCATTTGTTTGTTTGTTCCCTCCTCAAAGCCAGGAGACTGGCTTGGGCACAATAGGTCCCGCTTCCGGCCTCAGGGACGCAGCAGCAGCTGAACACTGCCAGGTCAGCACCAGAGTAGAGCGGGCAGGGGGCAGAAGAGAGGAAGACAAGCACTTCACCCTTATGGAAGTCCCAGAGGGGGAAGGGTTATTTTGATCCTGCACAGTAGGTTAGATGCTTGCGCTTAACTTTCGCAGATCCAGCGCCACTTCCCCCGGCTCCAGAGGCTTGTGCAGACTCTCTGCTGCTTGGTTTCTCCTGACGTGGTAAAAACGCATCCTGAGTGCTACTGTTTGCCTCAGCCTGCGTGCACCAAACAATCCAGCCTGCAAACAATCCTAGTGCTGGCTAGGTCAAGTCTGGCCCTTCTTTGCTGCTTCTGTCTCTTTCCCTCTGCTGCTCAGTCTGACCTCTCAACTTTGTCTTTGATGTTCAGGGCTCCAAATTGCCATACATAATTGATTCACTTGTTTTTCGGAGTATTTGTTGTAAAAGGGACTACAGGAAGCATCTAAGTATCCAGCTATCTTGGCCCCACCTCCTCATGATACTTCTTAACACTATGTCTGAAAAGAACGGTTACTGATACATGTTTTTCAGTGAACTTATTCTTTTTCCCTTCAGAGATAAACCTGAGGCAGTCTTAACCTTGGTAAGTATGGGTAAAGCTGAATGCTTCTAAGATATAAAAATGAGAGTCATTGTCTGAAAAGGCTGACTCTAAGCTAAGGAATTCACTACTCTGTTAGTTTGTCATACTGTAGTGGCTTGCATGTTGCTGTGATGCTGGAAGCTATGCCTCCAGCATTTCAAATACCAGCAGAATCATTCATGATGGACAGATTTCTTTGGAGCTTCCAGACTAAGACAGACTAGGAAGAAAGGCCTGGAGATCTACTTCCAAAAATCAGCCAGTGAAAACTCTATGAATCACAGCAGAATATTGTCTGATACAGTGCTGGAAGTTGAGCCCCCTATGTATGAAGTTACTTAAAATACACAGTGGCCACAACGATGAGCTCAAGCATACCAAGGATGGTGAAGATAGCATAGGATCAGGCAACATTCATTCTGTTGTACACAGGGTCACCATGAGTCAACGGCAACTAACAACAAAAAAACCCCAGCAAGTTAAGTAATAACAAGTCCCTTTACCTAATTCATATTTGTGTCACCAAAGCTCAGCAAAGAGCCGGTACACAGTAATGATTTAATGATTTTTTGTGGAATAAATGTTTGAATGAATGAGCGGATGAATAAATCAGTAATTCCCAAAATTTTGTTTCCTTTTCTAGGTTGCATGCTTTTGTAAAATATCTTTCAAACTACACGTATTATGAGTATTTTGAACATTGAATAATACATATATAATTCTACATAAGCACCTCAGATCAACGTGAACTAAATGTGAAGAATCTTTGGGTTTCAGTTTACTATGCTGTGAAAGTACAAGCTGAAAGTGAGTATGTATTCCCCATTAAGGATTTGGGATATTGAACATAACCTACAAATCCTATACTACTTGAGTAGTCCAAATGCAAAGCGGCTAGGTCGATTTTCATTTGTATCGTGTAAGTAATTGTGTAGAATATATTTTGACCAAAACTTGGTCTTCTTGTATTTGGTAAGGTCATCTTCTTTACTGAAGTCCATACGTTCAGGTTAAGACTTCTAGAAAGTAGTAGAGGAAAATCTCTTTCATATATTTAGAATAGTTCACTCAATCCTGGCAGGGAAGATTTTGTTGCGAGATTGCCCTCAGATCTGTCTAGAGGGAAGAAGATGATCTAAATCACCTCCCACCTGACTTTCAGGTCAACCTACTGTCCGTTTATCTGATACTGTCCTTCTTACAAACCTTGTTTATTCCCTGCTTCTAATTTCCTATGTCATGACAACCTCAACAGTATCCTTCTAAATTATCCTCTGCTCATCAAAATGACTTTCTCCTTCAAAATAATTAATGCAATCTGTCCATTTTGAACTAATCTCTCCTTTCCTTGCATTCCTAAGCCATGTCTGTCCCATCTCATTTTACCACATATGGTCTCTGCCTGTATAGTTTTACCATAAATAGCCTATCCCATATCATTAGAGCATATATAGCTTGTCCTATAGCATTTTATTTTGACCAATATTATTTTTGATAATAGATGCCATTAATTTTTTATATATGATAGATGTTGTATTAAGTACATCATAAACGTGCATCAGTCTTATATCTCAGTATATATCCTAATAACACATTCCCTTCTATCAACTTATACCAAAGTATAAACAAAGACTTAAAAAGATGCTGCCCTAAGTATAAATTTTTGCTTGCATACTTGCCTTGAATGTCAGACAAAGTTGGTATTTGAGGAAGTGCTGGAAGAAGACAAAGGGGAGAAGAGTGGAAGGTTTTGAGTCCCCAAGAAGAAATAAAAGGTTTCCATTGTTGAAGACCAGAGATTAGTGTAGAAAGGACTCCTCTTACAATTGTCTTGAAAACTGGTAACCTATCATCTAAAGACAACCTATTGTCCCAAAAGCTCTAGTCACCCATAAGTCCCTGAATTAAGTATGTTCAGTTAAGGAATTGTCATGTAGTTCTTCTCACTTACTGGGAATTAAGAGGCCTTAATCCATATGACATTTGGGAGAGATTCATAAAAAACTATTTTAATGTTCACATGTCCTACGATTTCACCTCAATTATGAACCTGTAAAGGGCTATAATGGTATTCAATTCATCCTAAGGGTTTAGTAATTATCCTATTAATCAAGGTACCAAATTATCCGGGATGCCTCATTCATCAAAAAAATGCATAATAACTGGAAGTTTATTTAGATTAAGAGATAGCACAAGCTTCTAAAATTCCAGTAGACTTCATATGGCAATAAACTGAAGAAACATTCACAATCCATCTCAGTCCTCTGCCGTCAAAGCAAATACCATCAAGCTCAAACCATCATCCTTTTGATCCTGTATCATATAAATGTTAACAAGACTAACTTTAAAGACTAAACAAAACACAGAGCCCATCTGTTATTAGGGAGTAAGATGTTCCAAGAGATTTAATCTTTTCTTACTGGTTAACCAAAAGGATTGAAAAGTGAAAAATGGCTTTTATCATTTTTACCCTTTCCTCTATGATATAAGGTACTAGTCAAGAAAGTTTTTCAGGTTCATCTACTGCCTAATTTGTGGCACCATTAATCATGAGGAAATTGATTATTTTTGCCACTTAATTAGTGAAACAAACCTCCACTTAGCACCTTTTGCAGAAAACATGTCAGCACTTCATTATAGATATTGGAAATTGCAATCTGGTTGTTATGGTGACAATAAGCTCCCATGGAGAGTTTTGTGTTTAGCTGATATATCTAGATCAGACAGAATACTAATAAAAAAGGAAGAATCCAACTTAAAGCACATTAGTGCTAAAAACACTGAAAAAAATCATGTTTTTGAAGTAGCCAATTTCAAATAAAATGATTCCATAAGTCTCCATAGAAAATGAAAATTAAAAAAATGTGATTTTTTTTTTCTGGTTATCTTATGACCTGTATTTTTTTTATTTTAAAGAAAAAGTTTATTATTGTAGAAATACTCTGAACGTAACTCTCATTGTTTTAAAATTGTATTGATTATAGTCATGTATAAATCATCTTACAATTCACTAAGTTAAAACAAAATAAAGAAGAAAAAAGATCTATGACCTTAAAACAACAAGTAAATCGGAAACAAAGATCACTCTATGTTAGTACGATTTTGTGACAGTAATTGGCAGAGAAGCGTGTTAAAAAGACAACTTATTAAAAGTTACAGCTGTGTTTGGTTGCATGTTAGATTTTTCCCTATCCATCCTTTATGCTCTGCTTCTGCAGTTATTTGGAATACTTGATTTGTACAATTTGACCTATTATAACTGAGCTCTTAGGTCAACATTAAAATACAGAAAATATTGCAGTCAGCAAATAACTATTGAGCCCTCATTCATTTCAAAATAATTATACCACTATATATATTTTTTAAATTTTTTAATGTTCTGTATAAAAATGGGGTTGATCTCAAAATATGCAACACCTTATTTGCACAGTGCAATTCAACAACAAAACAAAGACTAACTCTGCATAGCCTGGGGTAATCAGGACCTGGTTTCTGTCAAGATTATGGTGCCGTTAGCAAAGGGGCAGGCTAAACTCAAGAGACTGAGAAAAGCCTAGGGTTTGATATGGCATGTGCTTTACAGAAGGACCCTGAAGTAGGTAACACCAGCAGAGTGGGGCAAAAACACTGCACAAAGAACCAAGCATTAGCCTTTATTGGACAAACATGCAACCTAGTTTGGGGAAGCAGTTTTAAAAAGTTATCTAATTTCTGCTGGCCCAAAGTCAACAGGAGCCAACAAGTCATTATTGAAGTCCCATATGACACATCACAGTTAGTTCTGCCACTAGATATGCAGGTATGAGACTAGAAATTATAACTATTTTGAGAATCTAACCATAAAATATAGCAGATTATCTAGGTGGACATTGACTTGAGAGGCCTAAAATTATACTGAAAGGGTGTTCAGAAGAAATCATTAAACAAAAATTTTTCTACCAGTCTGAATAATGAATTAGCAGGATAATGAAGATAGGGAGACACTATCCATATGATGAATAAAGAGTTAATAGAAAAGTCTTTAGCATAAATTATCTTGCTGGCCCCAACTTCCCTGGAAGGTGAGAAGATAAGTAAGTCTTCTTCTAAAACAAATAAAAATAAAAAAGCAAACTTACGATAATTCAGATTCAATTTATTCAAGGCAAAACAGTACATACTAAATCTCCTATACTGTTATAACCAAAAAAAAAAAAAAAAATCAAACCCCTTGCCATCGAATCTATTCCTATTCACAGCAACCCTATAAGACAAAGTAGAACTGCCCCAGAGTGTTTCCAAGGAGTCATTGGTGAATTCAAACTGTCCACCTCTTGGTTAGCAGCTGAGCTCTTAACCACTATGTCACCAGGGCTCCATATTGCTATAGAATGCTTATTTTTAGCTCATAGTAGTCATTTATATTGGATATAATATGCCTTCAGGGCTGCTTTGAATGTCAAAGTTGTAGCTTTCCTTTTAGCTGTTTTGATGATAAAGCCTCTCCTAAAAGCCATCTTGAGTTCTAAACTCTATGATTGGAGTAATCTCACATAGACTTATAGCTGTAGAGCAGTTATCAGTTTTATGCATGGTTTATCAATAAGTTATTGAGCTTTAAAAATTACTGTTAGATATTTGAGTCAATTCCTATTTAGGACTGATGAAGATGACTGGCTATATTATGTTACATAAAGTATATTTACATATCAGTTTATAGGCAAATACAAAGTATAAGCTTAATTTTTCTGTTTAGTATTTTTTGTTTGATGACTTTTTTATTGCATTAAAATATATATAACAAAACATTTTCCATTTCAACATTTTTTACATGTACAATTTAGTGACGTTAAGCCACCCTGTTTTGCAACCATTAGCACTATCCATGTCCAAATTTTTCCATCACCCTTAATAGAAACTCAGTGCCCTTTAAGCAATAACTCCCTCTTTCCTCCATCCTCCATCCCCTGGTAATTACTAATATACATTTATTTTCATTGTGTTTTAGCTATGTTTTAGGAAACTGATTGGGCAGATTAGGTTGATATACCATGTATTTTTTCTCATTTAAAATAACAGAAAATAAGATTTTTACACAGAATGTCTTGTTTTCAGGAATGGAAAACCAATTTAAGCAAGAGCTGTCTGTATTATCATTTTAGGTTTTTTGAATTTTTTTTCCTGCCAGTTAAATGCAATTTATGAAATGAGAAAAAGTAAGCCTTAATTCCCAGTCAGCCATTTTAAATCAGAGGTATTTAAGGTCTAATAAAATGATATATACTCTTCAGTCTCTCATTTTTCAGCCCCTTTCATGTTATTTTCAGACCACAAAACAAGAGATGAAGGAAATTCTGAAGTTTGTCTTGACCAGGAGCTTGTCTTACTGGTAATATGCAATCATTTAAACCATTACCAAATGGGACTTGACAGAGGCTGGGCCAAGATGGCAGAGAAGTCAGATGCTCCCAGTCGTCCCTTTTACAACAAAGACCCAAAAAAACAAGTAAATCGATTATATACAACAATCTAGGGGCCCTGAACATCAAAGACAAAGTTGAGGAATCGGACTGAGTGGCAGGGGAGGGAGAGATGGTTCAGAAGCAGCAACGAATTGCCAGACCTGACCCGGCGAAAGCCTGAGCCCATCAGGCCTGATCAGCTTGTGGTGTGCCATGAGGCAGGCAAGCAGCGGTGCCCAGGCGTTTTCCACATTGGGAGAGACCCAGTGGCAGAAAGTCTACTCAGCAATCCAGAACCAGTGAGAAGTAGCCCTCGATTGGTAAAAGATAAGTACTTGCATCTGGCCTACCACGTGGATCAAAAATACCTCCCCTTAGGGAAAAACCTCTCTCCCATTTACCTCCCTGCTCTGCACTGGGACCATAACCGGCTTCAGCAATTGCCAAGTCCCCTGGCTGGAAATAGGATCTGTCACGTGCCCTGAGCCATTCTTCTGGCCTTAGAAAGTGAACAAATTAACAAACAGCAGAAAAAATAACCTGCCAGTTACCCTAAACCAGGAATTCAGAGTGCACACAGCTCCTCTGTCTAGGCACAGACATAAGGGATCCACAGACTCTGAGTGCCTTTCCCACTGCACAGACTTATGTGGGCCCATTTCCACAACGTAGGCCCTCATTACCACAGTACAACAGGGTATTTAC
Source organism: Trichechus manatus latirostris (assembly GCF_000243295.1). NCBI lineage: Eukaryota > Metazoa > Chordata > Mammalia > Sirenia > Trichechidae > Trichechus > Trichechus manatus. Next base: position 18,636,415 of record NW_004443947.1, on the reverse strand, counting down.
CTGAAGTCTAACTTCAACTGTTTCAGCTTTGAAGTGGCAGGTTTGTGACATTTGACACTGCTCTGTCCATTAAGCAGTCTTCACATAGCCACATCAGGGGCCTGAGGACTGGTGGCTCCACCGAAGCCAACTAGCCACCTGTGACAGGGACCTAAGAATAAGAGGTGCCCTCTAGTCCTTACAGCCAACAACAGTGGGTGCAAAACCCACCCATCTACCTGCTCTAGGGAAGAGGGACACACTTTCCTCCTGGACACTCAAGGGTGGCCATCAGCCCCCTGCCTTTCTCAGCCTGTGGTCCCTCTGCTACAGCTGGATGCCTGTGCCAACACCAATCACCCATACCTGTCTAGAACTGTAGGTGAGAGCCTTCACCACACACTTGGTGGCAGACTACCTGGGCACCTGAGCCAAATCCATACAGGAGGAGTGTACAGACTCCTGGGCTCACATACTTATTGAGAGTTCTGGCCACCAGGTGGCAGGACATTGGAGCTCCAAGGGTGCTAGTGATCCAGATAGCTCACAGGAGCAGCCTATTTGGGCATATCAGAACAAGAAACTAGGACACAGTAAGCAAACATAAAAAATATATGTATAATAACTTATTGATGGCTTGGAGACAACAGTCAATACCAAATCACATAAAGAGGCAGACCACCATGGCTTCAGCAAGCTCTGAAAATAAAAAATTTAGAAATTTTCCAGAGGAAGAAAATTTCTTGAAATTACCAGAGGCAGAATACAAAAGATTAATATACAGAACTCTTTAAGATATCAGGAAGGAAATTAAGCAAAATGCAGAGCATGCAATAAAGGAACTTAAAAAGATTAAAGGAGATCATAATGATAAATTTAACAGGCTACAAGAATCCATAGAGAGACAGAATCAGAAATCCAGAATATTAACAATAAAATTTCAGAATTAGACAACTGAGTATAAAGTCATAGAAGCAGAACTGAGGCAATGGAGGTTATAATTAGTGAGATTGAAGATAAAGCAGTTGACACCAAATTATTTGAGGAAAAATCAGATAAAAGGATTTAAAAAAATAAACCCTAACAATTATGTGGGATTCTATCAAGAGGAATAATCTACAAGTGATTGGAGTACCAGAACAGGGAAGGATAATAGAAAATACAGAGAGAATTATTAAAGATTGGTTGGCAGAAAACTTCCCTAATATCAGGAAAGATAAGACAAGAACCACATGATCTTATCAATTGATGCAGAAAAGGCATTCAACAAACTCCAACACCCATTCATGATAAAAACTTTCAGCAAAATAGGAATAGAAGGGAAATTCCTCAACATAATAAAGGGCATATATACAAAGCCAACAGCCAACATCATCCTAAATGGAGAGAGTTTGAAAGCACTTCCCTCGAGAACGGGAACCAGACGAGGATGCCATTTATCACCACTCTTATTTAACATTGTGCTGGAGGTCCTAGCCAGAGAAGATAGGCTAGAAAAAGAAATAAAGGACACCTAAATTGGTACAGAAGAAGTAAAAGTATCTCTATTTGCAGATGCTATGATCTTATACACAGAAAACCCCAAAGAATCCACAAGAAAACTACCGTAACTAATAGAAGATTTCAGCAAAGTATCAGGATACAAGATAAACATACAAAAATCAGTTGGATTTCTCTACACCAACGAAGAGAACTTCTAAGGGGAAATCACCAAATCAATACCATTTACAATAGCCCCCAAGAAGATAAAATACTAAGGAATAAATCTAACCAAAAATGTAAAAGAACTATACAATGAAAACTACAAGGCACTAGTGCAAGAAACCAAAAGAGACCTGCATAAGTGGAAAAACATACCTTGCTCATGGATAGGAAGACTCAACATTGTGAAAATGTCAATTCTACCCAAAGCGATCTACAGATACAATGCAATCCTGATCCATATTCCAACTACATTTTTTAATGAGACGGAGAAACAAATCACCAAATTCATTTGGAAAGGGAAGAGACCCTAGATAAGTAACGCATTACTCAAGAAGAAGAACAAAGTGGGAGGCCTCACACTACCTGATTTTATAACCTATTATACCTTCACTGTAGTCAAAACAACCTGGTACTGGTACAACAACAGATACATAAACCAATGGAACAGAATTGAGAATCCAGACATTAATTCATCCACCTATGAGCAGCTGATATTTGACAAAGGCCCAAAGTCCATTAACTGGGGAAAAGGCAGTCTCTTTAACAAATGGTGCTGGCATAACTGGATATCCATCTGCAAAAAACTGAAACAAGACCCGTACCTCACACCATGCACAAAAACTAACTCAAAATGGACCAAAGACCTAAACATCAAATTGAAAATGAAGAAGATCATGGAAGAAAACATAGGGCCCTGAGACATGGCATAAAAAGAATGTAAACTGTAAGTAACAATGCATAAGCACCAGAAGACAGACTAGGTAAATGGGAGGTCCTAAAAATCAAACACTTATGTTCGTCAAAAGACTTCACCAAAAGAGTAAAAGTCAACCTACAGACTGGGAAAAAAATTTTGGCTATGACAAATTGATCAGCATCTAATCTCTAAAATCTACAAGATACTGCAAAACCTCAACAACAAAAAGACAAATAACCCAATTAAAAAATGAGCAAAGGATATGAACAGGCACTTTGCCAAAGAAGACATTCAGGCAGCAAACAGACACATGAAGAAATGCTCACGATCATTAGCCATTAGAGAAATGCAAAACAAAACTACAGTGAGATTCCATCTCACCCCAACAAGGCTAGCTTTAATCCAAAAAACACCAAATAATAAATGTTGGAGAGGTTGTGGAGAGACTAGAACACTCATACACTGTAGGTCGGAAGGTAAAACGGTACAACCAGTTTGGAAATCGATTTGGTGCTTCCTTAAAAAGCTAGAAATAGAAGTACGATACAATCCAGCAATTCTGCTACTTGGAATATATCCTAGAGAAATAAGAGCTGTCACACGAATAGATATATGCACACCCATGTTCATTGCAGCATTGTTTGCAATACCAAAAAGATGGAAACAACTTAGATGCCCATCAACAAACGAATGGATAAACAAATTATGGTATATTCACACAATGGAATACTACGCAATGATAAAGAACAACGATGAGGCTGTGGAATATCTTATAACATGGAGGAATCTGGAGGGCATTATGCTGAGTGAATTTAGTCAGTCACAGAAGGATAAACACTGTGTAAGACCACTATTATAAGCACTCAAGAAAAGGTTTAAACATAGATGAATACATTCTTTGATGGTTACAAGGGTGGGGAGGGAGGATGAGTGTTATTCACTAACTAGATAGTAGACAAGAATTATCTTAGGTGAAGGGAAGAACAGCACACACTACAGGGGAAGTCAGCACAACGGGACTAAACCAAAGCTAAGAAGTTTTCTGACTACAATCAAACAATTCGAGGGAGAGTAGGAAGGGCTGGAGTCTGGGGACCATGCTTTCAGGGGACATCTAGGTCAACTGGCATAACAAAGTTTATTAAGAAAATGTTCTGCATCCTACTTTGATGAGTGGCCTCTGGGGTCTTAAAAGCTAGCAAGCGGCCATCTAAGATGCATCAATTATTCCAACCCACCTGGAGCAAAGAAGAATGAAGAACACGAAAGACACAAGGAAGGTATTAGCCCAAGAGACAGAAAGGGCCACATAAACCAGAGACTTCATCAGCCTAAGACCAGAGGTACTAGATGGTTCCTAGCTACCACCAATGACTGCCCTGACAGGGAACACAACAGAGAGTCCATGATGGAGCCAGAGAAAGATGGGGTGCAGAACTCAAATTCTAGTAAAAAGATCAGACTTAATGATCAGAGTGAGACTGGAGGAACCCCAGGAAACATGGCCCCTGGACTCTCTGTCAACCCAGAACTAAAACAATTCCCAAGGCCAACTCTTCAGAGAAAGATTGGACTGGACTGTGGAACATAAAACGATACTCTTGGAGAGTGTGCTTCTTAGCTCAAGTAGATACATGAGACTAAATTGGCAGCTTCTGTCTGGAGGTGAGATGAGAAGGCAGAGAGGGTTAGGATCTGGTTGAATGGACATGGGAAATCAGGGCTGGAAAGGAAGAGTGTGCTGTCACAGTATAGGGAGAGCAATTAGGGTCACATAACAATGTATGCATGTATGTATAAATTTTTATGTGAAAGACTAACTTGAAATGTAAACTTTCACTTAAACTATAACAATAAACAAACAAAAAAAAAAGGACTTGGCTAGACTTCTCTACATTGCACCAAAAAAACAAAAAAAAAAACCTTCTATTTTATATGAAATAGGGCAGCCTGGAATCTTCACATTTCTCTCTCTCTGTTCTTTCCACATGGAATTGTAACTGGATCCATGCAAAGGTCTCTAGCAAATGTATTCTGCAGTAAATAGCTAGAAACAAACACACAAAAAATGTGGAAAATGTATTATATGAGCACCAAGTATTTTGTCTTTGCAAAGAGAACTTTAAATCTCTGGAAGAGACTTGAGAAAGATAGATATTCAGAGGCTTTCCTGTCTGCCTTATTTTACTCAAATTTGTTTTGATTCATGTTAAGTCTCTGGCAGAAACATCAAATCTGTGCAATCTTAATTTGTGAATCGTCCTCAACCAAAAAGTGTGATAGAAAGCTTCTTATAGTCCTCAGTAGTGGGAGTAAGAAAAAAAATTTATATAAATGCGTTATTCTTAAGCCTGTGAGAGTCCCAGAGAGCCTTCTACAGTCATTCTCAGCCACTGAGTATATTCAAGAAAATATGCCATAGCATAAAGAATCTTGAAAGTTCAGAGTTTGTGTTTATTTTCTATTAATATAACTACCTTTTAAGCCTAGGAACCCAAAGTTTGTTTTTCAAGTTACAATTGTAAACAGAAAAAGTTTCAAACTGGAGGCACTCATGTAAGACATAAAAATGACAGAGACAACATGCATTCCCAGGAAGTAAAGTGTCAGGATGTAAACCATTTGTTCATGGTAAGAATGTGTCAAGATGTAAACAATTCATTCCTTGGAAAAATGTGTTCATGACTGCAATCATATATAACCGAACTGGCTGGCACCACTCACCCATGTGGTAACTCACTTCCTTCTAGCCAAGTGACCAACCTTTAAATTTCAAAGGACTTCAAGCTGAAGCTGATCTTATTTATAATCAACCATTAACCCTCTACTTTTCCTTTGTTCTCTAGCATATAGACACCTCTCTCGGCTTTAACAGTGGAGTGTTTTGTATTTTTATTTAGCGCTGCCCAGCTCGAGTTTTATTATTCCTCAATAAAACTCCCTTTCTTTCACTCCTAAAAAGGATAAGATTTTCTTCTTTGACATTTCTGATGTCAGAAGCGGGCCTTCAAAGGTGCATTATCTTTGACTATCCCTGGAGCATCTGGACATGGGCATGATACTTACTGAGCCACTTTGGCACTCCACTTTCGCAAATTCTCAGGAACTGTTTAAGGTAAGATAAAAACGCTTGAATTCAAGCTTCCTTCCATTGTATTGATAGCTGTTCGAGTTCTACAGTGGATTTGTTTTGTTTTTTGCAAGTAAAGGTCTTTTGTTACTATCCTTATAAAATGGAGAATGCCATGTCCAAAGGAGATATGAAGCCACCTTCTGGAACACCTGCTCACTACATGGACAAGCATTATGGCCTTTATCATGTATGTTCTTGTCTGTCTGGCATAACCTCACTTGAGATAGTTTGGAAAATCAATGGCAACTTTGGAGTTCTTTTGGTCTCTCCAAGTTAATTTTTCTGCACAGTAAATTAAAGAACCAAGGCTCCTGGATTAAACAGTCTCAGTGAGATGTCTATTTACATTGTAATATTGAGGCCTCTAAAAGACAACAAGACAATAAGATTGCTTCCCTGCCAGATATTGTCTTTAAATTAACTATGCAGAATAAAAAATTGCAATGTCAAATTTCAGTTCCCACTCCTTCTACTTTTCTGCTGGCTGTTACCTCTTTATACCCTTCTTTGCCTTCCTACTCTTCTGATAACACTTTATCTGAACTTTCCTTTTTGTCTAAAAAAACAACAAATAAACCTTTGTCTGAAATGATCCTTAAAATTTGTCCCAACAGTGATGCTAAAGATTTCCTTTGTATCACTTTTTTCCCATGGATATACTCAGAATTAGCATTGTGAAAGATTTTCCTAAACTCCTTGAGGACCCATACAAATTTTCTGAAGAATTTAAAATTCTTATTAAATACTTCCAGGCTGAGCTCCCCAACTTGTATCAGCTTGTGCACACGATTGCTGGCCCAAGAGAAGGCAAATTATTGCTAGAACAGGCAGAATGGAAAGACCCCCCCAAGGACAGTTAAGGCTTAAATATTGATAAAATTGCCATCAATCTGTTGGAAGACTCTTGGTTCATGAGTAAAAAAATTGCTTGAGGCTATCCCAAATGCCATTCCTCCACTAAGTGATTGGACTAAAATGCACTCTTGAAAACTAAATAAAGATGAAAGTGTTTATAATCATCAGACTCGACTGCTCCAGAAGTTTCTGAACACTCTGGACTCCCCTTGACTGCACCTGGTGCCTCAAGTGCTTTCAATGCTATTGTCATATCCAGTCTTAAACTTGAGATCTCAGTCTTAGTAAAGTGATATTGATTAGACTTGGAGACAGCTCCTATGGTCGAGCTAACTAATTTAGCTTACAAAGTTTCCCAGACTCTTGAAGATGAAAGGGTTTCTAAGCCTAATAAATTAATGGCCCTTCAGTTGCAACAATTACAATCTCCCATTCAGAATAAAAATGTTAAACTTTCCAATGGCACAAAGGCAGGTATTTGTCACTATTATAAAAAAAAACCTGGTTATTAGAAAAATGAATAAGTTAAAAAATAAAGACTGACATAAAACCAAAAAAAAAAAAAAAAAAAACAAAACCCACTGTGGTCATCAATTCTAACTCATAGCAACCCTATAGGACAAAGTAGAACTTCCCCATAGGGTTTCCAAGGAGCACCTGGTGGATTCAAACTACCAACCTTTTGGTTAGGCAGCTGTAGCTCTTAACCACTATGCAACCAAGGTTTCCAAAAGACTGACATAGTCCCGCTTAAAAAAAAAGTTCTACAGTCTGATTCAGAATGAATGTACTGTGGGGACAAAACAGGATCTTTTCCTATGGTGGCTCTTAACCAGCAAGGAGAAACTTATTTATTAACAGAAAACTTTACCAATTTTTAATTGACACTGAAGTCACCCTGTCTGCTATTAATCCCACCTATTTACAAAAGCCCCTGCTCCAGAGTACTAAACTTCAATAGTGGTGAGGGGTCACCAATCAAGAACAAACGTTGATTCATTTCCAACCTGTTCCAATATCTCTTGCTCCTACTGAAGATTTATACCTTTTTTTTTTTCTGCTCTATTATGATACCCTTCTCAATCTAGTAGTAAAGAGATATTTTGTCCAAATTTAATTGCCATTTACAATTTAAAGAACAGTGGGAAATATTATTGAGTCTACCTGATATCTATAAGTCAACAAAGACAGGCTCTGAATTAGACAATATTCAGGAAGAAGAAACCATTTTTTATATGCAAGCACTTGTCTCTCCAAAATTCAACTCACCTAGTCCTCTCCCTTCTGACATCTTTTCCCTCATTCCAGAAACCTTATGCACCACCACATCCACAGATGTAGGTGGAGTTTTCTCAACTGAGCAAATTAAATCTCAAATAGATTTACGTAAACCTCTGCCAAAAATTCCCCAGTATCCACTAAAACTAGAAGCAAAAGAAGGACTAGCTCTAATCATACAAGGTTACCTTTCCAAAGTTTTAATTGTCATTGTACAACCCCTTGTAATACTCCTGTTCTTCTAGTTAAAAAATAATAATAATAATGGCTGGAGATTTGTTTTAGATTTGTATGTAATCAACTGTATTGTTATCCCTAGATTCCCAATAGTCCCTAATCTTCAGTTATTACTTTTCAATGTAATAAATGTAACTAATTTTATGGTTTTGGACCTTTGCAGCACCATTTTCAGTATTCCTGTGCCTCTGAAAGTCAGTATTTGTTTGCTTTCACCTGGGAAAATGAAAATAAAAAAAAAAAATTACCTTAACTGTAATGCCCCAAGGATTTACTGCATCTCCTACTTATTTTTCTCAGATTCTGCATGTAGATTTGCAGCTTTTACAGTTTACAAGCAAATCTACATTGCTGCAATACATTGATGTTTGCTAATTTGTTCAACCTACTCTCAGACCTGTCTTGATGACAGTGTAGATTTATTAAAACATCTGGATATTGGTAGACATAAAGTTTCCCAAAAAAAAATACAATTAGATCAGCCTTCTGTTAAATATTTGGGCCACCAATTTCTGTGGAAGATTTCTCTATTGATTTTAAATGGAAAGAATTTATTCTTGTCTTTCCTTTATCTGAAACAAAGAAACTGCTGTGGGGCTATCCTGGACTTTGAGACTATTGTCCAAAGTGGATTCACAATTTTTATTTGTTGGCTCAACCTTTATACAAACATTTAAAAACCTCTGATCCAGATTCATTCCAAATTGCATCAGAAGATTGAGAGGCTGTGGTTTAATTAAAAGGGGCTTTAATTCACACTCCTACTCTAGGTTTTCCTAATTACAAACTAGATTTTTCCTTATTTGTGCATGAATTATCTGGAAATACTTTAGGCATACTAATGCAAAGGCATGGAGGACAACAAAGAACTATAGACTATCACAGCCTACAGCTTGACCCTTTAGCCAGGGAATACCCTGCCTTAAGACTGTGGCTGTTACTGCCAAACTAGTGGAAACCAGAGCAGATGTAGTGCTGGGAAACTTTTTAGATGTCTATGTGCCCCGTACTGTGTTTGACTTACTTAATTCCGCCTTGACAGAACATCATTCTGTCAGCAGGCTCACCTTCTATGAAGTTCTCTTCCTGGCTGCATCTAACATTAGACTACACTCCGTGATCTTAAATCCAGCTACTCTTCTCCTTGCAACTAATGAGAACAACTATGCTACACATGATTGTCTAGACTTGACTGAGCAACATTTAACCCCTCAGAAAGACTGAAAAGAGAATCCTTTAATGAATCCTTATTTGGTTTAGTTTGAGGATGGTTCCTATTTAAAACCTTATTCTACTAGTCCTTACTACCAAGCTAGATATGCTGTTACAACTTCTAGTGAAGTCCTTGACAGGCTCTCCTTGAAGCCACTTCAACCCAACAAGCTGAAATAATTGTGCTCACCAGAGCTTGTAGAATTGCTTCAGGAAAATCTGTTAATATTTTTATCAATGACAAGTACTATTTTGGAATTATACATGATTTTCACATGTTATGTGGCCATTCCAAAGAAAGGTGATCCAACAGAATGCAGAAATTATTGAACAATATCAATAATATCACACACAAGTAAAATTTAAAATGGTCGATAATTCAAAATTCAGAAAATAATTAAAAAATGGTTACAGTAGCGTATCAACAGGGAACATCCAGAAATTCAAACTGAATTCAGAATAGGATGTGGAACAAGGGATATCATTACTGATGTCAGATAGATCTTGGCTGAAAGCAGAGAATATCAGAAACATATTTACTTGTGTTTTATTGACTATACAAAGACATTCGACTCTGTGGATCACAACAAATTATGGATAACATTACAAAGAATGGGAATTCCAGAGCAGTTAATTGTGCTCATGCGGAACTGTACGTAGATCAAGATGTATTGCATTGGGCAAATCTGCTGCAAAAGACTTCTTCAAAGTGTTAAAAATGTCACTTTGAGGACTAAGGTGTGATGGACTCAAGTCATGGTATTTTCAATCGTCTCATATATGTGTGAAAGCTGCACTATGAGTAAGAAAGTCCAAAGAAGAACTGATGCATTTTAATTATGGTGTTGACCAAAAATATTGAATATACTATGAACTGCCAGAAGAAAAAACATATATGTCTTGGAATAAATACAGCCAGAATGCTATTTAGAAGTGAGTATGGTGGGACTTCATCTCATGTGCTTTGGACATATTATCAGGAGGGACCAGTTCCTGGAGAAGGACATCATGCTTAGTAAAGTGGACATTCAGTGAAAAACAGGAAGACTCTCAACAAGATGCAATGACACAGTGGCTGCAACAATGGGCTCAAGCATAACAACAATTATGAGGTTCGCTCAGGACTAGGCAGTGTTTCATTCTGTTATGCATAGGGTCACTGTCTATAATCAATCATCAACCCCTTAACTTTCCTATGTTCTCCATGTATAACCCCTCCTCCCCACTCTGTACAAATGGTAGGGTGCTTTTATTTTTACTATGTGCTACCCTGCTTGAGCTGCATTAGTCTTCAATAAAACTCATTTTCTTTCACGCCTAACATAAGAACATTTTTTCTTTGAAGCAGTTTTTATCACTACCTTGCTTACTTCAAGAAAGGATTTTAGTTACCTCATAAAAAGAGGCCCATATGTACAATAAAGTCCATTTAAATACACATAGAAAAAATAAACCATGGAAAATGAAGAAAACATAAACAAGGCAAAAATATCAGCTCTTTACCTATTTATAATTTATATTATCTTTGAGCTGCTTTATTTTTGTAACAAAACAGAAGAGAATGAGAAACATAGAGTGAAAGTGAGAGACTGAGAGAGAGCAAAGAATATGAATTGCTATTTGACTTGATATTTTTGCCATCAAGGAAAAAGATAAAAACAATGGCTATTAAGAGGAAAATAAGAAACATTATTAAGTGTGTATTTGTGATAGGAGTCCTGGTGGGGCAGTGGTTAAAAGCTCAGGCTGTTAACCAAAAAATCAGCTGTTCGAATCCACCAGCCACTCCCTAGAAACTCTATGGGGCAGTTCTACTCTGTCCTACAGGTTAGCTATAAGTTGGAGTTGACGACAACGGTTTTGGGTTTGGTTTACGTGTAATAGACATTGTCATGAAAAAATAAACACACACATATATATTACCAAAATTATGTCTTGTAATTTTCATGATACTTTGTGTTAGATATATTAGCCTTATTTTACAGTTAAGAAAACTGAACTCCAAAAGGATGAGTAATTTTGCAAAGTTCATATAACTGGAAGAAAGACTACTAGTATTTCAATCTTGGTCTAGCTATACCAAAATATCTTTCATAGATCTTAATTAGGAGTATTAAGGAGAGATATATACATATATATATCCAGGATATACACAAGCACATACATACATCAAGTTTATATACACATAAACAGTATGCAGAATATCAAAGAGCTTCTAAAAGAAAAAATAAGGAAAGTTAGGATGTGGTAGAGTGAGGCTTTTCTTTCTTTTCCTTATAGTAAGATCTTTCTTAATTAGAAAATAATATAAAATTGAATCGTTATTAGTTGCCATTGAGTCAGTTCTGACTCATAGAGAACCCTTGTGTGCAGAGTAGGACTGCTCCGTAGGGTTTCCAAGGCTATGACCTTTTGGAAGCAGATCACAAGACCAGACTTCTGAGGTGCCTCTGGGTGGGTTTCAACCAGCATCTTTTTGGCCTGTAGTCAGGTGCTTAACCATTTGTGTCACACAGGAACAAAATCGAATAGTCATCTTAAGAAACAGAAGTTGTTTGTACAGCAATATCATAATCTATATCCTGTAAGTTATTATACTCAAGGAAAGGTGTTTTGCTGACCACATCTGGGGGTGAAAGAAAGGCCTAAAGATTGAGTTTCTCCTGGTTCCTTCTTACTGCTCTTCAAAAATAATAGTTCCCATTTTCCAAGCCTCACACCATATACAAAAACAAATTCAAAATAGATTAAGGAACTAAATGTGCAAACTAAAACATAAAATCCTTAGAAGAAAATGCAGGGGCAATGCTGTCAGATCTATCTTTTAACAATGGATTATCTAATATAATAAAAGCACAAACAAAAAGGACAAAATAAATAAATGGGACCTCAGGGAAATTAAAAACTTTTGTTCATGAAAAGGCTTTGTCAAAAAAGTGAAAAGGCAAGCTACTGACTCAGAGAATAGCTTCATAAACCATATATCCGATAAGAATCTAATAATCAAAATGTATATAAAATTTCTACAACTTAACAAAAAAAGGCAACCTAATCACAAAATAGGCAAAGGATTTGTATAGACATTTCACCAAAGAGGAAATTCAAATGGCCACCAAACACATGAAAAGATTCTCAATGTCATTAGACATCAGAGAGCTGCAAATCGACCAAAATAAGATATTATTTCACTCCCACTAGGATTATTGTTGTTAGGTGCCTTCCAGTCAATTTCGACTCATAGAGATTCTATGTACAACAGAATGAAACACTGCCCAGTATTGTGCCATCCTCACAATCATTGCTGTGTTTGAGCCCATATTGCAGCAAGTGTGTCAATCCATCTCTCTGAGGGTCTTCCTCTTTCTCACTGACGCTCTATTTTACCAAGCATGATGTCCTTCTCCAGGGATTGGTCCCTCCTGGTAGCATGTCCCAATACGTGAGACAAAGTCTCCCCATCCTCCCTTCTAAGGAGCATTCTGGCTGTACCTCTTTCTTCCAAGAAAGAGTTGCTCATTTTTCTGGCTGTCTAGAGTATATTCAATATTCTTCACCAATACCATAATCCAAATACATCAATTCTTCTTCAGACTTCATTATTCACTGACCAGCTTTCACATGCGGGTGAGGTGATTGAAAATACCACAGCTTGGGTCAGGCACACCTTAGTCTTCAAGTTCACATCTTTGATTTTTAACACTTTAAAGAGGTCTTTTCCAGGAGATTTGCCCAATGCACTGCGTCATTTGATTTCTTGACTACTGCTTCCATGGGTGTTGATTGTAGATCCAAGTAAAATGAAATCCTTGACAACTTCAATCTTTTCTCCACTTATCATGATGTTGCTTATTCATCCAGTTGTGAGGATTTTTGTTTTCTTTAAGGTGTAATCTATGCTGTCGGCTGTAGTCTTTGATCTTCATCAGTAAATGCTTCAAATCCTCTTCACTTACAGCAAGCAATGTTGTGTCATTTGCACATTACAGGTTGTTAATGAGTCTTCCTCCAATCCTGTTGCCTCGTTGTTCTTCACGTAGTCCAGCTTCAAAAATTATTTGCTCAGCATGCAGATTGAATAAGTATGGTGAAATGATACAATATGATATAGGATAAAACCATCTCAAGAATAGATCTGATGCTTTGAACACTAATGACCATAGACCAGACAAGTTGTAAGATAATAGCAAGGACATCATACATGAAGAAAGCAAAAGCTTATTAAAGAGACAGAAAAAAAAAAAAAAAGACTGAAATAGATGTCAGAAGAGACTTTTGCTCTTAAATGTAGAGTAGCTAAAGTAAAAGGAAGAAAGGATGAAGCAAAAGAACTGAACATAAAATTTCAAACGTTGGCTTGAGAACACAAAGTAAAGTATTATAACGAAACATGCAAAGACTCGGAGTTAGAAAACCAAAAGGGAAGAACACGTTCGGCCTTTCTCAAGCTGAAACAACCGAAGAAAAAATTCAAGCCCAGAGTTGCAATATTAAAGAACCCACTATGATGGAATTTAAAAAAAAAGAAAATAATAAATGTTGGTGAGGATGTGCGGAAACTGGAACCCTTATCCATTGCTAGTGGGAATGCAAAATGGTACAACTGCTGTAGAAAACAGTGTGGAAGTTCCTCAAAAAAACTAAAAATAGAACTATCATACAACCCAGTAATTCCACTCCTAGGTATATACTCAAAAAACTTGAAAGCAGAGACTCAAATAGAGATTTGTACACCAATGTTCTTTGCAGCACTATTCACAACAGCTAAAAGATGAAAACAACCTAAATGCCCATCAACAGATGACTCGATAAATAAAACGTGGTACATACATATAATGTAATACTACTCAGCGAGAAGGAGAAATGAAGTCTTGATACATGCGACAGTATGGATGGAGCTTGAAGACATTACGCTGAGTGAAATAAATTAATCACAAAAGCACAAATATTGAATGACCTCATGTTATAGATTGAACTCTGTCCCCCAGAAATATGTATTGTAAATCCTAACCTCTATGCCTGTGTTTATAATCCTGTTTGGGAATGCACTGTCTTTGTTAAGTTAATGAGACAGAATTAGTGTAGAGTGTATCTTGAGTAAATCTTTTTTGTAACATAAAAGAGATTAAAGGCAAACTAGCGAGTAGAGATGGGGGAAAAGATATGCGAAGACACATAGAGATCTCCAAGGAACCAGGAAGCAGAAGAGACAAGGACCTTCCTTGAGAGCCAATAGAGAATGTCTTCTCCTAGAGCTGATGCTCTGAATTCAGATTTCTAGCTTTCTAAACTGTGAGAAAATAAATTTCTGGGGTCTTAAAAGCTTGTAAGCAGCCATCCAAGGCACAATAATTGGTCTCTATTTGCCCAGAACAACAGAAGAAGAAGGAGAGTCAGGAATAGGAGGGTATGGAATACGTGGCAAAGTGCTTCCATGAACAACTGTCTCCTTTGCCATGAGACAAAAAGAACTGGATATTGCCTGGCTACCATCACTGACCGAAGATTCTATAGATGAATCCTGATCAAAAGTAGGAAAAGGCAGATTCTCATGGACCCCAGACTTCTTGGATTCATGGAGGCTGGATGAACCCCTGAGACTATTGCCCTGGTACAATCTTTAAGCCTTAAACCAAAAATCTCCCCTGAAGTCTTCTTAAAACCAAACAATAGTTTAGCTTAACTAATAAAGAATGTCTATCTTGAGCATTGTGCTCTTTCAAGATATATCTACTTAGAATCAAATTGACAACTGCGACTCAAAAGATTAGATAGAAAATTTAGGGGGCTGCGAATTTACGTTAATGGGGGAAGAACTCAGAAAAGGAGGGTGAGAATTGTTGCACAACTCAAAGAATGTAATCAATTTCACTGAATTGTATACGTAAAAACTTGAAGTGGTGCATGTTTCTCTGTGTGTATTCTCAACAACAAAATATATATTTTTTTCTAAAAATAGAAGTTCCATTTAAAACCATTTTACATACTGGCATTTGTATTAATTATCCATCGTTGTGTAACAAAATAATCACTTAAAGAGTAAACATTTATTTTCTCACACACTTTTGAGATTTAGGAATCTGGGAGCAATTTAGCTGTGTGGTTATGGCTCAAGGTCATTTATGAGATTGCAATTAAGATGTTGACTAGTAGTTCCATCATCAGTTTCCATAATGATTCATCCACATGGCTACTAGCTGGAGGCCTCATTTCTTCACCATGTGGACTCTCCATATGGCCACTTGAGGATTTTCATGACATGACAGTTACCTTCCCCCAGAAAGAGCAATGCAAGAAAGAGAACAAGAAGACTTCCACACTATCTTTTTTGACCTAATCACTCACTGTCGCTTCCACCAAAATCTGTTTGTCAGAAATGAGTTAGTAAGTCTAGGTCACACTCCAATCAAGGAGAATTAGTAAAAGGAGTGTTGAAAAAATTGTGGACATATTTTGAAACCACCACTGAATTCCACAGAATATGTCATTCAAAAATGAAACAAAAAAAGCGTTTTACTGCCTTAAAAACAAAATGTTAGAAAACATTTTTCTAAATTAACTTCAATTATATCACCATTTAGGCATCACAGTGCTTGTTCTTGGGAGCTCTTGAGATGGGAACATAGGAATTAGTGAAATCAGGACTCAACAGTTCAAGAGATTCTAATATTTGTTGATACCAAAAAAAACCAAACTTATTGCTTTCAAGTCAATTCCGACTCATAGTGTCCTAGTCATCTAGTGCTGCTGTAACAGAAACACCAGAAGTGATGGCTTTAACAAAGAGAAATTTATTTTCTCACAGTCTAGTAGTCTAGAAGTCCAAATTCAGGGTATCAGCTCCAAAGGAAGGCTGCAAGTCCAAATTCAGGGCATCAGTTCCAGGGGAAGGCTTTCTCTCTCTGTGGGCTCTCTCTGGAGGAAAGTCCTTCTCGTCAGTCTTCCCCTGGAATAGGAGCTTCTCTGCACAGGAACCTCAGGTCCAAAGGGCACGCTCTTCTCCCAGTGCTTCTTTCTTGGTCGTATGAGGTCCCCACTCTCTGCTTCCTTCCCTTTTCTTTTATCTCTTGTAAGATAAAAGGTGGTGCAGGCCATACTCCAGGGAAACTTCCTTTACATTGGATCAGGGATGTGACCTTAGTAAGGGTGTTACAATCCCACCCTAATCCTCTTTAACCACAGGCAGAGATTATAATTTATAACACATAGGAAAATCACAAAATGGAGGACAACCACACAATACTGGGAATCATGGCCTAACCAAGTTGACATATATTTTTTGGGGACACAATTCAATCCATGACATATAATAACCGTATACAGCAGAGTAGAACTGCCCCATCGTGTTTCCAAGGAGCAGTTGCTGGATTCGAACTGCTGACATTTTGGATAGCAGCCAAGCTGTTAATCACTGCACCACCAGAGATAAATCCCAAGTAACATTTAAATGCTGTAAAGAAGCTCTTTATCTCCTTTCTAGGTCTCATAGTGTTTTGAATATTTCATTTGGAATGACATATATAGGAGGCTGTAAAGAAGTGTGAACTATCAGTAAAATGTAGCCTGGGCTTTAGGCCATGAAGCAATCATACTGGGCAGAAAAGTGCTAATTGTTGATGCTAACATCTTTCCTGATATCAGTGATACAGACTAGTTTATAATTTCACCATTTTTAAGTTAAATTAAGTTTAGATATATATTTCATGTTTTAATTTGAGCATCATAAATTGACAGCGTGTGAACAAAACTGGAAAAATCAAATGAGGAGCTAATTTAGCATTTTCAATAAGGATAAGAGTCTACATTTTTTCTTCTACCAGCGTTCATCATAGTGAACTGAAAAAAAAAAAAGAAAAAGTGTCTGTGGCAAGCTTTGCAAGCCAATCATACACACACACACATAAACACACACGTCTCTATACTCAGACACAGATACATACACTCGTCTAGTTCTCATTGTTCTCATGTGTAAAATAGTGATAATAATATTATCTAACACGTAAGACTGTTAAATGAGATAATGCATTTAAAGAATGTAGCACAGTGCTTGGTACATAGTTCTCAATATGTGTTAGCTATTTTTGATACTTAAATGGCATGCTCTTAACATTATCACCAACATACATTTTCTGTGATTGTGAATAGGGAGGCTGAAGTTATGCAGCATTAATTCTACAATAAAATCAATTAAAACAATTTTATTTATCAACTACTATAGTCATATTTTTAAGACTCAAGATAATAGCACTAATAACTATGATTCAAGCTCATAGTTCTCTGATCTTTTCATGACACCATATGAACTGAGTAGATGGTCTCTGAATACATCTCTTTAATTTTTTCCTTTTGTTACCATCCATTGATGTACAGGTTTCTATTCTGGTCCTTATTGTATAGATAAGATATATATTTTATATACATATGTGTGTATCTATAATATTATATGGATAAATATATAATATGGATACACAAAATATATGCATACAGTTAGTTTTTTCTTTTCAGTGAATGCAGGTTTTGCCATAAACAGTTTAGTCATGTCAGTATTTCAAATAAATGAAAAAAATGAAATCTTTTTCTCACATTTTAAGTCTTCTCAAAAGCAATTAATTTACAGGATTCTTCCCTGCAAAAGAAAAATGACGGTTCTCAGATATAAAGAGTAAATATAAGAATGGAAAACATATTTCAGTTCCTATATGGAAAATAACTTCTGAATAACTGATGAACAGAAGAAAATTCTTGTAAAATGACAAATTGGAATATCCCTGTTGCCCTTGCCCATGAGGTTTAATCCAACTGATCAGCTTCCAAACTAAGCCAGTACCTCAATGAAAGAGTACAATTCTATGGCTATTCTGAGTTATCAAGGAGAGATTATAGAACAGGTAAGAGCCTGGCAGTGGTCTGCAGAGAATGCTAGAATAGGGATCCAATTAAACATAGTAGATTCTGAAGAGATTCTGATCCATTGAGGTCAGGCAGGGTTAAAAAAAAAAAGCTACCGTGCCCAAATAACGTGCTTGGAAGATTGACTCTGACTACTTGGACGAGAGGATCTGAAGAATTAAAGTATAACATGAAAACCTCTCCTATCCTGAAAGATGAGGAACACCACCCTTAGTAAATGATGAAACTGGCAAACAGAGAAACCGCCTCTAGGTATCTAGACTGTCCAAGAAGCCAGACAATTTGCTGCCTGGCTCGTTGCCTCAACATAGACCACGCTGAAGGAAACTGCCAGATTGTCATGGCTGAATGTACTCCAGAAGATCAACCCCAATACCAAGAAGTAAACAAAGAAAAAACCACAGCTACTATATAGAAGAAAACACAAGCTGAGAAAACTGTGTTTTTATGCAAAAAAATCACTCCTTCTGTGATTGTTTGACAAAAGCTCCCTCCCCCAGTGGGGTATTTTTGTAAGTGCCTGCTATGCCAATTTTTTTTTTTTATTTTTTACATGTTGCTATAAAAAATTAGCATAATGTGCTTACAAAAATATGTCACAGGGAGAGGGAGCAATTGGCAATCAAATATAGAAGGTGGGCATTATTTGTGTAAAAATATGGTAAGTGGCCCTTAGTGAAATGTAATTGCTCAGAAAAAAGACAGCAAATTCAACAACAGGAAAAAATCCTATGAGCAATTGAGAACATTGATGTTAGAACAAAAAAAAAATTCATGCAAAAATTATATGCAAATATAAAATTCAATGATGAATTGAATAGTCATTATTGAAATATAAATTAGTGGCCTGAAAAATCAAGAGAAAGATGTAAAAGAAAAAAGAAATAAATAAAGGAGATGGAAAACATTAAGGAAAAGTTTAAAGACGTGGAGGATGAATCTGAGAGAGTTAACTACAAATAATAGGTGGCCAAAAAGGAGAAGGAGGAGGAAGAGGGAGAGGAGAGGAAGAGGGGGAGGAGGAAGAGAAGGGGAAGTAGGAGAAGAATGAGAAGGAGAACAAAAACAGGAAAAAGAAGTAGCAGCAGAAGAAAGAGAAAAAAATGAAAGACCATAATTAAATAAACAATGGAAAGGAATTTTTCTGAGGAAAATTTTCAAGAAAAACTGTAAACGAACTACAAATGTTAGGACAGAAATCTAAATATAAGAGAAGAGAGTGAAAGAGGGTAGAGAAATTAACTTTGCAAGATACGTAGTTAAATCTAAATGGATAATGATATAGTAACTGAGAGTATGTAATTTAGTAATGATTCTTGGGATAAAAAAGACAGACTACTGGATAAAACATAATAATAATCTGGAACTAAGAGTACTAAGATAGCTCAAGAAAATAAATAAAAGCATTATTATGGATTAGGATGCAGGGGTAAACTATTCTAAATATCTCCTCTTCTTGGAAAATATGGAAATAATAGAGAAATAGAAGGTATTATGAGAAGATATTATTTATAAATTACATTCATGTAATAGATAAATGGATTTTCTTATGAACAAGAAGGTAATAATTAGTGCAATAGGACAGTGGAATGTAAAATAAAACTGCAAAATAACAAGAGAGAGAAAAAAAAGACCACCAAGTTGGCCAAACCAGGAAATAATAAAATTGAAAAAAGTAAACAAAAATGTAAACAGTATACATACATGAACTAGGAGAAAGAAAATCCATTTTATCCATTGTTCTGCTAATAATAAGCACTTAAAACTTTTGTATGGGAAAAGATATTACCAAAGAAGAAATAGACGCATGACTGACCAGTCCTGTAGCCACACTTGTAAAAGGTCATTATCCGTTCCTTTCGGAAGAGGAATTAGAAACAAAGGATGTAAACTTTTTACCCTTTATATTTAATTGTGTATAACATGTTTAGAATAATCTTAGGAATTTGTTTTTATGAAGGACATAGGATGAGAATTGAGGGTGGGAGAAAGGTAGGGAGGGAGGCAGTGGTGTGTCTAGGGTATTGTACCTGCCCTGGGCTTGTGGTGCCACTGAGCAGTTTCTATTAACCCAGTATGGCTCAACATCCTTCCTCAAGCACAGAAATGTGTTAAGATTAATGAGCTTGATTTGCACTTTTGAGCTGATGTTATGGTAAAGTTATGTAAAAGAGGAGTGTCAGGTGTTTGGACAGGGGTGCAGTTTCAGTGCTTGCTATAGGTGCCATGTCCATAGAAACGCTGCTGGTCTTACTGGGTTAATAGAAACCGCTCTGTGGTGCCATGTGCCCAGGGCAGGTGCAATACCTGTCGTACCTGCCATATCATAGTTACACCTCTGGGAGGGAGGAAGAACCCTGTGGAAACTCACGAGAACTTCCTCCTATGGTTATTAGAATTATTCTTCCAGCTACAAGTTAAAAACAAAAACTGTAATTTCAAAAGTTACAACCAAGGTATTTGTACACTGCTAATGGCAATGTAAAATGGTACAGACACTTTGGAAAACAGTCTGGCAGTACTTCAAAATATTCAACATATAGTTACTATTTGACCCAGCTATTACATTTCAAGAGAAATGAAAATATATGTTCATGTAAAAACTTGTACACAGATGTTCATGGTAGCTTATTTGTAATGGCCAAAAAGTAGAAAACAACTCAACTGTCTGTCAACTGATGAATTAATAAAATGAGGAATAGCCATACAATGGAATATTATTCAGTAGTAAAAAAGGAATGAAGCACTGATACATGCTACAACACGGATGAACACCATAAGTGAAAGAAGTTAGTAGCAAAAGTCTACATATTGTATGATTTTATTTAAGTGAAATGTCCTGAATAGGCAAATCTATAGAGACATAAAACAATTAGTGATTGCTAGGGCTGAAGGGGAGGGTACAGGAGAAGGTCGGAGGGAAATAGGGATTGACTGATAATAGTTACAAGGATTCTTTTTTGGGTGACAAATACATTCTAAATTTGATTGTGACGATGGTTGCACAATTTTGTAAATATACTAAAAATCACTGAATTGTACACTTTAAATAGGTGAATTGTATATTATATAAATTATATTTCAATATACCAGTTGCCATCGAGTCAATTCCAACTCATGGCCACCCTATAGGAGAGAGTAGAACTGTCCCATAGTGTTTCCAAGGAGCGGCTGGTGGATTCAAACTGCTGATCTTTTGGTTAGCAGCCAAGCTCTTAACCACTGTGCCACCAGGGCCCCAAAATGATGACTGCTGTCATTTTAGGTGTTTACTTTTTGTCAATATATTAAACAAAATGAAAAAATAAGGACTAAAAATAAATGGCCATTACTGATATAAAGTGACCATGCAGATGACCTAGATTATGCTTTTATTCTTTAAAATTATCAAGAACATAGGATGACATTAGCAAAGTCTCATAAGGAATTGCATTCTATCAGAACCATATCCTTTCTTCTAAATTACCATGATATTTAATATTTTCTCCTGTATTACACTACTTCAGAAGCTGCCATTCGTAGGGTAGTATAGCGAATGGCACCCCTTGGAGCTGTGCAGTGTACCACAGAAACAGCAGTACACAGTAACCCTGATGAGGCCACTACTCCAAAGGAAGAAGAGGACTACTATTAAGTACCTGAACTTCCCAACAGATAATACACACCTTGATTTGTTTCCTGGGATTTACCATGTGCCTTGGATTAATCATTGGCTTTGGAGTCCCACCTTAACACTATGTGGACCCAATCATAATAACTACCTTTCCAGGGTACAATCCTTGATGGTGTAGGACATATACCTGTGTCATACATCATAGAATCACACCACTCTTTTTTGACCTGTAGTTTTAGAGCAAGGAGCCCTGATGGCACAAAGGTTAAGTGCTTTGCTGCTAACTGAAAGATCAGTGGTTCAAACCCACCCAACAGCTCCACAGGAGAAGGACTGACAATCTGCTTCTGTAAAGATTACATCCAAGAAAACCCTACGGGGAGGTTCTACTCTGTCACATTGGGTACTTATTAGTCGGAATTGACTAGACGACACCTAACAACAGTTTTAGTGCAGGAGAGACCTTCCTTAATAGTTCTGTGTCTTTCTACCCTTTTAGAGATTTTATGTTTGGAATCTTATTGCTGAGTCTAGTTGGTTTGGGAGAAAGGTTGTGTATTAATCCCTTCTCTCCCAAAGAGCTGCCGGAACCTTATGTAAATGAGCCCAGTAATTAAAACAAAAACAAAAACTTCATGTTACACACATCAATGCTTCCCTCAAAGGACAAAATAAAATTTTACCTCACTAGACCTGGTCACTACCTTCCACGTAGAAGGCAATATTGCATGGTCGTTAAGAGCATGGGCTCTGAATCTCCAATGTTTGGGTTCAAATCTCATCTTTGTCACTTAACTTGTTTTATAGCCTTGGTCAATATGCTATAAATCCTCTATTCCTAGATTTCATCATCTGCATAATAGGGGCAACAGTAGCCTTCATAAGGTTGTTATGAGAATTTAAAGAGTTAACATATGTAATGTACTTTGAAAAGTGCTGCATAATAAATACTGAATACATACTAGCTATTAGTATCGACTGTATAACTTAAGACTATGAATATTGTCCATGTCAATTTTAATGTTTTCCTATTTTCTATAAAAGTAACGTACAATAGCTTATTTAGTGATTCTCTTGGATTTAGATTTCTTTCAGTTTTTTTACTATTACAAACAATTTTTATATAAATATATGCATGGATGTTTTTATGTTTAGTATTATTTCTTTGTGCTGAAGTTTCCAAAATGAAAATTACTGAATTAAGGTTAAACAGTTTAAAGCTCTTCATACATTTTGCTGGATGATCTTACAGGATCAAACTCACTTTTCTCACCAATTGTGACTCCAATTTATTTCCAGACTTCTAATGAAAGAATATGAAAAAAAGATAAAAAGATTCTCCCAAGAGCTTTTTTTTTTAACCTTAATTTTTCAATCACAGCTTTCAGTTGTTATTAAGGGTAATATTTCTCCTTATCTATTGTTTGGAGGGCAATAACACTATGCCAAACTCATCTGTAAGCATCCTTTTTCTTCAGCTATTTTCGGGACTTGAATTTAAACTTGATAAAAATGCAAAGTGGCATCTGACCTGTAATACAAAATCTCAGTCTATACACACCAGGCAGTTAATATTGCTTTAAGCATGCACTGTGACAAAATCTGTACAATAGAGTTAAAAAAAAAAAAAAAATGGGTAACTCACGTATAAATACCTGAGATAAACCAGATACATATAAATTCAAGATGGGAAATGAAGAAAACTTAGAAAAGCAAATTCACTTCCTGTTACAAAATGGTACTATAGAATATCAGTAGAGCATAGTGGTTAATGTAAGCTCTGAGGTTAGACTGTTTGGGGTGAATGTGAGGTCTATCACAAACAACTTTTTTACATTGATCTAGCCTTATAATTAATACTAAGTAAAGTCTTATGGAAGGTTGAATGAAAGTTTCAATTTTAGAGATTATTTTCATGGTACAGATATAGCTGAGTTTAACATGTCCCCTAACAATTATTCCCTCCTCCTAGAGTTTTGGATGGGCACTTGGCCACCCAGGTAAACTACATTTCCCAGCAACCCTTGTATTTGAGTTTGGCCATGTGATAGAGTACCGGCCAACGGATGTGAGAAGAAATTAAGTGTGCAATGCCTGAATATTGCCTTTAAAAGAAATGAGTGTGTATTTGGTACTCTTTTTCCTCTTCCTACAGGCTGAGATATGGTGAGAAGTGGAGAATCTGCCTTGGTCACAAAAGTGTAAAGCAAATGTTATGGATGGCTGAGCTAGACTCTGTGAGAAAGAAAGAAATTTCCAGCCACTTTAATCCACCTTAATACTAGGGTTCCTTTTGTTTTAGCAACTTAATAATATAACCCTTGCTAATGTGACTGTAATGGAAGTCACCTTTGCTTAGATTTTAATTTTTGAAAAGAATAAGGACAAAATATCATCCGAAAAACACATATAGTAATGACTTCTACATTGTTCAAGGATCTTGCCCCAGCTACTGGGAGTACTGCGGGCAAACCACCTTCATCTGTTGGCTCTTCACAGTTTGCCTCAGCTGTAAAAAGCCACCTCGCCCAAGATCACACTCTAATAAACAGCCTACACACTAAACTCCTCTCCTGGTCTACTTCCTAGAAAGCATAACTTGCAGTGGAGTTTACTTGCCAAAAAATCCAACTATGACACGCACTTCATTCCTCATACTCCTTGAAACACACTACTTAAATCCAAAAACACCATAGTTTTCTGGCTTTTATACAACTTTCTTCCTCTTTTTTTGTCATCTAACTTAGCATGGCCTGGACTCAGTTCCCAGTCCTGTTCCCTCTTCATTTCCACACACTCTCTTGGTGACATTAGTTAGTCTTGTTGCTTTAGGTACAAGGTATGTTCTCAATAGAGCAGCCAAAGCTGTCATGTTTAAACACCAAATCATGTCTCTCTACTCCTGAAAATCATCTCACGACTTTTCATCTCACTCAGAGTAAAACATGGGTTTGACTTTTATCTGTAGCAGTCTACAAGGCCTGACACCAGTGGTTGTTTCTCAAACCTGGTTGCTCATTAGAATCACCTAGGAAGTGTTTGAAAAATATCCAAGCCTGAGCATCATCACAAACCAATTAAATAAGAATGTCTATGGGTGAGACATGATCATTAATAACTTTACAGTTCCAAATAAGAACTTCTGGTATGCAGTCAAAGTTGAGAAGCATTGCCTTAAAAATGTGTCTCTATATTCTGTCTCTAATCCCCTCTCCCACCAATATGATCAAATCTTACTGAGCCTGAGCCTCACTTACCGATTTCCATTCTTTGAACATGCCAACTCACACTCACACGTAAGGACACTGTGCTTGCTGCTTCCTCTACTTGGGATGCTTTTCCCACATATCTGTATGGCTCACTCCTTCACCAACCTCAGGTCTTTACCAAACTTCACTGTCCCATTATCCAACCTACCTATTTGAAATTAAGAATGTCCTCCCTTCCACATGCTACCCATCCTTCTTCCATGCTTTTATTCTCTCCAGTCATTTATCACGTGCCATTATATGTATTTTTTTTTATTGTACTTCAGGTGAAGGTTTACAGAACAAACAGTTTCTCATGAAACAGTAGTACACATATTGTTTTATGACATTGGTTAACAACCCCACGACATGTCAACCCTCTCCCTTCTTGACCTTGGAGGCTTTTTTTTTTTTTTTTTTTGGGTGAAAATATACATAGCCAAAGATACACCATTTCAAATATTTCTACATGCTGTATCTTTGGCTACGTACATTTTCACCAAAAAGAAAAAAGGTCTAGAAAAGTCTAGAAGGGAGAGGGTTGACATGTCGTGGAGTTGTTAACCAATGTCATAAAACAATATGTGTACTGCTGTTTCATGAGAAACTATTCGTTCTGTAAGCCTTCACCTGAAGTACAATTTCTACATGCACAGTTCAGTGACATTGAATACGTTCTTCTGATTGTGCTGCTGTTCTCACTTTAGATGAAGGTTTTCAGATCAAAATAGTTTCTCATTAAACAGTTAGTACACATGTTGCCATATGACAGTGGTTAACAACCTCACAACACATCAACACGTTCCTTACTCAACCTTGGGTTCCCTATCACCAGCTTTCCTGTCCCCTTCTGCCTTCTAGCCCTTGTCCCTGGACTGCTGTGCCTCATTAGTCCCATTTTGTTTTGTGGGGCTGTCCACTCCTGACTGAAAGGTGAACCTCGGGAGTGACTTCACCACTGAGCTAAAAGGATGTCCGGGGGCCATACTCTGGGGCTTTCTCCAGTCTCTGTCAGGCCAGTAAATCTGGTCTTTTTTTGTGTGTGTTAGAATTTTGTTCTACATCCTTCTCCAGCTCTGTCCAGAAGCCTCTGTTGTGATCCTGGTCAGAGCAGTCAGTGGTGGTAGCCAGGCACCATCTAGCTATACTGGACTCAGTCTGGTACAGGCCTTGCTAGATGTGGTCCACTAGTCCTTCAGACTAATCTTTTCCTTGTATCCTGTTCTCTTCACTCTTCCTTGCTTCCCAAGGGATGAGACCGGTGGACTATCTTAGATGGCTGCTCACAGGCTTTTAAGACCCCAGACGCTACCCCCCAAGGTAGAATGTATAACATAGTCTTTATAAACTAAGTTATGCCAATTGAGTTGGATGTTCCCCGAGACCATGGTCCCCACAGCCCTCTGCCCAGCAATTCAGTCCCTCAGGGAGTTTGGATGTGTCTATGGAGCTCCCATGACATTTCCTTGTACAAGTTGTGCTGGTTTCCCCAGTATCGTGTACTGTCTCACCCTTCACCAAAGATACCACTTATCTATTGCCTATTTAGTATTTCCCCCCAGCCCTCCCAAACCTCATAATCAACAAAGATTGTTACTTTTTGTGTGTAAACTTTTTCATGAGTTTTTACAGTACAGGTCTCATACAATATTTGTCCTTTGGTGATTGACTTATTTCACTTAGTACAATGTCCTCCAGTTTCATCCATGTTATGAGATGCTTCACAGATTCATCATTGTTCTTTTTTGTTGCATAGTACTCCATTGTGTGTATGTACCATAGTTTGTTTATCCCTTCATCTGTTGATGGGCATCTAGGTTGTTTCCATCGTTTTGTTATTGTGAACAATGCTGCCATGAACATGGGTGTGT
>NW_004443947.1:18604239-18606698 GCF_000243295.1 Trichechus manatus latirostris | reverse complement strand
TAGTGTCCTTCTTTGTCTTTTATGGTTGATTTTGTTTTAAAGTCTATTTTATCTGATATTAGAATTACCACTCCTGCTCTTTTTTGGTAGTTGTTAGCTTGAAATATTCTTTTCCAACCTTTGACTTTTAATAAACTCATGTATTTGTTTCTAGGGTGTGTCTCTTGTAGACAGCATACTGATGGATCCTGTTTTCTTATCCATTCTGTCACTCTCCGTCTCTTTATGGGTGCATTGGGTCCATTTACATTCAGTGTAATTATTGATAGATGTGAGTTTGTTGCTGTCATTTTGTAGCGCTTTTTTGTGGTGTAGACGTTTTCTTTGTTCTTACTCCCCTGTGCTGAATTACTTTTGTTTGTGGATTTTTTTTTTCTTTTCTTTTCTTTTTGTAGTTTTTGTTTTTGCTGAGACTTTGTTTTTCCTTTTTATTTTTATGAGTATGTTTCTTAACTTTCTTTGTGGTTACCATGAAATTTACCCTTATCTTTCTAAGTTTGAAGCAGTCTATTATTACTTGGTATCACCTTGCCTTCCTCTCCATTAGAAGGTTCTATCTCTACACCATTCATTTCCTCTTTTATTGTTCTGATGCTGTCATTTAAAAGATTAATTGCTCTGATTCCCTGTTGTATTTCTTTTGCTTTTGAATAGTCTTTGAGAGTTCATTTCCTAGATTGGTATCTGGCTGGTACGATCCTGCGTCCTAGATTCTGCCTGTGAGCTAAAGTTGTTTGTTCACATATTGAAGAACACCCTTTAATAATTCTTGTAAGTTTGGCTTGGTTTTTACATGTTCCCTTAATTTCTGTTTATCTGGAAATGGCCTAATTTCACCATCAAATTTGAACAAGAGTTTTGCAGGGTATATTATTCGTGGCTGAAAATTTTTTTCTTTCAAGATTCTATATATTTTATCCCATTGCCTTCTTGCCTGCATGGTTTCTCCTGAATAATCTGAGCTTAGTCTGATTGTTTCTCCTCTGTATGTGACTTCTTGTTTTTCACGAGCTGCTCTCAGGATTCTTTGTTTGTCTTTGGTTTTGCCAAGTGTGATTATGATATCCTTGGTGATTTTCTTTTGGGGTCTATCCTATATGGGGTTCATTGAGCTGCTTGGATGGTCTGCTTTTCATCTTTCATGATATTGGAGAAGTTTTCTGTCACCAGTTCTTCAATGATACTCTCTGTGTTTTCTGTTTTCTCCCCCTGTTCTGGACCTCCAATCACTTGCAAATGTTTGCTTTTGATTGTATCCCACATAACTCTCAGGGTCCCTTCATTTTTCTTTGTTCTTTTTTTCTGAGATTTCCTCAAATAGAGTTGTATTCAAGTGTTTGTCTTCAATTCCACTGATCCTGTCTTCCACCATTTCAGATATGCTCCTCAGCCCTTCTATGACACTGTCCATTTCTGAAATCTTGTCGTTTATCTTTTGGATTTCTAATTGTTGCTTTTGTATAATTTCTAGTTGTGAATTTATTTTGGCATTTTGTTCCTGCATTATTTTCCTGAATTCTTCCAATTCTTTGTCTGTGTTTTCCATGAGTTTTTCTGCCGTTTTGATGAATTTGTCTATTTTTTCCTCATTTTTATCTGCTTTTTGCCTCAGTTCTTGGAGAATTCTGAGTATTAGAGATTTGATTTCCCTATCAGGTAGTTCTAGTGTGTTTTCTTCCACTGGAAAGTCATCTGGTGTTTTGTTTTGGATGCCTACTGGAACCATCCTGTCTTGTTTTTGTAAACGTTTTGATATTGTCTGCTGTCTTTGGGGCATTCAGTGGTTATTTTTCTCATTTATTGATTTTAGATTTGTTTCTTTCGTCCTTTTTTTTAATTTGGCTATGTCTGAGCAGTCGGGCTGTGTGTTCTTTGTTGTTTGCTCATCTGTGTGCGTGATTCTTTTTGCCTCCTTCTCCAATTGGCCGGGTTAGTCGCTCAGGTATAGTACAGCAGCGCAGGTCTAGCTGAAGAGGAGTTACTGGGATAGGTTGTTTGTGGCACTTACTACAGCCACCAGGGCGGGTCAGTAATCAGTGCAGGGCAGGTTGCAGTAGGTCATGCCTGTGCTGCTTGGTGATGTGATGTTAAGTGCATGGTGCAGGTAGGCAGGATGTAGGGCTAAGATGGATATGGGAGAGAAGAACAGGAGCCAAAAACATATAAAGAAAAAAGAGTGCTAGGGGAGCTTGCCATTGGAGTGGAGAGATGAGAGACTATGAAACGGAGAAAAAGAAAAAGGAGAAGAAGAAAAAAAAGAAATCAGAAAGGAAAAAGAACAGCAAAGCTCCCAGGGATCCCACTGGTGCAGCTACGAGGTCTGGGGAAGTTGTTCTCAGGTTTTGCAGTACAGCCTGGCGGGAAGGCGTAGAGGTATTCAGCACCAGGTATTCAGGTAATAGGAAGAGAAGGAAGGTATAGAGAGATGAGAAACTGAGTAATGAAGAAAGAGAAAAAGG
>NW_004443947.1:18576544-18604139 GCF_000243295.1 Trichechus manatus latirostris | reverse complement strand
TCCACTGGAAAGTCATCTGGTGTTTTATTTTGGACGCCTACTGGAACCATCCTGTCCTGTTTTTGTAAATGTTTTGATATTGTCTGCTGTCTTCGGGGCATTCAGTAGTTATTTTTCTTGTTTACTGACTACAGATTTGTTTGTTTTGTCCTTTTTTTTTAAATGTGTCTATGTCTGAGCAGGCAGGCTGTGTGTTCTTTGTTGTTTGCTCATCTGTGGGCATGAAACTTTTCGCCTCCTTCTCCAATTGGCAGGGTCAGTCGCTCGGGTATGGTACAGCAGAGCAGGTCCAGCTGAAGAGGAGTTACTGGGAGGGGTTTTTGCGGCACTTAGTACAGCTACCAGGGTGTGTCGGTAATTATTGTAGGGCAGGTTCCAGTAGGCCGTGCCTGAGCTGCTTGGTGGTGTGATGTTAAGTGCAAGGTGCAGGTAGGCAGGATGGAGGGGGGAGACTGTGATGTTTGGAGGTAAGACGGATATGGGGGAGAGGATAGAGGAACAGGAGCCAAAAACATACACACACACAGACAAACAAAAAAGAGTGTTAAGGGAGCTTGCTGTTGGAGAGATGAGAGTCCATGAAATGGAGAAAAACAAAAAGGGGAAGAAAAAAAAAAAGAATAAATAAAAATCAGAAAGGAAAAAGAACAGCAAAGCTCCCAGGGTTCCCCGTGGTTTGGCTGTGAGGTCTGGGGAAGTTGTTCTCATGTGTTGCAGTGCAGCCTGGCTAGAAGCAATAGAGATATTCAGCACCAGATATTCAGGGAACAGAAAGAGAAGGAAGGTATAGAGAGACAAGAAACAAGTAATGACAAAAGCCAAAAAAAAAAAAAACAGGGAAAAGAAAACAAAACAAATTAAAAAAAAAAAAAGAACAAGAAAAGCCCCCCAAAAAACAGAAAAAAAAAAAACCCACGGAAAAAGAAATGTCCTTAGGGATCCTTCTGTGCATCTGTACAAGCCGAGGGGGTAGGTCCCAAGCCATGTAGCACCGCCCGGCCAGAACAAGCTCCCAACTCAAGTAAAGGAAAAGAAAGCAAACAATTCAAAACAAATAAACAAAAGCCCCGGGATCCCACCAGTGTGGCAGCACAGACCGGGAAGCAATTCCTCACTCGTGTGGAAATCCACAGACCCTCAGGAAGAAGCAAAGATGGCACACGGAACCAGATATTTGAATAAAAGGACGGGGAGGTGGTGAGAGTTAAGGAAGAAATCAAAAGATGTGGAAAAAAGCAACACCAGCAGCCAACAAATGGCACTCAGAGAGCTGGCCAGTGCAGGCGGGTGGAATCGAATCAGCCAGCGCTTCCCGGACAAGAAACTGTGGCCACAAGAAGTGGAGGAGGCTGAGTGGGGGTGAAGAAGGGTGGGGTGTGGGAAAGCATATATCGCAAATTACTGATTGTTTTGTCTCCTGCTGGAAGCTCTGTGAAGCTGCTTTCTCATACCCCCTATTTGCTGGTCTCTGATAGGAATCCAAGATGGCAGATCTGTGCTGCATTACCTGATAGGGCCCTCTGCATGAACCTTTCCTTGCTCTCCGTTCTCTGTCAGTTTTCTTACTCCATTTGGTGCTTGGCTGAGTTATTTATCTCTTAATTTGATGTTTTAGGGTTTCAGGATTGCTGTTTTCTCTGTTTGGCTTAGTTTTTCAGATCTTTGCAGTGGAGGGACGGCGTGGTTCTTCTGCCTAGAGTGCCATTTTTCCCGAAAATGCATTATATGTATTTTACTTATCAATTTTGTTATTTCTTAGCTTCCAGTATTAATTTCCTATTTCTCTTGTAAAAATTACCATAAACTTAGTGTTTTAAAAGAATATAAATTTATTATATTACAGTTCTGAGGAGCAGAAGTCCAAAAGGATCTCACTGGGCTAAAAACAAGGAGTCAGCAGGACTGTATTCCTTCTAGAGATTTTAAGGGAGAATCTGCTTTCTTACCTTCTCCAGCTTCTAGATCGTGAGAGCAAATCCTTCAGACAAGCCAGGTGGCCACGATTTTCTTTGTTCCTCTCCTTGCTGACATCTTTAGGCCTCAGAAGAAACCACTGAGACCTATGTTTGTCAGCAAGATTGGAAACATACAATTCTGGGCTACCTACCTCCCCTCCTCAAGAAGTCAGGGAAGCATGAGGCAAGTAAAATATTTGTTAGCAGGGTTAAAAGGATACAATTATTTGGTGAAAGGTAAGACAGTACACAACACTGGGGATGTCAGCAAAATTTGACCAAGGCAAAGTCATGGATGATTTATAGACATATCCAAACTCCTTGAGGGACCAAGTTACGGGGCTGTGGGCTGGGGACCATGGTCTTGGGGGATATCTGGCTCAATTGGCATAACAGAGTTTATTAAAAAAAAATGTTCTACATCCTACTTTGATGAGTAGTGTCTGGGATCTTAAAAGCTTGTGAATGGCCATCTAAGATCCTCCACTGGTCTCACATCATCAGGAGCAAGGGAAAATGAAGAAAACAAACGACACGAGGGAAAGATTAGTCCAAAGGACTAACGGACCACGACTACCACTGCCTCCACCAGACTGAGTCTAGCACAACTAGATTGTGTCCAGCTACCACCACTGTCTGCTCTGACAGGGATCACAATAGAGGGTCCCAGACAGAGCTGGAGAAAAATGTAGTACAAAATTCTAACTCACAATAAAAGACCAGTCTTACTGGTATGACAGAGACTGGAGAAACTGCAGAGTATGGCCCCCCATATGCCCTTTCAGCTGAGTAATGAAGTCACTCCCTAGGTTCACCTTTCAGTCAAAGATTAGACAGGCCTATAAAACTAACCAGGGCATTGGTGGTGAAGTGGTTAAGAGCTATGGCTGCTAACCAAAAGGTAGGCAGTTCAAATCCACCAGCCTCTCCTTGGAACCCCTATTTGGCAGTTCTCCTCTGTCCTATAGGACCCTTATGAGTTGGAATTGACATAACAGGTTTGTTTTTGTTTTGATAAAACAAACAATAACACACGTAGTTCAACCATGTATATGAGACTAAATAGGCACACCAGCCTAGGAACAAAGACAAGAGGACAGGAAAGCTTGATGAAAGGAAATGGGGAACCCAAGGTGGAGAAGGGGAGAGTGTTGATATGTCGTAGGGTTGGCAACCAATGTCACAAAGCAATATGTGTATTAATTGTTTAATGAGAAACTAATTTGCTCTGTAAATTTTCACCTAAAGCACAATTTAAAAAAGAAAAAAAAGATACAATTAGTCACTTAGACTGGGGGTATAAATAGCTGGGAAAGGACATTTTCTTAGTTTCCTCAGCTGTGGTATAAATGGGACAAACATAGAGTAAACTTACAGTTCCCCTAAGTGGACATACCTGGCCAGGAGGAGACAGACAGTAGGTAGGGTCCCATTTAAGCCCCTCACCAGTGGCACAAAGTGGATGTGAAGAAAGCATCCTCTTCTCTTCCCAGACAGCTTTTGAGGGGGTATTGTTCATTACGGAAAGTTTCCAGTTGTATGCAGTCTAATTCTTGTAAATAATAAAAGCTACTTTCCGTGTGTTAAATGTGTGTTCAGGGTCTGGTTGGAAGAACCTGATGTTAATGGAGCAATCCACAGTAGTTGTTAGTATCCTTTTTCTAATGGCCTCCTGGCTATCTAGAAATCTCGTACTACCTCTGAGCACCACATAGATTTGGAGCGTTGCCTTACAGTTATAGCGTGGTAGAGCAGGACATGTTGTTTTACATAGGTACTGGTGGCATTCTTTGGCCAGTAGATTTCCTTCATCTTCAAAGCCAGCATTCATATTACTTTGACCTCTGCTTCCATAGTCATTGCCTTCTCTGACTCTGAGTCACCTGCCTCTTTCTTTCACTTATTAGGATCCCCTGTGATTACATTGGGCCCACCTCGGTATTCCAGGATAATCTCCCCATCTCAAGATACTTAATTATATCTGTAAAAATCTCATTTGCCATGTAAGCTAACACATTCACAGGTTCCAGGGATTAAGATGTAGACCATCTCTGGGGGCCATTATTCTACCTACCATACTTTCTTATCTCAAGTGTATCATCCTTGAGGAGGGAATTTCTGTCTGTTTGGGTTACTGCTATATCCTCAGTACCTAGAATTGTGCCTAACATTTTAATTAATAATTTAATTAATCAACTAGTTTATTAAATGTCTCATAATTCCTCCAAAACTGAGATGACCCCCAGGACCTCTGAGTATCGTGGAGATTTTTCACCTCATCAAGCTATTTTATTTGGTTACACATGATATGCTAGAAGGAAATTCATTTTTTAAATAGTTCTTTAAATAGCCAAAGTATTTTAAAATATTTTATGAATGTCTGCTTTATATTTGTTTCCAAGTCCATAAGGGCCAATCTCAGCAGAATCAAAGCCAGATTCACTGTTTAGAGCTCAAAGCAGACATTTTAAATAAATTTAGATGGAGGACAGTGCTCCAAAAATTCCTAGACCCGTCAAACCACAGACAGATTGGGAAGAGATATTTAAAGGTCACTTGATATATTCCCGTTTTCATTTAGGATAAATATTTTACAAACCTAGGTTTATCACTATTTTTAAATGTGAGCTTCTTGAGATAAAAAAATTATAACTTATTTATTTTTTATCTCCTGTGCCTAGTACACAGTAGGCATTTAATCTGTGTTTGCTGAATGACTTATTAAATACATAAATATAACATGTAGTATTTAATGTATTAGAAGCTGGAGATAGAGCTAAAAATCCAAGTTGAAGAAAATAAGTAGTTCATCTTTATGAACTAAAAAGAACCTCATAAACTAGACTTTATCATCTTATCACTAAATCAAGTATAGATATGTTACCAAGAACCAATAACTAAAGCTATAATCAGGCACAATTTAGAATACCGTAAAAGTCAGATTTGACTTAAGTCAACAACTTTTCCCTAGCATTCCCCCAATTACACAGGCCAGACCTTAGGAATCATCTTCAGCTTCTCACTTTTTCTCACACCCTCACAATCTATCCATCAACAAAACCTGTGGTTGTATGTTCAAAATATCTCCATTACAGAAGTGACTGTTAAGTGACAAGTATCTTCATTCTCCTCCACATTTTCCAGTTCATGTACAGTTAGGCTGGAGCCATGAAATTAATTCATACCAAAGAAATCTGAATGGCAATAATTAGTGCCATTTCTATTCCAAGGCAATTAGAAGCTGGTATGTCTCTTTGGAGTTCCTGGGTGGTACAAAGGTTAATATAAGTGGTTGCTAACCCAAAGGCTGGAGGTTCCAGCCTATCCAGAGGCACTTCAGAAGAAAGCTCAGGCAATCTGTTTCTGAAAAATCAGCCACTGAAAATCCTATGGAGCACAGTTCTACCCTGATGCACATGGGGTTGTCATGAGTCAGAATCGACTCAATGACACCTGTTTAAAAAAAAAAGTATAATTTATTTTTTGACACTTTGTAAAGTATGTGAGTAAATATTACTTGAAATATGTATCCTAGTCTACTCAAGTCTGAGAGCATTCTGATCTGAGAAAACAATTTTAACATATACTTTTAATTTAATTAAATTTAATAAATAATTTTATCATTACCTGATAATTCTTTAATGTCCAAATGATATACATATACTTATCTTACCCACATTTGTGTAATATAGATAGTTATCATATATACACATATGCATTGTGTATGTTGGATGAAAATATTAATTCTAAAATTTGTTCTAAAAGTATATCAAGAATGAGTAGTTATTTTGCCTTTTAAATCTTCTTCTCAAATTCTTCATAGCTCTTGTCCTCTGCTGCTCAGAATTTGTCAAATTTTGTAGCAATGATAAAGGCTTTTTTTCTTCATGAAATGTCTCTTTTGTTTTCTTTCCCATGCCAGTCAGAAGATACATGTATTCAGGAATGTCAAACAGATGATTACCTGATTATTTCACACGGTAACATTTTTAACGCTCCCCATATTCATTGATTTCATAAATATACACATATACATACAACACACACTTATATAATAGACAGTATGTTAAATGTCAAAGAAACAGTAGTGAACAAGACCAATTTCCTGCCTTCAAATTGTTTTGAGGCTAATAAATATAATTTATCAAGCTTTTATTACATGCCAATAGACAATATACAAAGTATAGCATCTCACTTTATTCTTCTAACCCTTCAAGCTTACATTTTAAAGATGCTATAAATTATTTAACAAATCCAAGTTCAGATAGTGTCATATTTTAGGCCTCTGGAGATTTAATCCTCAAATGCAGACATTAGTCATTAAGATAATGTTTGAGGCACTACTTGATGGAATTTGAATAAGAGCCTAAGAACTCCACAATCTTATCTCATCAAATACCCCTTCTTTCCTAGATGATTGCTGAGGAAGCTAAATGTATATATCACTAAAAATTGGAAATCTGAATCATCCATCACCTTCTCATTTGCTGAGTAGTACAGCTGCTACGAGTTGGAGTCAATTCGAAGGCAGTGGGTTTGGTTTTGGTTTTTTGGTTTATAGCTGCTAACCGAAAAGCTGGGGACCCGAAACCACCCAGCGGCTCTGTGGGAAAAAAGACTTGGCAACCTGCTTCCATAAAAATTACAGCCTAGAAGACCCTATGGGGCAGTTCTACTCTGTCACATGGGGTCACAATGAGTCAAAATTGACTCAACTGCACTAACAACAACAACTGATACCTAAATGCAAGACTTTCTTGTAAACTGGATAAAACACTCAGCTTATACGTAAGCCCTAAGCAGGTCTTCTCTATCTCACAGGATGAAATCCAGTCAGGAGGATCTCCTAAGATTTGAGGAATACACTGAGAGAAAAGGATTAAAAAACAAGACATATAACTGGCGCTTCCATGTAGAAGAGGACCTTAGTCCCCTTACAGGTATTGATAAAAGGAAAAGAGCTGCACAGTGACTCTGACCACTAATGAGAATGCCCTAATCACTGCTCCAGAGTATGAATAACTAGATTGGAATTTTCCCTCATGGGGATTAGGAAAAAAAAAAAAATGTTGGAGGAAATAATGGGTACTTCCTCTCCCTTTAAACTAGTAAATGTTGAAGTTAGAATATGATCTAGTTATTTTTTACTCCAAGAATTATTATTTTAACTGGTCTAGTTTTTTTTAAAGAGTGTTGTTATCCTTATATTTTTGAAAGAAAACTTTATGTACAAAAACACACTTCTAACTAGTAGAACACCCAAAAGATCCATTTTTAAGCATAGAAGTTCTTCTGCATCTATTTCCAGCAAACGGTTTTTTCCTGCTACGCTTGTTCACTCCACTTATTCCTCATAATATATTCTTGCCACGGTGTTTTTCCTTGGATTTTTTTAGCCTTCCAATTTAAGGAACAATCTAAAACTTGCAATTAATGATATTTGATAGAAACAGACAAATAATCATTGTGAATAAATACTGAAAACAACAACGATAATTTTAAAAGAAAAATAATTTACTCTTGAAAGAAAATTTTTTTTTTTTATTTTAAACATGTAACATTAATGAAAGCACTAAATTTTCTAGCTTACCAGAAATTCTTATCTTGAATTTGTGGAAGATTAAACCTGTTAAAGTCCAATATCATTATTTATTAAGTTAAGCTGTGTTATTTTTATTTTTAAATACTCATGCCTTTCTCTTACTAAAAGATTTCAGGATATCAGAGGAGGTGTGATCTTCAGTGTTTCTGTACCTTTAAAATTTTTAGTT
The DNA here is from genome assembly GCF_000243295.1 of Trichechus manatus latirostris. Taxonomy (NCBI): domain Eukaryota; kingdom Metazoa; phylum Chordata; class Mammalia; order Sirenia; family Trichechidae; genus Trichechus; species Trichechus manatus. The sequence continues at coordinate 18,596,413 of NW_004443947.1, read as the reverse complement.
TTCCCTGTTTCTGGCATTTTTTATGTGTGTGGTAAATACACACACCCAAAAAACCCATTGCTGGCAAGTCGATTCCTACTCATAGTGACCCTATAGAACAGAGTAGAATTGCCCCATAGAGTTTCCAAGGAGCACCTGGTAGATTCGAACTGCCAACCTTTGGTTAGCAGTTGCATTCTTAATCACTATACCACCAGCGTTTCCAAATATACACACACACACGCACACACGCACACATACACACACATATGTATAGAACAAAACATTTGTCACTTCAACATTTTTAATAGGTACAGTTCAGTGACATTAATTACATTCATCATGTTGTGAAACCATCACAACTATCCGTTTCTAAATTTTTCTGTTACCCTTAACAGAAGCTCAGTGCCCCTAAAGAATGATTCCCCTTTTTTCTCCTCTTTCCCAACCCTGGTAACCACTAGTAAACTTTGGTCTCTATACATTGCCTCTTCTAGATATTTCTAAGAAGTGAGATCATGAAATATTTGTCCTTTTATGACTGACTTATTTGTCTCATTATAGTGTTTTCAAGATTCATCCATGTTCTTGAACTTTTTTTTTCCTCTCTCTCTACCTTAATGAGGGCATTGGCACTCCACCTCACAGAATTATGCATATACATAATTTTAGAACTTGTCACAATGTTTTCTGTGCCACTACACTGTGAAGTCCTTGAAGGCAGAGGCACTCTCATTTAACTCTTGAAAAATTCCTCCCACAAAGCCCATCATAGCATCTAGCTTAGTAATGTAGTGTTACCATAACAGAAATACCAAAATAGAGTGGCTTCAATAAACAGAAATTTATTTTCTCAGTTTGGGAGGTTAGAATTCTGAATTCAGGGCGCCGGCTACAGGGGAAGTTTTTCTCTGTCTGTTGGCTCTGGAAAAAGCTCCTTGTCTCTTCAGCTTGTTTTCAGGTTCCTTGGATATCTCCATGTGACTTGGCATCAATCTCCCCCCATCTCTGCTTCTTTCTCTTGCATGTTTAATCTCTTTTATAGCTCAAAAGAGATTGACTTAAGACACACTCTACACTAATCCTGTCTCATTAACATAACAAAGACAATCCATTCCCAAATAGGATTATAACCACAGGCATAGAGGTTAGGATTTACAACACATAATTTTAGGGGCACAATTCAATCCATAACATTCCACCCTTTGGCCCTCAAATATCCATGTCCTTGCCACATGTAAAACTCATTCACCTTATCACGTCATCCCAAAAGTCTTAAATCTACTCCAAAATCTCAGCTTCTGAATCATCTAAATCAAATATGGTGAAACTTTAGGCATATTCCATTCTGTGGCAAAATTCCTTTTCATCTGTGAACCTATGAAATCTAGATCACAAGTTATCTGTTTCCAAAATACAATGGTGGAACAGGAACAAGGTAGACATTTCCATTACAAATGAATGAGATTGGAGGAAAAGAAGGGAAAATGTGCACCAAGCAAGTCCAAAACCCAGCAGAATACATTACATCAGCTCTCAAGGCTTGAAAATAATCCTCTGTTCTCAGACCATCTGGGCGATGGCTCCACCCTCCAAATTCTGGGTGTTGGTCACACCCTCTGGATTCTGGGTGGAGACCCCTGAACCCTGGGCTTCAGCTCCACCGTTGAGGCTCACTGGGATGACAACTCTGTTCCCTCTGATTTACGTGGCTCCTAGTCTACCTGAGTGGTGACCCCACCCCCTTGGCCCAGGCAAGTCCCACTCCTCAGCTTTAGGTTGTGGCCTCATCCCCTGGCACACCTTAACAGCAGCCCCACACTCTGGAACCAAGTTGGCAAAGATCTGACTCTTTGAAACCTAGCAGGCTGTCCCCCACCGTTTGAGAGCCAGGAGACTGTGGCCATGCCCTTTGAAACCAAGAAAGCTCTGCTTTCCGTGCTACTTCCAACAGTTCTGCTGGTCTCTGAGCTTCTCCAGGAATGGTCCTTTTCTTTTCCTGGTGGACAACAGATGAAGCTCATTGGGCCTGTTTGTTGCCTGTAGAATTCCAAAAGGCAGATAGTGTTCTCTCCTTTTGTTCCTTTTCTGTTCCCTTCAGTCAAAGCTGATGGGTTTTCTGCTGTGGTAGTTGGTTAAATCAATCAGTCACAAATTTAATTTTTTTAACAAAAGATTGTATAGCCATGTCCTTGGCAAACATTCTAGGACACGGTGTTCTTAGATTGTACAACAAGATTTTCTAAATCTTTAAGTTCTGTTTTCATTTTGCACAGTTCATTTTTAAGTCCATCTCTTTTCTTTCGCATTTTCCTGTAAGTGGCAAGAAGAAATCACATGCCCCCTTTAAGATCTTGCTTAGAAATCTCATCAGTCACATATCCAAGTTCATCACTTATGAGTCCTACCTCCCACCAAACATTTGAACATAAGTCAGACAAGTTCTTTGCCACTGCATAAAAAGCATCACCCTTCCTCCATTGTTCAATCATATGTTTATCTTTTTCTTTTAAAGCTTCACCAGAAGCACATTTAACATCCACATTTCTAGCAACATTCTGTTGCTGGTGCCATATGTATTCTCTAAGATGATGGAGGCTTTCTCTATAGCTTTCTTCACTTCCTTCTAAGCCCTCACCAGAAATGCCTTTGATGTCCGCAATTCTACCAACAGTTTCTTCAAGGAAATCTAGGTTTTTACTATTAGGCACCTTAAAACTCTTCCAGGCTGTACCTATTACCCAATTTCAAAACCACTTCCACACTGAAAGTATTTGTTAGAGCAGCACTCTCATTTCTCTTCACCAAATTATGCCTTAGTAATCTAGAGCTGCTATAACAGAAACTGCCACAGGCAAAAAGATCCTAAGGAGACAAAGTGACCATGTGTATCTAAAATGTGATCCTGGAACAGATAAAGGACATTGTCTTAGTTATCTAGTGCTGCTATAACAGAAATACCACAAGTGGGTGGCTTTAACAAATAGAAGTTTATTTTCTCACAGGTTAGGAAGCCAGAAGTCCAAAGTCAGGACGTCGACTCCAGGGGAAGGCTTTCTCTCTCTGTTGGCTCTGGGGGAAGGTCCTTGTCTCTTCACCTTGTTTCCTGGTTTCTTGGAGATGTTTATGTGGCTTGGCATGAATCTTCCTCCATCTCTGCTTTTATTCCTTTGTTGTTTAACCTCTTGTATATCTCAAAAGAGAGTGACTTAAGACACATTCTAAACTAATTCTGTTTCATTAACATAACAAAGACAGCTCATTCCCAAATGAGATTATAACCACAGTCATAGAGTCTATACGATACATATTTTTTGGAGACACAATTCAGTCCGTAACAGCTCCTGCCTACAAAATGAATGAAGGGTGTTGGGAAGAGAGTGAGTACAAAAATTCACAACTCTAAATTCCCAGACAATTGGTTCTCTTCCCCAACCCTTTATATTTATTAATACCCAAATGAATATGACAAGCAAGTGGTGATTTGGAGTTTTACATTCTGTGCTACCTAGTTCAAGGAAGTCTGAGTTTTATACGGGTTCTGCAGCTTGAAAAGATTGATTTGTGATGAGTTACTCTAACCCATGTTAAATAGGGCTACAAAATGTATAAACTCTTCAATTTCCAGAGTCCAGTCCTACATGATTTACTGGAAAAGAGATATGGTATCTTACCAGGGAATTCAAGTCAACTGACCAGCTCTTTTGCTATTTGATAACTCAGCTCACATAGGGAAGTTTTTGATTCAGCCCTTCAACTTTATAGACCATGAGAGAAATCTGTGTGTAGAAAGAAATAACTTACTCATGAAGAAAGATAAATTTAAAAACTTAGGAAAATCAAAGAACAAGTCTTCTTAGTTACCAGTGTTGACTTCATGAAAAATAGCTGTACATACCAAGGCATTAAGATGGTCTGCAAGGTTTTCTAAAATGTATTTTGTTTCATTCCACAAAGATATTAGAGTGCTTACTATGTGTTAGGCACCACTCTTCTAGGTGAGAAGGAAAGTCAACAAGAGCACCATTAACATGAGCCTTTATTATATGCCTGGCAGAAGAAGTTTCCAAAGGAGGGTCTAACTTGGAGACAGAGAGTAGAATGTTTTACAGGACTTTGGCAGGAGAGGGTTGATTGCAGTTCAACATTTAAAAAAAAAAAAAATTGGTCAAAAATGGTTCTTGGAAAAGGGAGGAGTTGTTTTTGCACATTACCATTTATTGATTTGTCAATGTGGATATTATCCACAGGGGTGCACAAAACCAGTAAGGAACTAAAGTCATGTGCAAGAGGGTACAAGAACATGCATTTCATAAAAGACAGTATGGGTGAGATGACGTACCATTGACGACATATATTGCATCAGCAAGACCAAAAATGGACTGGCCGCTCATTTGAACGAACACAAAGTACAAAAATGGCTCACCTCAGATCCTGACACATGTACAATAGAGTATAAGCCATAGTCAAAAGAAATGTTGTGTTTTCCACATAAAAGTTACCAAAGATTTTTTTCCCTATACTACACAACATCCAAAGGAAATTCTTCAGTGTGGTCTCATACCGAAAAAATGTTGTGTTTTTTCTAATAAACTATTAAGTTTTATTATATAAAAACTGGATACTGTAACTGACCAGCATTCTCTCTTTGCACTGGTTGTTAGAAAGTGCAGTGTCCAGTTTATAATCCTGCTAAGGCATATGGTCAGACCTTACAGAATGCAATTTTGTTACCAATCCCATCCCTGAACTTACCATATTTTTCTTGCTTCTACTAAATTTCTTTAAAAATAAATTGTATTTTTGTAAATTATCTTAAAACTTTCTTAGAAAAATAAATGAATAAAAAGATGAATGACTGAATGAATGATATATAAACTGAAGATTTCCATCCCCCAAATAAATTTTCACAAGCTACTGATAAATGCAGTTTTGATAGTTCTAATGTAACACTACATAAAGTTGAACACAAAAAACTAAATTAGTTATTATTTTAAAATTTGATGTTGGACCTTCTCCCAGCACACATTTTCCACACCAGAAGGTTAGAATTTTACTGGCCTTCATCCCTGTCTCTAAACTCATTTCATATCCAAACAAGCTATTTTATTCAATAAATATTTATAAAGCTCCCTCCTGACAGGCATCCAAAGTTGTTCTGTCAAAGAGAAAAGGTTAGCAAAGCTCAATTAGACCAAATGCAATGCTTGAGAGAACAGAACTGTCTTTGGTATTTTTTGAACATTAATACTGAGTTAGTTGATCTTGTGTCCTTGGTCAAGGAATTCTGTAGCTCTGAGCTGGAATCGACAAATCTGTCAGTAGCACCTTCCCATGCCCATCTCCATATGGGGGTGGGTTATAAACTATCACATCAGGTTACACATGATTTTGTAAAGAAAAAAAAAACCTTATTTTCAGGTAAGCACTTTCCTAGCTATTTCATGTCTTTGATAGAGAGCCCGTACTGTTGCTTGGAGAATGATAAACACTCTATTCCACCTCACAGGAAGGTACCATTTAATACAGAAATGTCTGCAGAAGAGACAAACTAGAAAAAATATTTAGGAAAATTTCTGGAAAAAGAATATGCTAATGGAAGTCATTAAAACTCCATTTTCTCATCTTTTAATTGTGCCTCTTATGTTAAATCTAAGATATGAAGTAATCCCCAGGTTAGGTCACTGGACAATTCTCATTTAAACACCAGATATAAGCTCAGCTTGAGTAACATAAATGCATACCGTAGCTATAGATTTGGAAAGAACTATGTAGATCTAAAATGTAATGCACCTCTATGGGGTAAAGCAAGAGCAAACGCAGATTTCTGATATTATTGTTGTTGTTTTTACATGACTGATTTGTGTGCTTAGATAGATATTCTCCAAAGTCTCTCTCAACCAGACAATTTTTAAATTGTAAAATAATAGTAATTTTACAATAAACAATATTGTACAAAAGAAAGACAATATAATATTGAGAAAATAAGATCCTCCAATAGAAAACCACCACACATTTGTCAGTTTGTCATGCTGTGGGGGCTTGTGTGTTGCTGTGATGCTGGAAGCTATGCCACTGGTATTCAAATACCAGCAGGGTCACCCATGGAGGACAGGTTTTGGCTGAGCTTCCAGACTAAGATAGACTAGGAAGAAGGACCTGGTATACTTCTGAAAAGAATTAGCCAGTGAAAACCTTAAGAATAGCAGCAGAACATTGTCTGATATAGTGACAGAAGATGAGCCCCTCGGGTCGTAAGGCATTCAAAAGACACTGGGAAAGAGCTGCTCTCTCTAAGTAGAGTTGACCTTAATGACATGGCTGCAGTCAAGCCTTTGGGACCTTCATTTCCTGATGTGGCACTACCCAAAATGAGAATAAATAGCTGCAAACATCCATTAATAATTGGAACATGGAATGTTCGAAGTATAAATCTAGGAAAATTGGCATTTGTCAAAAATGAAATAGAATGCATAAACATCGATATCCTAGGCATTAGTGAGCTGAAATGGACTGGTATAGGCCACTTTGAATCAGACAATCATACGACCTCCTATGCTGGGAACGACAACATGAAAAGGAATGGCATTGCATTCATCCTCAAAAAAAACATTTCAAGATATATCCTGAAGTACAACCTTGTCAGTGATAGGATAATATCTATATATCTACAAGGGAGACCCGTTAATACGACTATTATTCAAAGTTATGCAACAACCACTAAGGCCAAAGGTGAAGAAACTGAAGATTTTTACCAAATTCTACAGTTTAAAATTGATCAAACATGCAATCAGGGTGCATTTATAATTACTGGTGTTTGGAATGGGATAGTTGGAAACAAAGAAGGATTGGTAGTTGAAAAATATGGCCTTGGTGACAGAAATGATGTCGGAGATGCGTGACAGAATTTTGCAAGACCAATGACTTCTTCATTGCAAATACCTTTTTTTTAACAATACCTCACCAGATGGTATACACAGGAATCAAATTACCACATCTGTGGAAACATACTACAGAAAACCTCAGTATTATCAGTCAGAACAAGGCCAGGGGCCGACTGTGGAACAGACCATCAATTTCTCATATGCAAGTTCAAGTTGAAGCTGAAGAAAATTAGAACAAGTCCATGAGAGCCAATGTACGACCTTGAGTATATCCCACCTGAATCTAGAGACCATCTCAAGAACAGATTTGACACATAGAACATCAATGACCGAAGACCAGATGAGTTGTGGAATGACATCAAAGACACCATACATGAAGAAAGCAAGAGGTCATTGAAAACACAGGAAAGAAAGAAAAGACCAAAACGGATGTCAGAAGAGACTCTGAAACTTGCCCTTGAACGTTGAGTAGCTAAAGCAAACAGAAGAAATGATCAAGTAAAAGAGCTGAGTAGAAGATTTCAAAGGGCAGCTCAAGAAGACAAAGTAAAGTGTTATAATGACATGTGCAAAGATTTGGAGTTAGAAAACCGAAAGGGAAGAACACTCTCGACATTTCTCAAGCTGAAAGAACCAAATTAAAAATTGAAGCCTAGAATTGCAATATTGAAGGATTCTACGTGAAAAATATTAAATGACGCAGGAAGCCTCAAAAGAAGATGGAAGGAATAAACAGAGTCACTATACCAAAAAGAATTGGTTAACATTCATCCAGTTCAGAAGGTAGCATATGATCAGGAACTGATGGCACTGAAGGAAGAAGTCCAAGCTGCACTTCAGGCATTGGCAAAAAACAAGTCTCCAGAAATTGACAGAGTACCAACTGAGATGTTTCAACAAATGAATGCAGCTCTGGAAGTGCTCACTCGTCTATGCCAAGAAATTTGGAAGACAGCTACCTGGCCTACCAACTGGAGGAGATCTATATTTATGCCTACTCCAAAGAAAGGTGATCCAACTGAAGGCAGAAATTGTGAAACAATATCATTAATATCACAGGCAAGTAAATTTTGCTGAAGATCATTCAAAAGTGGTTGCAGCGGTATATCGACAGGGAACTCCCAGAAATTCAAGCTGGCTTCAGAATAGGACATGGAACCAGGGATACCATTGCTGATGTCAGATGGATCTTGGCTGAAAGCAGAGAATACCAGAAAGATATTTATCTATGTTTTATTGACTATGCAAAGGCACTCAACTGTGTGGATTATAACAAACTATGGATAACATTGTGAAGAATGGGAATTCTAGAACACTTTATTGTGCTCATGAGAAATCGGGATATAGATCAAGAGGCAGTTGTTCGGACAGAAGAAGGGGATACTGCATGGTTTAAAGTCAGTGCATTAGGATTGTATCCTTTCATCATACTTACTCAATCTGTATGCTGAGCAAATAATCCGAGAAGCTGGACTAGATGAAGAAGAATAGGGCATCAGGCTTGGAGAAAGACTCATTAACAACCTGCATTATCCAGATGGCACAACCGTGCTTGCTAACAGTAAAGAGGACTTGAAGCATTTAATGATGAAGATCAAAGATCACAGCCTTCAGTATGGATTACACCTAAACATAAAACAAAAATCCTCACAACTGGACTAATAAGCAGCATCTTGACAAAAGGAGAAAAGATTGAAGTTGTCAAGGGTTTCATTTTACTTGGATCCACAATCAACACTCACGGAAGGAGCAGGCAAGAAATCAAATGACACATTGCATTGGGCAAATCTGCTGCAAAAGACCTCTTTCAAGTGTTGAAAAGCAAATATGTCACCTTGAAGACTAACTAAGGTGCACTTGACCCAAGCCATGGTATTTTCAATTGCATCATACGCATGCGAAAGCTGGACAACGAATAAGGAAGACCAAAGAAGAATTGACACCTTTGAATAGTGGTGTTGGCGAAGAGTATAGAATATACCATGGACTGCAAAAAGAACGAATAAATCTGTGTGGGAAGAAGTACAACCAGAATGCTCCTTAGAAGCAAGGATGGCGAGACTATGTCTTACATACTTTGGACACGTTGTCAGGAGAGATCAGTCTCTGGAGAAGGACATCATGCTTGGTAAAGTACAGGGTCAGCGAAAAAGAGGAAGACCCTCACTGGGATGGATTAACACAGTGGCTGCAACATGGGCTAAAGTGTAACAACGATCCTGGGCATGGAGCAGGACCAGGCAGTGTTTCGTTCTGTTGTACATAGGGTTGCTATGAGTCGGAACCAACTCGAAGGCACCTAACAACAACAACTTAACATTACTCTGAGGATAATTGTTCTAAATGATAAAAAGGACAGAAAAATTATTAGCTCTTGCTCCCAAGACCATTTTCACAATGAATTCTTGAGGCTTGGATGCTAGTGTCAAGTGCAAGATTAAATACAGACACTTTTCCACTTGAAAATGCAGTTTACCTATCATTTCTTTTAAGGGAGGTATGTATTGCTTCTGTTTTAGAAATAAACTTTACAAAATTTTCTTTTCAGAAATCACTTAATAGTAGAAAATTGATTTTATTTAGATTTAATACTAGAAATAAAATATTGAGCGGCATTATATATAAAAGTAAAGAATGTTTCCTGAAAAAATTATGGCTCAATAGAAAATTACTTCAGTTTGTTTTTCACTTAAAACCCTTTATCCCGTTTCAGACAGAAACTGTTGAAATAGATTTAGATAAGTTTTCTGAATGTATAACTTTCCATGAGCAATGTAATTGGAAAACTTCTTAATTTACAAAGTACATAGACACTTATTTGAGGTTACATATAAACGAATACACTTTTAAATAATTAAAATCTCCTGTATTTGTAAACATACCTAGGGAACTTAGAAATTCATTCTTAAATCATAATGGACTATACGATCAATTTAAATATATAGCTCGCCCCCTGTGTTTTGCTAATCAAGTACATTTAGTAAGCTCAGTCAGGGTTAGTTGGCCAATTCCAAACCTGCACAGTTGGAATCATAAGATCTGGGGACCATTAAGTCTTCATCCACCTCCTAAAGGAAGTCACAGAAGCCACTGTCATGAGTCACCAGGCAGGTGACAGAAAGATAGGACATCAGAGAGTGATAGAGATTGTGAAGAATTAGAGACTATACCCTGACTAAAGGGATTGAGACTCAATTTTTAAAAATTATTTGATGTCAAACAAAACATTTCTGTGTACTAGATCTGACTCAGAGCCAACTAGATGAAACTATTGATCTAGTGCTTACCCATCTTATTTTACAGATAAGAAAAAAAAAGGTGTTAGGTTAAATAAGTGACTTAATTCAAGTTCATATAGTAGTTGTGGCAAAATCAGATCTAGAAACTAAATTTCTGTCTTTTGATTGAATGACTTTTACATTTTACAACTGGCTTTATTTTCAATTGTCAAAGCATGATTCTGGACTTTAAAATATTTTAATGCATATAAAAACAGTGTTTAATTGGACATTGATGTCTTCTGTGGTTCTTTTTACTTTGTCCTCTTAACAAAAGACTAGTAAGTGAAACAAACAGTGAAAACAACCTTTTAAATGTATTTAAGAAACATCCTGCCAAGTTCTGCTGGAAAAGTTATACTACCTTGTAAGTTAGAAAGAACCAAACTTTAAGCTCATTATATCCACAGGGATGACTTAAAGAATAATGAAAACTGAGATTACCATATTCTTTATTCATATCTAATTATTCTATATTTGCATAGGTATTTCCTTGAGGAGAACAATAAAACCATTTTATACTTTCTGCGTGGTTGGCCTGGCAAGGATCTTCACAGTCTACTATTAATAAAAGAAACTTTGTTAGAACAAACCAAAGAATAATAGATGTTTTCTAGTAGCAAGCCATCTGCAGATAAAATACCATCCCACCTTTATTTATTTATGTATTGTACAGCCTAAACATGTGTCATGACATCTTTGGAAAGATTGATTTTTGTTTAAATGAGCCATGGCAAGCAATTGGTGCCTTCAATCTGGTGATACACGAGGATGAGCTCATACCAGGAATAATCACCAAGTTTACTTTGTTTATGTCTATCAAGATATAAAGCAATTGTTGCTCTTCAATAGGCTGGAGAAGACAAAAAAATATCTAATGAGTGTTGTTATTGAAATTCCTTCAATCTCTGGGTGCAAATTGAAATTATTATTTGCCTCTAAAGTGTCCGATTATATAGGAATTCTTCAATAACAATTTATGTCTTCTAGAAAATTGCTCTTCATTCTTAAAATATAAGTAATGCCACCTTGAACACAATGATGCAAGATGAGAGCGTGTAGCTCAGTCTATTTCTGTGAATGAGTTGGTTTGATTTCTTTTTGTTTTTGCCAACTGCTAACTCAAAGCATTAGAAATAAATTTGTTCCTTCAACAAAAAATGTGTCTTGTTTGATTGAATAATACTCTGACCCAAGCAAAAGGGTCTTAGAAAAATAGAAAAGATTTGTGAGGAATGAATGGAGTAGCTGTCTTTCTATCTAGGATTTCTCACTAATATAGCCAGATAATTCTTTGTCGTGGTAGGTTGTCCTATGCATTGTAGGATGTTAAGCAGCATCACGGTCTCAAGTCATTAGATGATGGTAGCACCCCTACCCCTGGTTGTGATGACAAAAAATGCCCCCAGAATTTTCCAAATATCCATGGGGCAGGGTGGAGGTGGGGGAAAGAATCAGTGAGAACAACTGCTTTAGAGTTATTTTCTTCTGTACCCGTTTCTCATATCCATTCCGCCTCCTTTACAAGAATCTTACCTACCTATAATCACCTTTCTCTCCAGAATCCTTAAATTCTTTAAAAAAAAAAAAAAAAAAAAGATTATTTCCATTGGTTTCAAATGCATAAGTCACCTCCTTTAAAGATTAATTAAAAGGTTAATTAATTAACTTAAAACTTCACCTGATCACTTATGTTCCTTTTAACCCCTGCTCTGTCTCCCTTCTCCTCTTCACAGCCATGCTTTCTTGAAGAAGCCATCTATTCTTGCTCTCTCCTCCCTCTCACTCCACAATCCCACCCCAAATTGGCTTCCACCACTTCACAGAACTGAACCGGCTCTTGCTAAGACCACCAAAGACCTCCACTTACTAAACCCCATAGGCATTAGTGGCATTTTTAGTTCTCATACCATCTGATTTTTCAGCTATTATTGATTTTATTTTTCCAAAACCCCTCTCTTTCCTTAGCTTCCATGTACAAAAATCTTCTGGTTTTCTTCCTTCCTTCTTTTTTTTTTTTTTGCAGGCTTATTTTCCCCTACCTGGCCATGAAGTGGTGCGGTTTCTCGAGGATGATTGGTAATTTTTATTCTCTTCTTATTCAAGATTCTCTGCCTCAGTGATCTCACTTATTCCATAACTTTAATAGCCACATCTATGGTGATGTCTCAGAAAACTCACGTCTGCTTCCCAGACCTCTCTTCTGAGCACCAGACACGTGTGTTCAACTGACTATTTGACATTTCCTTTTGGAATTCCTAGTGCATCTCATACTCCACATGTGCAAAATGAAACTTATGAAATTCCCAGCCATAAACCTGTGTTTGTGTCCATTTCTTTACCACAGTAATTAGATTTTTGATTCAATTTCTTGTGCAAGTGAGAAAACTAAGTGTCATTCTTGCAACATCCAACTTTTTTTACCTCCATATTCTATTAATCACAAAATCATGCACATTTTGCCTCCTGAATATCTCTTAATTCTGTCTACTCTTTTCCTGCCCATCAGTTCCAGCCAAATCAACACCTCCTTCCTTGCATGCTCAAAATTATGACGATAGTCTCCCGTATGGTCTAATTCTATTCATTTTGACTTGATCCAGCAGGTAAACCATAACAAAAGTAGAATGACATATTTAAATGGATATTACTGATCACAATACTCCTTACTTCCTTAACAACTTTAAGTGGGTTCCCCAATTTCCTTTAAATAAAGACAAGCCTCCTAAAATAGCCTTGAATCCCCCCATGCTCGCTTTTCCATCTCCACTCCAGCCAGACTGGCTTTCTGTCAATCCTTCATACTTGTATTGCCTGAAATATGCACTCCTCTTCACACCTATGTAAGTTCTACTTATTCTTGTATCTTCAACCCCAACATTATATCCTCAGGAAAGCCTTCCTAAACTTCCATGATTGGGTAATCCTCCAATTGAGGTTCTCACGTCACTATGCACTTCTTTAGAGCACTTGTCATCAGCAATTTCACAGTTTTTTGTCTGATTATTTGATTAATATCTGTCTTGCACACTAGAAGATTACCTCCATGTAAGCAGAGAATTTGTATATGTTTTTTCACCATCGTATCCACAACATGAAGGAAAATTCCTGATCTATCCTAGGCACCCTAAAATACATGTTGAAAAAAGAAATCAATTAATATGTCAGTAATTGTATTAACTGTTTTACATTTGTTACATATTTTACTTCTGCAGACAACTCTTTAAGATAGAAACTATGATCTCTATTTTACAGTTAATAAAACTGAGACTCAGATAAAGCAAGAAGCTTAAGTTCACACAGATACAAAATCACAAACTGAGAACCGTCGAAAACAGATTTGTAAACATTACATTTTATTGTGGCTCATAAACTTGCTCCAACGATGTTATGGATGCAAAGTGGCATCAGTTTTGCCTGGGGCAAATTATCTTTTTTAGATGTTGCTGTAACCATCAACTTAAAAAAAATTTGAGAACATGAAAAGAAATGAAATAAATCAGTGATTCGAAATTTATTTTGATCTATAACCTGTGCCAGTCACTTACCAATAGTTAATTGTTATTTGTTTGCTGCCTACGTATTTTTAGTAATAAATTATAGCAGAGATGATTAAATGTATATCCCTGTGGAACTATACTTTAAGTAAATTCTATGGAATTGGAATTTCCATAATTAAAAGAATATATTTAATCACTAGTTTCCCTTGTCTTTTAATGATTCATAGCCATGAATCATTAGTAAAAATCTATGTGAATGTGGGAAAATAAATAATTTGGTGAGGCCAGGGCAAAAGTTTTAAAGAACAGAATCAAGTTTAATCTGTTTACTGTCTGAATAGTAACAAGTAGAACACGTAAGACTGATAGCTGCTGCCATCACTTATTTCCTAAAAGATCATTTCAACACACATTATTTGAAGTTTATACTACAATCAAATCACCATACAAAGTATAGTAAATCCCACATCAAGCTATATATCAGTGGGATCTTTAATATTAATAGTTAACAGCAATAAAAAAACAACAGCAACCAACACATGTGGCTTTTACTATGAACAAGGCACTTTCTAAGCACTTTATGTACATTAAATCATTCATCCTCACAATATCCAGAAGAGGTCGATGTTATTTTTATACCTATTTTCCAGTGAAGAAACTGAGACACAGAGAGTATAAATAATCTATACAAGATCACACAACTATCAAGGAGCAGGATTAAGTTCAGATAGTCTGGGTCCAGGTTCACACTGTGGACCATCACACTATACTTTCTCTCAATAACTTGCTCACAAAATACACACCAGGATTTTCATTTAAATAGTATTTCTTTTATTTGGTATCCACCTGAAGAATTGAAAGGAAAAACAAAAAAGTGTTCCTTGCTATCATCTGAGAAACATCTAATATTTTCAATTAAATGTGCATTACAGAAGCGTTTCCAAGTGCTTGGACATGGGAGAAAATAGGACCACCCATGTAATATGAAATAAAATGCATCAGAACAGAGTTAGAGAGAGTCATGCTAACAATATAAAACACTCTCAATACTGCAAAACCGGATTAAATGCATTAAGACTTCTAAAGAAAAATAGGCATTAGTTGGAAGGGGAGAGGAAATTCAGGAAGGGATAATTTTGCTATAAACATCCCCGTCAACAACAATACAAGAAGGGATGACATTTATTGAGCATTTACTCTAAGTAAGAAACTGAACAGAGCCCTTTCCTTGACGTTACCTATTTGCTTCTCAAAAGCAACCCAATTTGTAATAAATCTTATCACCTGTAATTTATAGGCAATCCAACCAAGGCTCGACCAGAGAGCTAGAAGGCCTCAGGGCTGAAATTTGTACCCAAGTTAGTCTAACTCTACTGATTGTAGGAAAACTACTTCTCATAGGAAAAAATGACAAGAACCAAAAATACTGATGGAAATATAAGCCAAACCTTTCCAGGTACTGTCCAATGGAGAAACGACCTTGAAAAGCAATGATAGAAATCTATGAGGAAAACTTCAGACACTCAAGGGAAAGGAGCTGTATTTACTTACATAACCACCCTTTTTGCCTGCTCTGCTCTGAGAATTTGGTAACTAGTTTTAAAGTGAGAAGCTATTCTCTAGCAAAAATCTTTTGGTCCAGGCTTAAGAAGTTTCATTTTTAAGTCTTCACAGCTCCTTCTCCAAACATTACTCTCCAGCATTACCCAAGGAGCGCAATAACTGAAGGCCCTAGACATGTAGCCAGTATTTGGGATTATTACCGACAAAAACTGGAATAAATGATTAAATTCAAATAAAAGTTGAGTTGAAAGGATGTTGCCCTTTCTTCTCTAACCACTAGAGAACTTGCCCTAAAATAACTACTTTTAGTATGTATTCAGAAGGAGCCCTGGTGGCACAAATGGTTAAGTGCTTGGCTGCTAACCGAAAGGTTGGTGGTTGGAACGCACCCAGTCCCACTTTGGGAGAAAGACCTGGCGATGTGCTTTCATAAAGATTACAACCAAAAAAACCCTATGAGGCGTTCTACTCTGTCACATGGGGTCACTATGAGTTGAAATCAACTCAACAGCACCTAACAGAAACAATAACAGCATGTATTCAAAATGTCAGCACCAGAGGCCACCCTTTGGACTTACACAAAGTAAGAGGGATTGGATATTGTCTAAAGATCCTTTTTCGTGACACAGCTCTTAGCACAAGACTCCATGTAAAGCATCTCTCAGGATTTTCCTGACCATAGCTTCTCTCTGAGAGATTTCTGTAGTGGTACTCATATGAAAAATTAAATTTCCAAAGACCAGTAGAAATTTAGAAAGAATAAAATTATCTGTTTGTGAAATAAATTACGTAATATTATGGGGCATTTATAAGAAGGATCTTTTCCTTGGAGATGAATATACTGAAAAGCACATCTAAGGCTCAGTACGTAGGCTTTAATATTAAGACTTTAATAAACATTCATTCATTATTCTATGGCGTATTACATGATTGATAAAAGTTTGATAAAAATTTCTTTTCCACGTTGTATCAGAAAGAAGAAGTCTAACTTGAATCTGCAGGCCACAGTTTACAACTCAATTCTAAATCTATGTCATAAATAATTTAAGATTGTTTCTAGATAGCTTGCAAGAGCATCTAAGTATTTGAACATGTTCTGTAGAATACAAAGCATATAGAATTATATTCCACTATTACTATTATGGAGCTCTGGTGGCACAGTGGTTAAGAGCAGCTGCTAATCAAAAGGTTGGCAGTTTGAATCTACCAGCCGCTCCTTGGAATAGCTATGGAGCAGTTCTACTCTGTCATATAGGGTCTCTATGAGTTGAAACCAGCTCGACGGCAATGGGTTTTTATTACTATTATAAAACATTTTATTGATAGTAGGGATATTACTTATGCTAGATTAAAATATGCTAAAAATAAAATTAAAACCATAACGGCTCAAACATAATAGATGTTTATTTCTTTCTCAGTGCAAAGTGGGTGAAGTTGGTAGGTACCTTTTCTCTACACAGTGCTATGGGGTCCATACTTCTTCCATTCTATTTGCCCGAGAATCTTTTTAAAGGACATAACCCAGGTTAACCTCCCTGACTGTTTTCTCTTCTTTGAAATGGAGTTAATACCATCTGTTTAAATGACATTTTAGTGATTAAGTAACATATAACAAGGACTTAGCAGAGTTTATGATGCAAAACACATGTTAAAAAAGAGTAGCCATTATCTTATTAGTCTTTGTGATATCATTTCTACATTTGAGAGGTTGCCCAAACATACCTGTGATGGTTAAGATTGTGTGTCAACTTGGCTGGGCCATGATTCTCAGTGTTTTAATGTGATCACTCCCATGATTGAATATACTGTGAGTAGCCAATCAGATGAAACAGAGTCTCCTTAGGGGTGGGGCCTGCAACTGAATATAAGCAGACCTTCTGGCTTTTTGCTCTCTCTGGATCCTGCGGCTGCCTCCTGTTGTCTCATCTCCAGTTGTTGGGACTTGAGCTGTCAGCTTATCTGCCAAACCTGGGATTCCTCGATCTTCACAGCCTGTGAGTGGAGCCCTGCTCTCTGACCTGCTGATCTTGGGTTTGCCAGCCCCTGCAGCTATGTGACTCAGGAGAAATCCTGTGGTCTTTCCTGCTGTTCTTGGAATTTGTCAACCTTCACAGCTTGTGAGCGGGATCCCTGCCCTCTGATCTGCTGATCTTGGGCTCGCCAGCTTTTGCGGCTGTGTGACTTGGAAGAGGCCTCTACCCTGATCTGCGGACTTGGGACATTCTAGCCTCTACAATTGCACAAGCGGTTTCCTTGATATAAATCTCTCTCTGTATATATATTTATACACTTTACTGGTTTTGCTTCTCCAGAGAACCCAGCCTAAGACAATACCCCAAATCAAGTTCATTATCTTCCCTTGTAACCACTTCAAAGCCTCTGCCTGAGGGATTCCTCCATTCTTAGAAAAACAATTTTGCCTGGCTCAAAACTTTGAAGTCAGCATTGATTTCTCTTCATCTCTGTATTCAAATTCCAGATGTATAAATACATATCATGTGTCTCTTCCATCTCCTAGTTCACATTTCCACTACTTTTTTTTTTCTTTTTTAGTGGACGACAGTAACATCAAACCTAAACTTTCCTCCATTCTTTTCCTGTGTCAAGTTCTTTTATCCAGCAGTAAACTTGAAAAGCAGTAAGGGAAAAAATAGCTAAAATTTTACTCAGTTCTGTCTAATACAAGCTAGCCAAATCAACGTTTAAAAATCATATGACTTGTTAGATGTATGGGTATTAAATCAAGACTTAAATTCAAACTGTGGCCTCAGATTTCACAAAATCACAGTAGCAGTTCCAAAGCACACGGTTTTAATTGCTCTTGCCTTTTAAAGTAGTAGTCATTAACAAAGAAAACACATGAAGTAGTTTTACATCTTTGCTTCTTACACACACAGATAAAAATATCACTTATGCTACCTAGTATAAAGAAAAATTCTGTCATATTCAAACAACATAAATCTTATTTCCAAGTACCTAAGAATATAGCACTTCTTTCGTTGTTGAACCATCTACTTTATTTAGCAAATCTGCCACGTGCTTCTATCATTCTTTCTGATTGCTCATCCACATAAGGCACTTCCCACGTGAGGAACAATTATCACATAATTTGTCTTTATGTTTCCCATATTTCTTTACTATGTTGATTTCTTTCTAAATTGAGCAACATTTGAATATATAATGCAGTATGACATCTAAAATGATAGCTGGAGAAACAGATTATTTTCTCAAAGTCCTTTTGCAGCATTTAATCTGAATCATTTTATCACCATTTTACCTATTAACTGTGGAAAGATTTTTGATAGGTATAACACAAGGGAAATAGCACAGGCTTTAGAATCAGTTGACCTAGTTTTAACTCTTGATTCTACAAATCAGTCCCTGTATTAACTTGGGTATATTATTTAAGTTAGAACCTTAGTTTCCTTAACCTAAAGATAGAGATGTAATAAGACAACCTTAAAATTAGTATAAAGTTTAGATAAGCTTGATTTTAAGTTCCTAGACTTGATCATTTGATCATTAATTTTTGTATTGCCAAACCAAACAAAACCCATTGCCAGCGAGTCAATTCCAACTCACAGCGACCCTATAGGAAAGTAGAACTGTCCCAGAGGGTTTTCAAGGAGTGGCTGGTGAATTCGAACTGCTGACCTTTTGGTTAGCAGTTGAGCTCTTAACCACTATGCCACCAGGGCTCCTTTGTATTGCCAGTGCCTAGCATATCACCTTGCATAAAGTAGGTACCTAATAAGGTACGTTGTTGTTTGGTACCATCGAGTCAGTGTTGACTCATAGCGCCCTGTGTACCACAGAAGGAAATATTGCCTGGTCTTGTGCCATCCTCACAACTGTTGCTCTGTTTGAGCCCATTGTTACAGCCACTGTGTCAATTCATCTCATTGACGGTCTTCCTCTTTTTTCAATGACTCTCTGCTTTACCAGGCATGATATCCTTCTCCAGGGACCAGTCCCTCCTGATAACACATCCAAAGTACATGAGATGAAGTCTCTCCATCCTTGATTCTAATAAGTATTCTGGCTGTACTTCCAAGACAGACTTACTGGTTCTTCTGGCAGTTCATGCTATATTCAATATTCTTTGCCAATATTGTACTTCAAATGCATCAATTCTTCTATCTTTTTTATTCATTGTCCAGCTTTCACATGCATATGAGGTGATTGAAAACACCATGGCTTGGGTTAGGCACACCTTAGTCCTCAAAGTGACATCCTTGTTCTTTTTTTTTTTAACACTTTAAAGAGGCCTTTTGCAGAAGATTTGTCCAATGCAATATGCCATTTGGTTTCTCGACTGGTGCTTCCATGAGCATTGAATGGGGATCCAAGTAAAATGAAATCCTTGACAACTTCAATATTTTCTCCATTTATCATGATGATGCTGAATGGTCCAGTTGTGAGGATTTGTGATTTCTTTATGTAGAGGTGTAATCCATATTGAAGGCTGTAGTCTTTCTTCTTCATCAGTAAGTGATTCAAGTCCTCTTCTTCACTTTCAGCAAGCAAGGTCGTGTCATCTGCGTATCTCAAGTTGTTAATGAATCTTCCTCATATTCTGTTGCCGTGTTCTTTTTCATATAGTCCAGCTCTCAGATTATTTGCTCAGCATATATACTGAATAAGAATAGTAAAAAAAAAAAAAAA